>NW_020950239.1:3603037-3817156 GCF_900497805.2 Vombatus ursinus | reverse complement strand
AGTAGAAAGAGTAAAGGGGAAAAAAAAGGGGGAGGAGACTAATAGAAGGGAGGGCAAACTGAGGGAGAAGGTGGTTGAAACCAAAACTCTACTGATGAGGGAAAGGGAAGAAGGAGAGAAAAAAACATAAACAAGGGGGGAGAGGAACAAGATGGAAAGGAAGACAGATAATAATTAAACTGTGAATGCGAATGGGGTGAACTCTCCCATAAAAAGGAAACGGATAGCAGAGTGGATTAAAAACCATAAACCTACAATATGTTGTCCACAGAAAACACATTTGGTACAGAGGGATACACACAGAGTAAACATAAAAGGCTAGAGCAGAATATATCATACTTTAGCTGAAGTAAAACAAAAGCAGGGGTAACAATCATGGTCTCAGACAAAGCAAAAGCAAAAATAGAACTAAAAGAGATAAGGAAGGAAACTGCATCCTGCTAAAAGGTACCATAGATAATGAAGTAATATCATTGCTAAACACAAATGCACCAAATGGTATAGCAGCCAGATTCTTAAAGGAGAAGTTAAGGGAGATACAGGAAGAAATAGAAAGCAAAACTATACTAGTGGGGGACCTCAACTTCCCCCTCTCTTAACTAGATAAATCTAACCACAAAATAAATAGGAAAGAAGTTGAAGGGATCAATAGAATCTTAGAAAAGTTGAATATGATTGACCTATGGAGAAAACTGAATGGGGACAGAAACGAATTTACCTTTTCTCAGAGGTACATGGCACCTACAGAGAAACTGACCATGTACTAGGGCATAAAAACCTCACAATTCAATTCAGAAAGGCAGAAATATTAAAATCATCCTTTTCACATCATGATGCAATAAAAATGAGATGATATAAAGGGCCATGGAAAGATAGACTAAAAATTAATTGGAAACTAAATAATCTAATCCTAAAGAATGAGTGAGTCAAACAACAAATCATAGAAACAACCAATAACTTCATCCAAGAGAAAGACAATAATGAGATAATATACCAAAACTTATGGGATGCACAAAAGTGGTTGTTAGGAAAGTTTATATCTCTGAATGCTTTTTTGAATGAAATAGAGAAAGAAGAGATCAATGAATTGGGCATGCAACTAAAAAAGCTAGAAAAAAGAACAAATTGAAAATCCCCAATTAAATACCAAATTAGAAATTCTGAAAACCAAAAGAGAGATTAATAAAATTGAAATTACTATTGAACTAATAAATAAAACTAAGAGCTGGTTTTTTGAAAAAAAAAAAAACAAGAAAATAGATAAACCTTTGGATAATTTGATTTAAAAAAAGAAAAGAAGAAAACCAAATTACCAGCACCAAAAATAAAAAAAAATGATGAATTCACCACCAATGAAGAGGGAATCAAAACAATAATTAGCAGCTATTTTGCCCAACTGTATGCCAATAAATTTGACAATCTTAATGAAATGTATGAATATTTACAAAAATATAAATTGCCTAGATTAATGGAAGAAGAAATAAAACACAACCTCATTTCAGAAAAAAATTGAACAAGCCATCAATGAACTCCTTAAGAAAAAATCTCCTAGGCCAGATGGATTTACAAGTGAATTCTATCAAACATTTAAAGAACAACTAATTCCAATACTATATAAACTATTTGGGAAAATGGGTGAGGAAGGAGTCCTACCAAATTATTTTTATGATACAAAAATGGTGCTGATACCTAAACTGGGAAGAGTCAAAACAGAGAAAGAAAATTATAGACCAATTTCCTTAATGAATATAGATGCAAAAATTTTAAATAAAATATTGGCAAAGAGATTACAACAACTTATCTCAAGGATAATATACTATGACTATGTAGGATTTATAACCAGGAATGCAGGATTGGTTCAATATTAGAAAAACTATCAGCATAGTTTACCATATCAACAACAAAACTAATAGAAATCATGTGATTATCTCAATAGATGCAGAAAAAACTTTTGACAAAATACAACATTCCTATTAAAAACACTAGAGAGCATAGGAATAAATGGAGTCTTCCTTAAAATGATGGATAGCATCTATCAAAAAAATATGCAATGGGGATAAACTAGAAGCATTTCCGATAAGATTTTGGGTGAAACAAGCATGTCCATTATCACCACTGTTATTCAATATTGTGCTAGAAATGTTAGCTGTAGCGATTAGAGAAGAAAAAGAAATCGAAGGAATTACAATAGGCAAAGAAGAAACAAAGCTATCACTCTTTGCAGATGATATGATGGTATACTTAGAGAATCCTAGAGAATCAAGTAAAAAGTTACTTGAAATAATAAACAAATTTAGCAAAGTTGCAGGATATAAAATAAAGTTATACAAATCATCAGCATTTCTATATATTACTAACAAAGCCCAGCAGCAAGAGATAGAAAGAGACATTCCATTTAAAATAACTGTCAACACTATAAAATATTTGGGAGTCTACCAGCCAAAACAAAAGCAGGAACTATATGAACACAATTACAAAACACTTTTCACACAAATAAAATCAGATCTAAGTAATTGGAAAAACATTAGTTGCTCATGGGTAGGCCAAGCTAATATAATAAAAATGACAATTCTACCTAAGCTAATTTACTTATTCTGTGCCATACCAATCAAACTACCAAAAAAATGACTTTATAGAGCTGGAAAAAAATAACAAGATTCATTTGGAATAAAAAAAGGTCCAGAATATCAAGGGAACTAATGAAAAGAAATGCAGGGGAAGGTGGCCTAGCCTCTCCAGACCTTAAATTGCATGATAAAGCAGCAATCATCAAAACTACTTGGTACTGGCTAAGAAATAAGAGTGGTGGATCAGTGGAATAGGTTAGGTATGCAAGATACAGTAGTCAATGACTATGGTAATCTACTATTTGATAAACCCAAGGACCCCAGCTTCTGGGATAAGAACTCACTATTTGACAAAAACTGCTGGGAAAACTGGAAGAGAGTATGGCAGAAACTAGGCATAGACCAAAATCTCACACCATATACCAAGATAAAGTCAAAATGGATACACGATTTAGGTATAAAAACTGATACTATAAGCAAACTAGAAGAGCAAGGAATAGTTTACCTGTCAGATTTATAGAGAATGGAAGAATTTATGACCAAACAAGAGATGGAGAACATTATGAAATGCAAAATGAACAATTTTGATTACATTAAATTGAAAAGTTTTTGCCCAAATAAAGCCAATGCATCCAAGATTAGGAGGGAAGCAGAAAACTGGGAAAGAATTTTTACAACCAGTGTCTCTAATAAAGACCTAATTTCTAAAATATATAGAGAACTATATAGAGAATCAAATTTATAAGAATACAAGTCATTCCCCAATTGATAAATGGTCAAAGGATATGAACAGGCAGTTCTCAGAGGAAGAAACTAAAGCTATCTATAGTCATATGAAAAAATGTTCTAAATCACTATTGATTAGAGAAATGCACATCAAAATGACTCTGAGGTACCACATCACACCTGTTAGATTGGCTAACATAACAAAAAAGGACAATGATAAATGTTGGAGAAGATGTGGAAAAGTTGGAACACTAATACATTGTTAGTGGAGTTGTGAAATGATCCAACCATTTTGGAGAGCAATTTGGGGCTATGCCCAAAGGACTATAAAATTGTGCATACCCTTTGACCCAGCAATACCACTTCTTGGTCTGTATCCCAAAAAGATCATAAAAATGGGAAAAGGACCCACATGTCCAAAAATATAGCAGCACTCTTTGTGGTGGCAAAGAATTGGAAATTGAGGGGATGCCCATCAATTGAGGAATGGCTGAACAAGTTGTAGTATATGAATGTAATGGAATATTATTGTGCTGTAAGAAATGATGAACAGGCAGGCTTCAGAAAAACCTGGAAAGACTTATATGAACTGATCCAGAGTGAAATGAGCAGAACCAGGAGAACATTGTACACAGTAACAACAACATTATGGGATGACTGACTTTGATAGACTTGGCTCTTCACAGCAACCCAAGAATCTAAGACAACTCCAAAAGATTCATGATGAAAATTGCTATCCTCACCCAGAGAAAGAACTATGGAGTCTGAATGCAAATGAAAGCATACTGTTTGCTCCCCTTTTCCTTTGTTGTTTTGTTTTATTGCTTCATTCTAGTGATTCCTCCCATTAGTTCTAATTGTTCTTTACATCATGACTAATGGGAAAATATGCTTAACATGAATGTATATGTAGAGACTATATGGGATTGTATGCCATCTGGGGGGGCGGGAATGGGAGGGGGAGAAAATTTAAAACTCAAAATCTTGTGAAAGTCAGTGTTGAAAACTGAAAATAAATTTTTTAAAAAAGAAAGCTGCATGGCACATATACTTCAGCATATCACTAACAAAGACTTTGGCTCAAGAGCAGCCAAAAGAACATGTCCTCAGGGATATTTATAACCCAAAAGGAAGCAGCATAGTCAGGTAGAGAGAATGAGGGATAACAGACAGCCCAAGGTCTACACTGGAATGCAAGAAGTATTAAAGCATAATAAAAATAACAGTAACAACCAAAGGAAAGCCTCCAGTGGGCTGGAGGCAACTGAATGATTTACTGCATGGTTTGCTGGAACGTAAGAGTCAGGAAGGTCTAAATGTGAATCAAGCCTCCAACCCCTAGGAGCTGTGTGAGCGTGAGCAATTTGTTTAGCTTTTCATCCTCATTTTCTTCATCTGTAAAAAGGGGCTAATAATAGCACCTAACTCACAAAGCTGTTGTTAGAACCAAATGAGATAAATAAAGAGCTTTGCATACAACAATTTGGTGCTGATTACAAAATAGAGAGTTCAATGGGTGAAACAGATTTAATGTGTGGAAGCAAAAGAACCTTGTAGCTTAGTGTTAAATAAAACCAAGGACCTCGTTCCTTCATTCTTCAGTTGACTTCTTTTGACTTCTTCATTGTACCCTCCCCCTCCCAGACAAAGACCTTTCTTCTCCCTAACACCTGGTTCCTTCTAAACTTCTTTTTGTGTTTTCTTCCCCCATTAGATTCTAAGGTCCTTGAGGGCAAGAACTGTTTCTTTTTCATATTTATATCCCCATTGTTTAGGACAGTGCCTGGCGCATAGTAGGTGCTCAATAAATATTTATTGACTGACCCAATCTAGTAGGGTAAGTAATCACAATTTGACAAAAAACATATGGGACAGGGGTGGGGAACCTATGGCTCAAGGCTACAAGTGGCCCTCTAGGTCCTCAAGTGGGGCCCTTTGACTTAATCCAAACTTCGCAGAACAAAAGATTTGGAATTAGTCAAAGAAGCCGCAGAGGGCCACAAGTGGCCTTGAGGCTGTAGATTCCCCACCCCCAGTATTGGAAAACTTGACAGCACTTTGGCAGCAATTAGATTTAGAACATCTCACACCAAATGCCAAGATAAGCTCTAAATGGATTCATGACCTACATATAAAAGGTCAAATCACAAACCAATTATAGGAGCAAGGAAGAAATCACCTTTCAGACCCATGGATAGGGGAAGAATTTCATTACCAAACAAAAAATATAGAGGATCAGAAAAGATAAAATGGAGAATTTTTATTATATAAAATTTAAAAGTTTTTCTACCAAAAAATCTAATACAACCAAGATTAGAAGGGAAACAGTTAACTGGGGGGAAATACTTGAATCATTCCTCTTGTAAAGGTCTCATTTCTAAACTACATAAGGAACTGATGCAAATTATAAGAATAAGAACCATTTGCCAATTGATAAATTGTCAAAAGACATGAACTGGCAATTATCTTGAGAAGAAATCTAAGCTATCTATAATCATATGAAAAATGCTTCAAATAACTAATTAGAGAAATACAAATTAAAGTAACTCTGCAATTTCACCTCATACCCATCAGATCTGCAAAATGGACAAAAAAGGAAAATGACAAATACTGGAGAGGAAGGGAAAGGAAAGAACATTTTAAAGCCGCTACTATGTGCCAGACATAAGAACTTTACAAATATCTCATTTGAGAGCCTGTGGGGGAAAAAAAAAGAACACTGTTGGTGGAACTTCAAATTGGTCCAGTCATTCTGGAAAGCAATTAGAAATCATGCCCCAAAAGTCACTATTCTATGCATACCCTGTATTCCAGCAACACTACTTCTAGGCCTATGCCCCTCTAATAAGACTATTTTCCAAAGTGAGCAAAGAAAGAGGAAAAGGACCTAAATGTACAAAAAAAAAATTCACAGATTTTTTTGGAAACTAAGGAGGTACCCATCAATTAGAGAACTGCTAAGCAAATTATAGTATACAATATATACAATACAACTGTGCTATACGAAATGAAGAAACACTTTCAGAAAAACATAGGAAGACGTGTATGAACTGATATAGAATGAAATGAGCAGGACCAGGAGAATACTGTATTATGCTACAATAATTGCATTGTAAAAATGAATGATTTTTAAATACTTAAGAACTCTGATTAATTTGATGACCAGTCATGATTCCTGTGATGAAGAATGTTACCTGTATCTTAACAGAGAGGGGACAGACTAATATGGTTAAGTTGACACACTTTTTTGGGGGCATGGCAAGTATAGGAATTTGTTTTGCTTGCCTGTGCTTACCCGTTTCAAGGGTTTTCTTTTTCTTTTTTTTTTTTTTTGAGTGCTGAGTTGAGAAGTGAGAGGGAAAGAAAAATAAATGTTTGATAATTGAAAAAGAAGTAATTTTAAAAACCCAAAATGCTGGTAAACTTTAAAGTATTGTATGTTATCTATTAACAACAACAACAATAATAAACTCTTTTGTGGAAAACATGATCAAGAATGAGAAAGTATGGATGGGTTTCAATCCATACCAGTGGAGGGAGTGCTTGTGTTTAGGAAATCATGACTCTACAAAATAACAAAATAAACTCATTAATAACTTAAGAGCAGATTTGGAGTAGTGAGCATGAAAAGTCAGAGTTTGAAGGCTTAAGGTTGCTAGAGAAGGAGCCTGAAGGCTTGACATTTGGAAAAAAGGAAAAATATTTTTCCAGGGAGGATGAGAAAAGGAAAACCCTGTAACATATCAGTTGAAAAAGGACCTCAAAAAGTTCCAGGTTGTCTCCTTACATAAACTTAATGGTCACATTGCTCAAATGTGGCTTGTATGTATTTTTAAGTGAATCCTGTTTTTCCAGTTTAGAGTGTGCTGGATATAGTTTTACCATGTGATTAAGTACCCCCAAATCCCAACTAAGATACTCTAGAGTTCGGTATGCCTTCCAAGGTAGATTATAAGTGGCTTTCTTACATAAAAAAGTATGAGCATAGCTTCAGTTCAGTTCAGAGGCAAGTATTAAGCAGAGCTTAATGCTGACAATTTAACACAACTTCAAGGATGGTATTAATTACTCATTGCCATCCAAAGGTTGTTTGATTTTGGGTTTGTTTGTTTTTTAAAGAAGACAATGTGCATAGGAAAGTTTAAATTCTTAATCTGAAAGAACTAAAAGCTGGCCTAAGAATCATAGTAAAACAAAAGAAAACACTTAGATGACAACATTTATGAATTAGTTTCTTTGAGGACTCTTTAATTTTGAATGTTTTAATCACATGCTCCCTACTCATGAATACAGACTTCAACTAACTCTGCTTCAAGGGGATGGGCTTTTAAACATAATAATAGCTAACATTTATGTAGTCTTTACAATTATGATCTCATTTGATCTTTACAACAATGTAGGGAGTCAGGTGCTATTTTTATCCATATTTTACAGGTGAGGAAACTGAGGCAGACAAAACTAGTAAGCTTTGACACAGGTAGATAGTAAGTGTCTGAGGTCAGAATTGAACTCAGGCCTTCTTGACTCTAAGGCCCAATACTCTATCCATTTTGCTATCTTCCTCCCCATATGAAAGGAGCATTAGGCCCATTGAACTCTACTTATCCATCCAGGTTTCTTTTTAATGCATTGTGAAATCTGGCAGACACTGGGATACTTGCTTTGTTTTTTTTCTTTTTTGTTTGTTTGTTTTGTTTTTGAATTTTTAAAAATTCCTATCTTTGTTCTCCCTTGAAATTGAACAATTGAAAAGAAGCAAAAGAAAATGCTAGTAACAAATGAGCATAGTCAAAAAAACCCAAAATTCCTTTATTTACTATGTCCAAAAATACCTGTCTTTTTCTGCATTTTTTTTTAAGTGAGGCAATCAAGGTTAAGTGACTTGCCTGGGGTCACACAGCTAGGAAGTATCAAGTGTCTGCAGTCAGATTTGTTTGTTTTTTTTTTTTATTAATTTATTTTGATTTATCAACAATCACTTTTGAGTTTAAAATTTTTCTCCCCCTTCCTCCCCACCACCCTCCCCAAGACGGCACACAATCTGATATAGGCTTTACATATACATTCCTATTAAACATATTTTCACATTAGTGATGTTGTAAGTAAGAATTAGAACCAATAGGAGGAACCACCAGAAAGAGGAAACAAAACTCAACAGAAGAGAAAAAAAATAGCAAAGAGTACGCTTCGATCTGCATTCAAATTCCATAGTTCTTTCTCTGGATGTGGATAACATTTTCCATCAGGAGACCTTTGGAGATGTCTTAGATCCTTGTATTGCCAGGAAGGGTTAAGTTTATCAATATAAGTCATTGCACAACTGGCTGTTATCATGTACAATGTTCTCCTGGTTCTGCTCACTTCACTCAGCGTCAGACCATACAAGTCTTTCCAGGTTTTCTGAAGTCAGCCTGCTCATCATTTCTTATAGCACAATAATATTCCATTACATTCATATACCACAACTTGTTCAGCCATTCCCCAATCGATGGGCATCCTCTCAATTTCCGATTCTTTGCCACCACAAAAAGAGCTGCTATAAATATTTTTGTACATGTGGGTCCTTTTCCCATTTGTATGATCTCTTTGGTGCAGTCAGATTTGAACTCGGGTCCTCCTAACTCCAGGGCTCGTGCTCTATCCACTGCACCACCTGGTCAATCCATTTTTCTGCATTTTAAGTCCATTGCCTCTCTGACAAGAGGTGAGCAGCATGCTTCATTGTTGGCCCTCTAGACACTAGCGGTTTGTCATTGCCTTGATCAGAGTTCTTATGTCACGTGATGCAACTGTGCACCTACATCGATTGGTGGAAAGATGGCTGAACCGAGAGTCAAGAAAACATGAGTTCAAATCTGGCTTCAGATACTTGCTAGCTGTGTGACCCTGAGCAAGTCACTTGACCACTCAGCCTCAATTTCTTCATGGGGATAATAATAGCACATGCCTCTCATCTCTGTGAGATGATAGTGATTTCTCTCCCATTCTCCTTCCTTTCCTTCCCAGTGATTGCATTAGTGCATTTACTCAAATATAGCTTTAATCAATGTCATCTGAGAGAAGGAAAAACCTCAGAAAGATCTCTTATCACTTACAGTACTGCCATCAATGTAGCACCATAGTTAACTGGGCCATCCTTAACAGAAACATCCAAAAAATAGCACACAGTTGCCAACCAGGAGGCTACCCTGGGTACTTCTGAAGTACCCAAATGCATCTGTGGCTTTATCAATGTGGAGGGTACCTCCAGGGATGCAGATAACAACCCTTCCCCGTCTACTCATCCTGGGCAACCGTTGTCCACGTCCCTCATAGATCCACCATAAGAGGATCTCCCAGGGTACTGGGAGCCTTCCTTGTTTTCTCTTGACCTTGCAAGGATATCAGTAGAATGCACATGCAGTCCATCAGGTATGCCTTGTTCTCACCACTTGAACAGACCCTATCTTCCATTGATCAGTTTCTTTGCTGATTTCACCACTATAGCTCTTCCTGGTTTGTTTGCTGACATGGCAGCCTACTCACACCCACGTGGACGTACCTCTCCATTGACCTCAGAGTGAAGTTCATAAAGAGACAACAGATGTGGCAAACATTCTTCAGTATAGACTATTTGAGAGTCATACTATCTAGCTTAATGAAAAGGCTTCGTTTTGCATAAACTAGTTTCTATGATCTTCAGGAACAAAAATGGGAATGAACAAAAATATTAAATTGCAGAGTAGTTGTCCGTAGCCTTGGTAGAGGAAGTGTTCTTTCCAGAAGTTACCTATACCAATGAAAACTATTTCCAAACACATTTCAGTTTCACAAACTGTATAAAAGCAGAGTTTGAAATAGCTAAGAAGCAAGAAACCAGAGGCTTTCTCTTACAAAGCCTTAGCCACTGTGTTGCAAGAGTGCCAGGTTTGACAAAATCCCAAGCTGCTTTCCCAGGACCAAGCACTTGGAATTATATTTGGAAAGGACCTTGTCAACATCACCTATAAAGGGGGGATGTTTAGATCAGACCTGTGATGCCATTGGCATAGGGAATTCTTAGGAAAGAAATTCCCTACTCCGAAGCAGGAATGTAAATGCAAGATACCAGAGAGTAAGAGATACAAAACTTTCATCTCAGAGTTGTTAAGAGGTTCAAATGACATAACAAATGTAAGCATTTACCTATCTTAAAGCACTATGCAAAGTTCAGCTGTTATAATTTAAAATAATTCACAATCTTTTATTTTCTTCAGTATGGGGCAGAAGTAGTTTGAATCAACTTTATAAAAAAATTTTTACAGTGTAATGAAGCATTGGGATCATGACTGCTTAAAATAGCTGAAATAAGAAAAAAAAAATCTTACCTGAGTTCAAATCCAGCCTCAGACACTTGACCCTTACTAGCTGTGTGACCTTAGGAAAGTCATTTAACCCCTGATTGCCTAGCAAAAAAAAAAAAAAAAAGAAAAGAAAAGAAAAAAAAACTCTTAGATCTAAAACCAGAAAGGATCTCAGAAATCATCTAGGTCAAGCCTCTCACTTTAAAGATGAGCTTAACTGTCCACTGAAGACTACCCTTTATTTTCCCCCTTTTCTGTACTTGATATTGCTTGGCTCATCTATTTATGTTTGGAAGTAGAATAACTACTTGTTGTTGTTGTTGTTCATTCATTTTAGTTGTGTCCAACTCTCGATGACCCAGTTGAGGTTTTCTTGGCAGAAATACTGGAGTGGTTTGCCATTTCCTTCTCCAGCTCATTTTACAGATGAGGAAACTGAGGCAAACAGGGTTAAGTGATTTGCCCAGAGTCACACAGCTACTAAGTGTCTGAGGCCAGATTTGAAGTCAGGTCTTCCTGACTCCAGGCCTTGAATTCTATCTACTGCACCACCTAGAATAACTATATTTTGGTACAAATATATAATTATATTTTCAAAATATAAACATTGATATATGTTTGTATGAAGTTTCCTAGACATTCCTAATGTTTCCATTTGAGTCTATTCCTAAACCCCTGTGACCGAAAAAGTGTTATTATCAATTGAATGGAAGAATCAAAGTGAATCAAAGAAAAGACTGTCCAAGGAAGAACCAAACAGTTGCTTGACCATTTGTCCCAACCCTGTGACAGTGATAATAATATTAAAGTTATCATTACTAGTTATCTAGTGTCATCCAGTTACACAAGTTTTGATATGTAATTAGTATTCTAGTCTATTAAACCCATTTTGTTGAATACCAGAAGAGGGATTTTGTAACCTCATTTCTTTTTTTTTTTATTTGTCCAAATTACAAGTAGAAACAATTTTTAACATTCATTTTCTAAAATTTTGAGTTCCAAATTCTCTCTCTTCCTCTCCTCCCCCCTTTTTGAGAAGGCAAGAAATTTTAGATAGATTATACGCGTGGAGTCACGTAAAACATATTTCCATATAAGTCATGTTGTGGAAAAAAAAACACACAGACCAAAAAACCCCCCAAGAAGAATAGAGTTTAAAAAAAGTTTGCTTTGATCTGCATTCAGACTCCATCAATTCTTTCTCTGGAGGTGGATAGCATTCTTCATCATAAATCCTTCAGAATTCTCATGGATTGCTGTATTGCTGAGAATAGCTAAGTCATTCACAGTTGGTCATCATATGATACAGCTGTTACTGTGTACACTCTTCTCATACTTCTCTGCTTATTTCACTTTGCATCAGCTCATGCCTTTCCAGACTTTTCTAAAAGCATCCTGCTCATCATCTCTTTTTTTTTAAACTTTATTATGTTTTTTTGTTCTCGGTGTTGTTTTTTGTGAGGCAATGCAGTTAAGTGACTTGCCCAAGGTCACACAGCTAGTACGTGTCAAGTGGTTGGTCTGAGGCTGGATTTGAACTCAGGTCCTCCTGACTTCAGGGCTGGTGCTCTATCCACTGTGCCACCTAGCTGCCCCTTGCTCATCATTTCTTAGTAGCACAATAGTATTCCATCATAATCATACACAGCAACCTGTTCAGCCATTCCCCAGTTGACGGACATCCCCTCAATTTCTAATTCTTTGTCACCACAAAAAGAATTGCTATAGATATTTTTGTATGTCTAGGATCTTTTCCTTTCCTTTTTTTTTTTTTTAATTTCTTTGGGATACATACCTAGTAGAGGTATTTCTGGGTCAAAGGGTATGTACAGTTTTAAAGTCCTTTGGGCATAGTTCCAAATTGGTCTCCAGAGAGGTTGGATCAGTTTACATTTCTACCAATGGTGCTTTAGTGTCCCAATTTTCCCACATCCTCTCCAATATTTGTCATTTCCCTTTCTATCATATTACCTAATCTGATAGGTATAAAGTGGTACCTCAGAGTTGTTTTAAGTTTTTCTAATCGATAGTGATGTAGAGCATTTTTTCATACAACTATGGATGGCTTTGATCTCTTTATCTGAAAACTACCTTTTCATATCCTTTGACCATTTATCAATTGGGGAATGACTTGTATTCTTATAAATTTGACACATCTCGCTATATAGTTGAGAAATGAGATCTTGATCAGCAAAACTTGCTATAAAATTTTTTTTCTACTGTATTTCCCTCCATCCTGTTTTTCTCCCTATTTATCTCATTCTCTCTCCTTTCACCCTGTCCATCCTCAAAAGTGTTTTGCTTCTGTATCATCTTCACCAATCTGCCTTCCCTTCTATCAGCACCCCCCCCCCTTCTTTTATTCCCTTCCTCTCCTACTCTCCTGTAGAATAAGATCGATTTCTTTTTCTTTCTTTTTTTTTTTAACCATTTTTTAAACCATTTTTGGTAAAACAATGGGGGTTAAGTGACTTGTCCAGGGTCACACAGCTAGTGTGTCTGAAGTGTCATATGTCTGAAGTCGAATTTGAACCTCCTGATCCCAAAGCCGGAGCTCTATCCACTGCACCACCTAGCTGCCCCTAAGATAGATTTCTATACTCAACTCAGTGTATATGTTATTCCTTCTTTGAGCCAAATTCAATGAGAGTAAGGTTCATGAGTTCTCCCCTCCATCTCCCACATCTCCCCCTCTACTGTAAAAGCTCTCTTTCACCTCTTTTATATAAGATAATTTACCCCATTCTACCACTCATTTCCCCTTTTTTCCAGTGGATCCCTCTTTTTCATCTCTTAATTTTCACCCCTTAATTTTATGTTTTAGATGATCATCCCATCATATTCAACTCACACGCGTGCCCTACATGTATATTCCTTCTAGCTGCCCTAATAATGAGAAAGTTCTTAGAAGTTACAAGTATCATCTTCCCATGTAGCAATGTAAACAGTTCAGCCTTATTGAATCCTTTATGATTTCTCTTTCCAGTTAACCTTTTTATACTTCTCTTGCATTTGAAAGTCAAATTTTCTATTCAGCCCTGGCCTTTTTGTCAGGAATGCTTGAAAATCCCCTATTTCATTGAATATCCATTTCCCTCCTGAAGGATTATACTGTTTTGCTGGGTAGGTAATTCTTGGTTGCATTACTAGTTCCTTTGCCCTCTAGAATATCATATTCTAAGTCCTCTGATCCTTTAATGTCAAAGCTATTAAATCTTGTGTTATCCTGACTATGGCTCAATGATATTTGGATTGTTTCTTTTTGGCTGCTTGCAATATTTTCTCCTTGACATGGGAGCTCTGGAATTTGGCTTTAATATTCCTGGAAGTTTTCATTTGAGGATCTCTTTTAGAAGGTGATCAGTGGATTCTTTCAATTTCTATTTTACCCTCTGGTTCTAGGCTGTCAGGGCAGTTTTCCTTGATAATATCTTGAAAGATGATATCTAGGCTCTTTTTTGGATCATGACTTTCAGGTACTCCAATAATTATTAAATTATCTCTCCTCGATTTTCCAGGTCAGTTGTTTTTCCAGTGAGACCTTTCACATTTTCTTCTATTTTTTCATTCTTTTGATTTTGTTTTATTGTTTCTTGATGTCTCATAGAGTAATTAGCTTCCACTTGCCCAGTTCTATTTTTAAGGAATTTATTCAATGAGCTTTTGTACCTCCATTTCCATTTGGCCAATTCTACTTTTTGAAGAGCTCTTTTCTTCAGTGAATTTTTTTTCATCTTTTTCTATGTGACCAGTTCTGCTTTTTAAGGAATTCTTCATTGGATTTTTGTGCCTCTTTTAACATTTTGCTTGTTCTGTTTTTTAAGGTGTTATTTTCTTCAGTGTTTTTTATGCCTCCTTTACCAAGCTGTTGACTCTCTTTTCATGATTTTCTTGCATCACTGTCATTTCTTTTTCCAATTTTACCTCTGCCTCTCTTATTTGATTTTTAAAATATTTTTGAGCTCTTCCAGGAATTCTTTTTTTGACCCTGATACCAATTCACAATTTTCTTTGAGGTTTGAATGTAGCTGTTTTGACTTTGTTGTTCTCTGAATTTGTGTTTTGATCTTCCCTGTCACCATAATAACTTTTTGTGGTCAGGTTTTGTGGTCTTTTTTGTTGTTGTTGTTTGCCCATTTTTTCTAGCCTATTTTTGACTTTTAACTTTAAGTTAAAGTTGAGCTCTGTCCCTGGGATGGAGGGTGCACTGTCCCAAGCCTTAAGTTTTTCTTGCTGCTGTTTTCAGAGCTAGTTCTTGGGGTCTGTAAGTTTTTGGTGCTTCTATGGTGGTCTGATCTAAGGAGAGGTGTGATCACTACTCTCCTGGCCTGTGCTCTGGTCTGCAAGTGACCATAAGCACTCTTCTCCCTGGGAAATGTGATTAAAGCCCCTGTCCTCCTGCAGCTCCACACTCTAGTCTGCTAGTGCTCCTCTTCCTCACCCTGGGACTGTGTTCTGGAACCACATATGGTCAATGCAACAGAATACTGCACCCAGTACCAGCAAAGGGGTCCCCTATAATCTCCTTCTGACCATTTGTTCAATTCCCTCACCTATCTCTGAGCTGAGAGCTCTGGAAACCTCTGCTGCTGTTTCAGTCACCCCCAAAGCCAGCTGCTGGCTTGCTGGGGTGTGACCTATGCCATGGGAGCACCTTAGTGAGACAGATCTTTCCTGCCTTTTAAGTTGTCTTGGGCTGGGAAATGTTGGTTCTGCCACTCCAAAATTCATTTTGGGGGGTTATTTTAAAGTTTGTAGGGGAATTTGAGAGAGCTCAGGCAAGTCCCTGATTTTCCTCATTTATTTTTCTAAAAGCTTATTGAACTCTTTTAACATCATCTTCATTTTCCAATATATTCCTCCTACCTCCCCCACCCAGTGGGCCATTCCTTCTAATGAAGAGAAAAAGAGAGAGAAATCAGTTCAGCAACATTAATCAACACATTGATTGTATCTAACAATACAATACAGGCAGTGTTCCACACCCATAATCCCTCAGCCTCCGCAAAGAAGGAAGGGAGGTAAATACTTAAATCTCTTCTCTAAGGAGGTTAGGCTAAGGAAAATAAATCAACTTGAGAAAGCAGAGACTGGTTTTGCTGATTTCTTCCATTTTATAAAATCAATAAAATGAATTCTCAGGACTTGAATGTTTCAGAAATATATTCTGATAGGTTGATTCATTTTATAAAATTAATTATTTTACTTATCTTAGGGCAGAAGTAATTTGACATATACACCACTAAACTCGTTCAATAAATATTTCTGAAAACCAAAACACCCTACTATGTACTATGAGGGATACAAAGTCTGAAACAATGTCCGTGCATGACCCAAGTTATGTTGTTTGTTAAATAAATTTTTATTGAGGTCTTTAGTTTTTTTTAAATCATCATGGTTTTTTCCCATCATTCTTTCCCTCGCCGAGAGCCATCTCATATAAAAATAATGTTTTTTAAATACAGAAAAACAGAGAAAAATGGAGGAGCTGCTGAAGCAGGAGCTGCAGAGCTCCATGGCCAAAGCCACTGGCCACTCATCGAGCAGGTGCATTAGCCAGAATTACAACAGCTGCAGAGGCTGGGTATTTGTGAAAGTGAACCACAAGTCTGAGGCCAAAAAAATGTTTGAAGGTGAAATTGTAAGTTTATTTGCTGTCCTGCAAATGAACACAGTGAAAGTACCGAAATCCATGAAAGTGATAGATGTGTCAGGGTGTGGGAATCTACCAGTTATGGAGCATTTGGACATGAGATATTTAGAGTCATGCTGCAAAGCGTGGATTGCAGTTAGCCCGTCTACACCTTCTTAACAAGAAGCTTGGAAGGAATCTAGGGAAAGAGGAGAAAACTGTTGGGAAAGGAGGAGGGCAGGCAGGACTTCAGTTTGCGGAGCAGTTTGGATTGGATGTGGTAACGTGCTGTGGATCCCTCCCCCAGGGGGACATTTATGCCAGGCCCCAGATCCAACCCCAAATAGACATGGTGGAGAAGGAGTCTGGGGACAGACAAGCGAGAGAACTTGGGTCTCAGCTACAGTTGAAGATGGCTGGCGTGTTCCAAGGCCTGAGAATTGTACCTGCCTTATTCCACGGAGATCTCTGGAGAGGAAATGTCGCAGAGGATGTGTCTGGGCCAATGATTTTGGGTCTGGCTCCATTTTATGGCCACTCAGAGTTCGAGCTTGGTGTAGCTGGAATGTCTGGGGACTTTGACAGTTCTTTTTACTCGGCTTACCCCAGCAAAATCCCTAAAGCCCCCGGGTTTGAGAAGCAACTAAGGTTCTATCAGCTCCTTAATTACTTGAATCATCCAAATCATTTTGGATCAGGGTATAGAGGATCCTCCCTTAATGGAGTGAGGAACCACATAAAACGAGTGTCTCTCTTTTAGTGTTCTGGCCTCAGCCCATTTTGGTGATTCAAACATAGGATCAGTTCTCTAAGGAGGTATGTAACATTATAGTCAAACCTCTGGAGTCTAGGATTTCTCTTGTTCCTGTCCGCTCTTCCCCGAACACCACCACATCCCCAGAGGAATTGGGCTTTGTTTTTTGTTTTTAACTTTTTCCGGTAATTAGAGTAGCTCAGTACTGAGCTGCCTAATCCAGAAGCCACAAACACGTACAGTAGCTTATTTACAAGCCATGAAAAATACCTCACAGCTTAGAGAAGAATTTATTTTAAAGTTGAATATTTTGCTAGATGCTAGATAAAGGAAGACAGATCAAGCTGTGCTACAGGATAAGGGAACTGTGAAGTAGTGGATAGCACATTTAGCCACCATGTTACCAATATAGAAAAGGAAAAAATAGCCATCAAGCTTGTTTGAAGTGTGAATAAGAAAGTTTGATTGTAAAGAGATGCCCTTATTTCTCTCTTGATTACTGAAACACATTCCTTTCAGCTTGGATAGTTTTTAGATGAGCCCTTCTTGTGGTGCAGCTTTTCCTAACCTGGGCCAGCTCTATTCCTATTGCAGAACATAAGAAGAGTTCACTTCTGCTTTTTGATTAGTATGGCTGCAATCTGGAAATGGAAGTCATTCATTAGAAGCCTCACCACATTTAGGATCAGTGAATCTTATAAAAAGAGGTGCAGCAGCCTCTTGTGTTTTCTAATAATAGTTCTGTTCCCCCCCCCAAGGATCTAGAATCTCTTTTACTGATCCAAGATCTTTTTTTCTTTCTTTTTTAAAGTATGTGTGTGTGTGTGTATATATATATATATATATATATGTATATATATATATTCAACATTCACTTTTGTAAGGTTTTGAGTTCCAAATTTTTTTTTCCCTCCCTCCTTCCCCTCCCTTCTCCATCCCCCCTCCCCAAGATGGTGTGCAATCTGATATAGGCTATACATGTACAATCATATTAAACGTATTTCCACATTGGTCATGTTGGGAAAGAATCAGAACAAAAAGGAAAAACCATGAGAAAGAAAAAAACAAAAAACAAAAAGAGCAAATAGTCTGCTTCAATCTCCATTCAGATTCCATGCTTCTTTCTCTTGATATGGATAACATTTTCCATAATGAGTCTTTTGGAATTGCAAGATCTATTTTTCAAATATAAGAAATCAAGTGTTTCCATTCTGATGACAGAAATGGAGGTTCATGAACGGATGAGCATGAAAAGTTTGGGAGATGGAGCTGTATCTCAGGCTACTTAGTGATCTGAAGTTATTTCAGAGTACTTTGAAGGACCATGTTAATTTGTACTGTTACCCTAAGATTTGCACATTAGAAATGTTATCATAATGGAATTGCTGAGTTGGGTCTAGATTTTATCATGCAAAGGGGGCTTCCAGATTACCTGGACACATTTCTTTTTTTCTGTGGCTTCCTTTGCTGTGCATCCTGCTGTAATAACATGAAATGAGCTTTTAAATGCTTTAATGTAGTCCTAGATAAGTGAAGTAATTTACTGCTTTTTTATTTACTCCATCTTGTCCTCCCATTTTCCTAAGTCTGGTCAGCTATCTTATTTTCATAGTCTTGAACCAAATTGTAAACTTGCTTCATTTACTCAGTATTTCAGCAATGTGGTAAATTTAATGAACAGTGTTGATGCTTATCACCCTTTTCCCATGAGAATTTGAATGATCTTTCAGCTGTTTCAGTGAGTGATACCTTACTTTTGCTGTTCATCTTGTGATTTGGCTAAATAATAGCTGAACATTCTTGTACAGCAATAAAGGAGACAAAGCTTGTTTCTTAAAAGATCCAATAAATAAATAAAGACAGAAAAACAAAAAAAGGAAAAAATCAGCGCAACTAATCAACACATCACATTGGAAGTCTGACAACATGTGGAGTGCACAACACCTATGGACCTCCTTCCTCCTCCAAGAGGTGAATTGTGCTTCATATGTTTCCATTTATTGTGAGCCTAATCTGTTCCACTGATCAACTTCTCTATTTTTTTATCCAGTGTAAAATTGTTTTTATGATTACAGATTTGTAATATAGTTTAAGATCTGGCATTGCAAGGCTCCTTTCCTTCCCATTTTTTTCATTGATTCCCTTGATGTTTTTGACCTTTTGCCCCTCTAGATGAATTCTGTTATTTTTTTGACCTCTATAAAGTAATCCTTTGGTAGTTTGATTGGTATGGCACTGAATTAGCAAATTAATTTAGATAGCGTTGTCACTTTTATTATACTGGTTTGACCTACCCATAAGCAATTAATATTTCTCCAGTAATTTAGATCTATCTTTATTTATTCAAAGAATGCTTTGTAATTGTGTTCATGGAGTTCCTGTGTGTGACTTGGTAGATTCTCAGATATTTTATATTCTCCATAGTTATTTTAAATAGAATTTCTCTTTCTATTTCTTCCTGCTAGATTTTGTTGGTCATATACAGAAATGCTGACAAGTTCTGCAGGTTTATTTTACATTCTGAAACTTTGCTGAAGTTGTTAATTGTTTTGATTAGTTTTTTAGTTGACGCTTGAGGGGTCTGTAGTTAAACTATCATATCATCTGCAAATAGTGATAGTTTTGTTTCCTCACTTCCACATGCTTATTCCTTCGATTTCTTTTTGTCTTACTACTTTTGTCAAGCATTTCTAGTACAATATTGAATGGTGATCATGGATATCCTTGTTTCATTCCTGATCTTATTGGAAAAACGTCTAGCTTGTCCCCAATACAGATGATGCTGGCTCTTGGTTTTAGGTAATTTTTATGCTTCCTAATGTTTTTAATAGGAATAGATGTTGTATTTTGTCAAAAGATTTTTATGCATTGATTGAAATCATATGATTTTTGTTGCTTTTCTTCTTAATATGCTCAGCTGTGTTTATGATTTTTCCCAACATTGAACCAGTCTTGCATTTCAGGTTTAAATCTAGCCAGATCATAGTATGTGATCTTTGAGATTTATTGCTGGTCTCCTTGCTAATGTTTTATTTTAAACTCTTACATCAGTACTAATTAGAAAAATTGGTCTATAGTTTTCTTTCTCTGTTTTGACTCACTCTGGTTCATGATATACTTGGCACGATGATGGACATCACCATCCCACAAATAGGACTGTTATTGTACTACCTGCTCAGCTGTCCTTTGAGATAATGACTGAAATCATGTTACTTTCTAGCTTTTCAAATTAGGGCAAGGGAATAGAGTAATTTCATATCACTCTCACTGAGTTCTGGCAAAGACAGAAGGTCTCAGGGCAGGGAGATCTCCAAATGGTCGTGAATTATGGGGTCAACTTTCTATTATGAACAGAGCAGGATGCCCTTGATTTCAAATGACTCATTCTTTGGAAAGTGGCCTTCACCTCCATTGACATCCACAACTACTTGAGCTAGGAATATAGAAGACACTGTTTTTCATTGATTTCCTTGTTATTTTTTGGCCTTTTGTTCCCATTATTTTGTATCCTGCTATTATTTTTTAATCCTTTGGTAATTTGATTGCTATGGCACTGAATAATTGAGTTAATTTAGGTATTATTGCCATTTTTATTATATTGGCTC
Source organism: Vombatus ursinus (assembly GCF_900497805.2). Classification (NCBI taxonomy): domain Eukaryota; kingdom Metazoa; phylum Chordata; class Mammalia; order Diprotodontia; family Vombatidae; genus Vombatus; species Vombatus ursinus. The sequence goes on along the minus strand of NW_020950239.1, from coordinate 3,796,550 downwards.
AGCCTACCCATAAGCAATGAATATTTCTCCGGTTTGAGATCTTTTACAAAAAGTGGTTTGTAATTGCATTCATATAATTCCTTGTGTGACTTGGCAGGTAGACTCTCAGGTATTTTATATTCTCTGTAGTTATTTTTAAATGGCGTTTCTCTTTCTATCTCCTCCTGCTATATTTTGTTGGTCACATAGAAAAATGCTGATGATTTCTGCAGGTTTATTTTATATTCTGCAACTTTTTTGCTGAAGTTGTTCATTGTTTAACTAATCAAATAATTAAACACCCTTAGAGGGTTTAAGCAGCAGGCTTGGATCCTAGAAGCATGACAAGAAGCATGTGGATTGACTTGATTAGAAGTAGGAAAGGCTTCCAGACATAGGTCTTTTGGGGTCTTTCTCTTGACCTCATGCTTCTTCATCCTGGTTGGGCAGAGAACTTTTTGGTTTGACTTTCTCATTTCTGCCTCTCCTTTTTTGAAATATGGAGTAGTAGAGAGCATAGTGATTTCTCAGCTATGGGACAAAGACAGATAGAAGGTTCCTCTTCTGATGGGCAGAGAAACAGCCAGAAATCTTTTAATCTTTTTCTTTCGTTTTCTATTCTTTCTTTCTTTCTTTTTTTTTTTTTTTGCTCAGAGTTGGGAAGTCTACGTGGCCTTGTGTAATGACAGAACAAACTGGGCCCTAGAAATATAATACCCTGCTGTATATTATTTTATTTAATCCTCATACCCTTGTGAGGATATGTTTTTGCTGTTCAGTTGTGTTCTACTCTTTATGACCCAGTGGACCTTAGCATGCTAATGCTGTCTCTGGGGTTTTCTTGGCAAAGATACTGGAGTGGTTTGCTATTTCCTTCTCCAGTGGATTAAGGCAAAGAGAGGTTAAATGATTTGCCCAAGATCACACAAGGCTGGATTTGAACTCAGGTCTTCCTGACTCCAGGCCCAGTGCTCTATCCACTGAGCCACTTAGCTGCCTCCATGAAATATGTACTACAGGTATTATCTGTATTTTACAAATAGGAAAATGCATTCACCCCTGAGAGGGTGAAATGATCTGTCCATGATCACAGAGCCAAGAAATATCAAAGGAGGGTTCTGGATTCAGATATTGCCAGAATCTAAATCCTTCTTCCCACATATCACATTATGTCCCAATCCTTGGCTTCCTTCAAGGTTCTGTTGAGGGGCCACCTCCAACAGGAAGCCTTTCTTGGTCATCCCTTTATTTATATGTCCATGATTTATAACCTCAGTAGAATGTAAGCTCCTTGAAGGCAGAGGTTATTTAATTTTTGCCTGTATATCCTGCATTTAGCAATAGTGTTGCTGTAGGTGCTCAATAAATGTTCATTGAATTGAAATCTTTTCTTTTTTCAGAAATATGTGTACCCAATTCCTTGCCTCACTAAGAAGAGGAGAGTTGTTGCTCTACTTTTCAAAATTGGTCTTTGCAATTAATAAGTTCAGCAGAATTTTAGCATTTTCACTTACATTTTTGGCAGTTTTTATTTTTCTTCTGGTTCAATCTGCATTTTATAAGTTCTTATAAGTTTTTCCATGTTTCTCTGAATTCCTCATATCTGTTATTTAAAGCACAATGACATTCCACCACATTTACATATCAAATTTAATTCAATCATGCCTTAATTGAGTAGTATCCACTTTTCCAGGTTTTTTTTTTACTACCACAAAAAGTGCTGATATGAATATTTTGCTATATTCTATTGCTATTTCCAAGGAATTCTGTACTTATTTGCTAAAAAGAAAACTCATCTGTCTCAGTCTTTAGGAATTAGTCTGCTATTAAGAAATAGGTTCAGGTAACCTTCAAACAAAAGACCCTTGTCCAAATTTCTACCCACTCTTGGGTAACTTCTGCCACATGGGGGAGATATGGATTTTTTTTTTCTTCAATGATGACCTTTTTCTTAGATATCTTTTGCTATTGGTATTTCTTTTCCACTGTGGGAGTACTGAATACATACCAGCAGCTGTCATTGAGATTTCAAAAAACTATTACTAGATGTGGAAATCTTAGGATACAACAATTGCTCCCATTAGTTTTATAAAAGTTTACATGTCAACAAGCAGAGGTGTCCAACTTGTTGCTTGCAAAACTCCCCAGAGTGAGTAGAACCAGATTAAAATGGAATTGAGAACTGTTAAACAAAATTAATGAAAGACAAAACATGTTAATTTGTGATTTTGTAAGTCAACACGCAGCCCAAAGTGATTCGTTTCTAGTTGAATTTGACATCACTGGTATACAGTTTCACTGTCTTGGTTGAGCCCTTCAGTATGGATGAAATCTCTTTCCACTTAGTACCCAGACCTTTTCTGAGACCTTTTGGCCAGATCTCCCTTCCCTCCTTCATTTCACATCACCCACATGCCTCTTTGAATTATTTCCTCCTTCACGAAGAGGTGACCCCATTCCTTGCCAAGGCAAACCCTACACATACGTGATCCTGAGGGGGGGATGGGACCTGGACCCTGAATTTTCCCATTTTAGCAACCCAGTCCCCAGCGTCTAAGGCATATGGCCCATCTCAACCCACCTAGATTACTTCATTAGTTTACTTGATACTCTGTAATCCCATCTGGATTGACTCGTTCTTGCACTTTGCCCACCCCAGGCTATTTACCACTCCTTAATCCCATTAAGATATTTTCAGTGACCCTTTTCCCGTTCTTTTTTTTGTATACAAGTATCAGTCCCATCCTGATCAAATCTGAAGATTCTCTAGGAACCCTGTCTACTCCTATTGGCATTACAATACTGCAGATTTACTAGGAATCTTGCCTGCTCTATTAGTATTATAATAAACCTCACTACTTTGACTGAAAGAAGGCTTGAGTGGAATTCTTTCCAGGCAGACCACCCTGTGCCCTTACATTTCAGGGTTTCCTGCACCCAAAACCACAACAATCCCCTTCCATCTATCTTCTCCAGTAGAGCTCCCTTCTATCATCCCCGCTTTTGCATTTAACTTCAATCTCTCCCCAGTCTCCTGGCTGCTTTGCTGCCTATAAACATGCCCATGTCACTCTCATACACCTCCCCAAAACCTTACTTAGTCTGTCCATGCCTATCTTCCTCTATCTCTCCTCTCTTTCAGGGCTAAACTTCCTGAGAAGGCCATCTACAATTGCTGTATCTACTTTCTTTCCTCTCACTCTCTTAACTCTCTGCAGTCTGACTTCCAGCTTTATCATTCGATAGAAGTTACTCTCCAAAGTTATCAGTGATCTAATTGCCAAATCTAATGGCCCTTTCTAAATCTTCTTTATCTCTCTGTAGCCTTTGACACTATTGATCACCCTTTCGTCCTTAGTTTTTATGACAATTTATTCCAGAGTCATCTGAGTCCAGTGGCAAGACATAGGTCAGGATGGCTGGAGATGACCTCCAGATCCAGTGGGACCTTGGCCTTTTTAAACTAAGGTCTTTCCCAGGTCTCAGTTTGTCTGAGGCAACACCCCCTCAGTGATTTAAGGCTAAGTAAGAAAAGAGGCAAAAGATGGCCTAGTTTGCCTATTAAAAAAAAAATCCAACTGGGAGGGAAAGACCCTCTGAGTTTCTGTCCAGAACAGAAACAATTGCTATTTACACTCAATCTGAACCATCAAAACCCAAACAATGATCAAATGAGATTTGGGCTGGTACCTATTGTTGGCCAATCAGTGAGAGCCAAAGTAATTTGGTTTTAAGGCATGGTCAGGTAGCTCTGTTTGAATCCCAATGGACTTTATCAAAGCCTGGTTTTCCAGAGCTCTACTTCAAGAAATCATAAATGAAACTACAAGGGGAATCATACCCTTACACATATGGGGGTGCCCTGCCCAAAGGAAAATAAATTTTGATTGCTGAAACCTTGAAAGATATCTTGAGGTTTAGGGCCTAGATTTTTTTTTTGCTCTTCCCTACTTATTTATTCTATCATTTTCTAAAAATACTGGGACAATTAACTCTTTTGTCACACTTAGTTTCATTTCACATTAGTGATGTTGTAAGTAAGAATTAGAACTAATAGGAGGAACCACCAGAAAAAGAAAACAAAACACAATGGAAGAAAAAAAAATTGCAAATAGTATGCTTTGATCTGCATTCAAACTCCGTAGTACTTTCTTTGGATGTGGATAGTATTTTCCACCATGAGGCTTTTGGAGATGTCTTAGATCCTTGTATTGCTGAGAGGGGTTAAGTCTATCAAAATCAGTCATCACTCAATGTGGCTGTTATTGTGTACAACATTCTCCTGGTTCTGCTCACTTCACTCAGCATCAAACCACACAAGTCTTTCCAGGTTTATCTGAAGTCTGCCTGTTCATCATTTCTTGTAGCACAATAGTATTCCATTACATTCACGTATCACATTCACAATTATGATTACTATCTGTGTCTTTCTATCCCCCCCCCATTTATGCTTTTCTCCTTTCTCCTTTTCCCTCCTCACTAATGTTTTGCTTTTGACCACCCCTCCCTCAGTCCTACCTCCCTATTTCTTTCCCCTTTTCCCTCCTACTGCCTATAGGGCGTGTTAGATTTCTATAACTAACTGATTATGTTATTCCCTTCTTGAGCCAAATCTGATGAGATTAAGATTCAAACAATGCTCATCTCCCTCTCTTCTTTCCTTCTGCCAATGGGTTTTTGTGCCTTTTCCTGTGATGTACTTTACCCTTGTCTGCCTCCTTTTCTTTTTTCTCAGTACATTTTCTTAGATCAGATTAATTCACTTACTTAGATCCATTTAACCCACTTGATTGATTTTTTTCATCATTTCATCAAAGTCAATTTATAGCCACCCCCTTTATGCACATCCCTTTAACATGGTATAATAACAATATAGCTCTCAAGAGGTAAAAGTGTCATCTTCCCTTGTAGGGATGTAAACAGTTTGCCCTTATTAATAACATGTTGTTTCTTTCTGTCCCGTTTACCTTTTTATGTCTCTCTTGAGTATTGTATTTGAAGATCAAATTTTCTGTTGATCTCCGGTCTTTTTATCAGAAAGGTATGGAAGTCCTCTATTTCATTGAATATCCATCACCTCCCCTGAAAGATCATGCTCATTTTCACTGGGTAGTTGCTCCTTGGTTGTAATCCAAGCTCTTTTGCCTTACTGAATATTATATTCCTCACCCTACAGTCTTTTAATGTAGAAGCTGCAAGGTCCTGTGTAATCCTGATTGTGGTTCCACAATATTTAAATTGTTTCTTTCTGGCTGCTTGCATTATTTTCTCTTTGACTTGGTAATTTTGGAATTTGGCTACAATATTCCTTGGTGTTTTCGATTTGGGATCTCTTTCAGGAGGTGATTGGTGGATTCTTTCTATGGCTATTTTACCCTCTGGTTCTAGGACCTCAGGGCAGTTTTCCTTTATGATTTCCTGAAAGATACTGTCCAGGCTCTTTTTTTCATCGTGATTTTCAGGTAGGCCAATAATTTTTAAATTGTCTCTCCTGGATCGACTTTCCAGGTCGCTTGTTTTACCAATGAAATATTTTACATTTTCATCTGTTTTTTCATTCTTTTGTTTTTGTTTAACTGATTCTTGCTCTCTCCTAGAGTCATTAGCTTCCATTTGCTCAATTCCAATTTTTAACAAATTGTTTTCTTCTATTAGATTTTGTACCTCCTTCCCCATTTGGCCAATTTTATTTTTTAGAGACTTGTTTTCTTCAGTGTACTTTTCTTCCAGTTGGCCAATTGTATTTTTTTAAGGACTTGTTTTCTACACTTAATTTCTGTCCTTCCTTTTCCAAGCTATTGACTCTCTCTTGCATACCTCTTATTTCTTCTCCCATTTTTTCTTTTACCTCTCTCATTTGACTTTTAAAATCCTTCTTGAGCTCTTCCAAGAAGGCTTTTTGGGCTTCAGATCAGTTCATATTCCCTTTTGAGGTTCCAGATGTGGGTTTGTTGACAATGTTGTCCTCTTCAGTATTTCTGCCTTGATCTTCACTCTTCCCATAATAAGAATCTATTGCACGTTTCTTTTTTCTCTTAGTGTTTGCTTATTTCCTGGCCTTTAAAGAGATTGGGCTCTCCTGCTGGGGAGCAGAGGGCACTGATTCAAGCTTCTTGTGTTGGGAGCCTAGGGCCTGGTCACTGGCTTTGTATGCTGGGGCCTCCAATGTTGGCAGTTGGAGGCTGTAGGATTCTGGCAGCTTACCTGCTGTTGGGCTGGAAACAGCAATACTGAAACTCTAGGGGTAGGATTGGGTAGTGTGGCTCCCAGAGATTTCCTGCTCACCCAGGCCTTTCCTTCCTTTTGCTTTCTTCAGCTCCTTTCAGATGGATGTTGTAGGGTGTTTTTGCCTGGGGCCCCTTGGAGTGCTGCTTCCTCCTTATGCTGAGGCACTGGTTGCTGTAGAATGCCCAGGCACCTGGTAGTTTTCTGAGCTGGTTTCCACCAGTTCCCCTGCCCTCAGTGAGGCACTCGGGGGTCCAGGTATTGGTGTTTGCCTGCTCCACCACCTGGGCTTCAGGATCTCCTCCTGGTATGCTGAGATGGGGCTTTCTCTCTTTTGCCTCTTTTCTTACTTAGCTTTAAATCACTGAATGGGTGTTGCCTCAGACAAACTGAGACTTGGGAAAGACCTTAGCTTAAAAAGGCCAAGGTCCCACTGGATCTGGAAGTCATCTCCAGCCATCCTGACCTATGTCTTGCCACTGGACTCAGATAACCCTGGAGAAGTGAGGCTGATACTTTGCACAGCTTTGCCTCACTTAAATCCAATTCAGGCCCTCTTTGAGAATGAAGTACAAATATGATCATGTTCTCTCATGGTTCTCCTCCTACCTGTCTGACCATTCCTTCTCAGTCTCCTTTGCTAACATGGTATTCCCTATAGCCCCATCTTGGCTCCTTCCCTCCTTCTATGCCATTTCATGTGATGATCTAATCAGATCCCAGGCATTCAACTATCATCTCTATGCTTATGATTCTGATTTGTCAAGCCCTAATCTCTCTTCTGACCTTCAGTATTATTTTGAACTACCTATAGGACGTTTAGAACTCCCTCTTATAAACATCTTCAGCTCAAAATGTCCCAAAACTGAACATTTTTTTTTGCCTAAACTTACCCCTTTTCCTAACTTCCCTATTACTATTGAGAGTATGATCATTCTGCCAAGTCACTGAAGCCCACAGTTCTCCCCGCCCCCAATTGCAATCAACAGCCAAATCCTCTGGTTCTATCACCACAACACCTCTCGTATGCTGCCACCTACTGCTAAAGCCTTCTGGTTGTGACTCAAGTCTGTCCCTACTGCAGTCCACCTCCCACCAAGATTCCAACTGATCTTTCTAAAGCACTCTTTTGGCCATGTCACACTCCCCCCTCTCCCCAATTCAATAAACACCAGTGGCTTGAAATTATGCCCAGGATCAAATATAAAATCCTCTTTGGCTCTTTTTACAACTTACTACTTTGCACATGGTCTACAAGTCAATGACACTGACCTCTGCCATGCTCTCCACCTTCCAACTCACTGGCAGTGGCCCATCCCTGGAACCCTGTCCCTCCTCCCGTTTCCTAGTTTCCACATCTCAGCTAAGTCCCACCTTCTGCAAGAAGCCTTTCTGGTTCTCCTAAATGTTACTGCCTTCCCGGAGATTACCTCCAACTCATCCTGCCTCTGGTTTGTACTTGATCGCTCTTGAGAGCAGAGGTTGTTTTGTTTTGTGGCCTTCCTTTGAATCCTGAGTGTTTATTAGCACGGTACTTGGCACATAACTGCTTATTGACCTGACTTGTTGAAACTGCTCTCCTTAACAGTTTAGTTGCTCAAACCTTGACTCAGCGGCTTCCGTGAACTCAGCCTACTTCTTTATTACCTAGTTCTAAAAGCTTCCTAAACCTTTTTTCTTCAAAAGACCAAATTTTAACTGCCTTGAAAGCAAGAGAGGGAGATATGTCCATATTTCTAAATCTCATTGTTTTCTCAGTACCTATACTACCATGAACATGGGTACTGCTAAAACTTCTAGCCCTAGCATAGGTACACAGGAGAAAGTTGTTTTTCAGGGGTGGTAGTTGTGGTAATGGTGGCAAGAGAGACTGTAGGGGCACTTCCAGTTTTCCTAGATGGAGTCTCTTTGATTACTACCCCCTTTACTAAGGGTTCAATGTAATACTTGATTTTTGTAAGTAGAACGCCAATGAAGAAACAAATCCACATTTTTAAATAGGCTTTTATTATACAGTATAAACAGTTAGGAAAATCGTATCAATTTGAAAATTACAGCATTAATTCCATACCCCAAATAAGAAAGCACCGCATTTTAAAATTACATGAATAAGAAATAACTGAAAACTGTATACATTAAAATGGTCTATTCACTAATCATGAAATTTAGAAACCTTTTCTTTACCAAAGGTCTAAGTGTGAATTTCTAGTACTATAATATTTACAAAGATGATCTTCATCATGGCAGACAAGGATAAAATGGCATAAAATGGTAGCAGAAAAAGACAAGGTGGGACTTCCTTGGTGAAGTAATACACAAAGGTTAACATCGGTTTCTCTGCACTTATAGCTTCAGTTTAATATTTTTCAAATAAAAAATATCTCATTAACACTGCTCTAAAAAAGTAATGTGTTTATAGCTCCTGGAAAGAACTTTTTTTCAGAGATTATTTAATTACATGGAAAATCTGTTAGACTTCCTTTCATGTAAATAATAAAAATCTGCAATTTTATTTTTCATGCAAAATCCATTAACAGAGAAACAAGTGAGCACAGGAAAAAAAAATTTAATGGCTAGGGAATAAATTTTATATCTTTAGTGAATTAAATGAGGAAATGAAGCACAATCATTTTACCAATCAACAAGTATACATTTTAAAAAGCTATTGCATAAAAAACCTTGAATTCACATTTCACTAAAGCCAATCTTCCAAAAGATTTCAATTACTGAATAACACTACATATGAAAATGGGATAATAATGCTAACCACTGGATAGCAAGTATCACATTATCTCCTAAAGATATTTCTGTGGAAAAACTATAATTAACACATCTCTGTAGTAGGGCAAACTTCTTCAGTTTTTTCTCTCTCTCTAAAAACTCACTGGTAATTAAGTTTTCCAAGTAATTTTATGATACTTGTTTACTGGCATTTTGCAGAATTCAAAATGAAAATATTTTTAAATTGTAAAGGCACATAGTCATTCAAATATTCTTGTAAGGCTGAGAACTCCTGTTTAAAATAATTTATATTCAGGACTGCTCAAGGTATATTTCAACACAGAGCCAATCCTAGGAATTGGTACATTTCCTAAATATCCTTGAAACTAAACAATATTTCTTGGAAGCTTCTCTATTCTACCTTTATGTTTGTTAAGATAAGTAAAAAAAAGAAACTACCACCAAAACTATGCACATTAAGAAGCCATTTCTTCTCCAACTTAAAAAGTTACTAATTTGATCACACTGATCATAAAACTACACTAAAATTCAAACTATGAACTTTACAAATTACCTAATTTGGCATTTTCTGTAAAAGAAGTCAACAAAACAAAACCTCACAGGACCATTAAAAGTTGGAATTACAAAATAATGTCACAATGTGAAACTATAGGTCTTGGCTTAAATTACAGGCAGTGAACAAATAGAAAACAAGTACAACATTTCAGTAATTATATACCACTCAAATTTATGTGAGGGTGTTTTTAAATAAAGTGTGTTAAAATATTTGGCAATAACTAAAAAATCACTTAGGAAAAGAAAATACTGATGACATAGCACTTTGGCATAAAATACATAGACTGTGCCAAATTTCCTATTATCTTCCTAAGTTCTGGATTAGGGAAAGGTTTAATAATCATTACTATTATCAGGGTGACACCTGCAAAAGAAAAATCTTGAAGCATGAAAAGACATTATCTGCCCCCCCCCCACTGGCATAAGTTTCTGATTATTAAAGCAATATTAACTGAATCAGTTTCTTATGGAATTTGAAGATGTTTGCGACAAATCACAGGTATAGTTAACAATCCTAAATTACTAACTTCAACATAGAACAAAGAGTGAATCCAAATGTTTTTGAAAATTCATACCATATAAGCCAGAGTATTAAATTGAGAAATTTAATTTCATTGGTTCTTTTTATATTGTCATTGAATGTTCTATGAATTAATTCTTTTAATTAGAACTAAACTCATATAAACATTAAAGAAAGCTATCTGTATTCATTTACATTTTAGCAAGTTTCTTGTTAAAAATATGATTCAAATACATTAAAAACATGTAGCTGGTAGATCTTCAAAACTGCACTGCTGCCCAAGTCCATGATTTCCAGATGCTGTAGTCTGCCTGTTCTTCACAAAAGAACACTGGATGAAAACGCCCGGTATAAGAACCGTAAACATGGTAATCATCCCAGTTATGCTCAATAAGCATATTTACGGAGAAAACGTTCAAATGCATCATAGATGGCTTGCCTAAAATACAGTAAATGAAAAAACAAGCAATCAACATAAAATTAAGCTGCACAAGCACTATGTTTATAAACAAAGAGGCTCAACTGGTTCCCAAATAAGGCAAGGTGCATCAGCCCAGAACTCCCTCCTAGTTAATGAGTCACACCAGAACCAGGATGAGTGCAGGGGCAGAACCCTGGAAATGAGTCACTACTATTGCAAGAAAACGAAGGGAAAAAAAAAAATACAATCACAACAGATTATGGAGCAGCAACACTGTATGTTAAGTCATGAGGAGGTGAATTCCTTCTACCGTCATTTTATCTTGGACACTCTTTTGAGGCTGTGCCCAAGTGATAATCATGATCGTGATGGTTATGTGTCCTCTACAAAGTGATCAAAGTTGATTACATACATTAAAAAATATTCAGCTCTCTGGGTCACTAGAAATCCGTATTGCCAGCAACCTAAAACCAAAAGGTCGAATTATCTATACTAGCTTAATAAAGTATTTGATTAGGAAATTATTTCAATTTTGTAGAATTCTATTAAAAACATGTTTAAATACTTGTGGCACATATATACACACATTGAAAACACACATTTACATATGTGTATACATGTGTACGATGCTAAAGCTATGGTATATAAACATGATGGAATACTACTGTGCTATAAGAAAGATGAAAGGGATGGCTTCAGAGAAACACAGAAGATTTTTATACACTAATGCCAGGTAAAATGAGCAGAATCAGGAGAACAATTCACGTAGTAACATCAATATTGTAAAGATAATCAACTGTACAAGGTCACTCTGACCAACACAATGACCCACTACAATTCCAAAGGACTCATAGAGCATGCTGTCCACCTCAAGATAGAGAACTGAGGTACTCAGAGTGCATACTGAAACTTTTTTTCCTCTCTGTCTCTTAGAACATGGCTAATGTGGAAATTTGTTTTGCATGCCTTCATAGTGGTAATGGGTTTTGTATTTCTTGCCTTTTCAAAGGGAGGGAAAGAACTTAAAACTGGGAAAAAAAAAAAGGAACAAAAAAAGATTTGTTTCCTGAGTATATGTTTATTTGACTACTTGTTTTTGTTGATAGCTTTATAAGAAAAAAAAAATTTGTTTAGAAACACAAATGTTAACCTAATTCCTTTTCCATCCCACTGCTTACCCCATCCTCTCAGAAAAGGACCTCACTGACACACTGTAGCGAGAACACAGAGGCAATGCACTGGCCGTAAGTTGCCTCTCTATACCCCTTGCAAGCATACTTGTGTCTTTATTCCAGTCTGCGTAAGACGTAGCCCTGCGTTCCAGGGCCAGTGTGTTACATGTCCTTCCCTTCTCCAGAGATTCTCATTCTCTAGAACGTAAACTCCTTAAGCTAGGGGCTGTTTCATTATTCTCCTTATATGCCCAGTGCCTGGCAACTGAATGCCTGCTTTCACTCTTCTTAACATGCACTGTAAAATCTCTCATTACACTTCAATTATGCATTTGCCATAGAATTCTATAGAATTCATTACGCTGTGAATATCCAAAAATATCATTATGACTTTTAAAAAAGGAGTACAAAAACCAATAAAGTTTAGGCAAAACCACAACAATCCATACAATGCACTGTTTTTTTACTAATTAATTTATTTTGGTTTATCAACAAGCACTTCCCTAAGCTTTTGAGTTTTAAATTTTTCTCCCCCTCTCTCCCCAAGATGGCGGGCAATCTGATCTAGGCTATACATATACATTCCTATTAAACATAATACAATGTACTCTTCATTACTCAGTCTTTCTGAAGTGGGTCCACAGCGCCTTCATGTTCTGCTGCTTTCTAAATCACTGTTCTGTTCACTCCAGGTTGCCTGTCTAAATGTCATATAAACATTCTACTTTGTGCCAAGTTTACTCCTACAGCTTAGCAGTTTACAAGTGGACAAGTCTGCCATCTATCGGTGCAAGGATGGAAATCGAGATTTTAAAAACGTGATAGCAAATTAGAACACAACTCTAAAGTCACCAACCACATCAATGAATGAACAAGCACATATGTGCCAAACCCTGGCCACAGAGATACAGAAATGAGAAAGCTTGCATTCTAGTAGAGAAGGACAACACAAATGGAGGGAGACGGAGCTAGGATGGGCAGGGAGCCATGCCAGGGCACGTGGCTTCATTCCTTTTCTCCTTCCATTACTGAGGAAGACTTCTGGCCAAGGCCAACCCCACCTGATTAGTGCCAGCTTCCCAGCCCAGCCACTGTCTCAGGAAGGGTCCCAGGGATGCTTCTTGCTCCCAACTGCACTCTGGGGATTCTCTTCACCCGCAGCTTCTGCCCCATCAGCAAAGACCCTTCCCCCTCCTGCCCCACAGGCTGCTTTCCTGCTTCCCTTTGTGGACCCTCTCTCCCAGGAGAACATAAGCTCCTGGAGGATGAGGATGATCCTGCACACGACCTGGCCATCACGTTTTTTTCTACCCATCGATCTGTCCTGATTCTATCCACTCTTGTCACCTCCAGGAGCATAGCCCATTGGTCACTGTGCCTTCTCTCCTTCCTATCCCCCCCAGGGTCACCCACTGCCTACGAACATGTCCACCCCCTTCTCAAGAATCCCCTTACTTCTCCCTGACACCTCTCTCTCTTCCCTTTTGGTTCCATGCTTCTAGAATGAATTATCTGCACTTGCCATATACCTTCACTTCCTCTCCATCTGTTATAACCTGGCTCAGACCCCACCCTCCTGACACTGGTCTTTCCAAGGTTATGAAGGATGCCTTTTCATTCCTTCTTCCTTTCAGGCATCTGTGAAGCTTTCATTCTTTAACCCTCCTCCTCCCCAAGCCCCCAACAGCCAGGATCTCCTCTGGGCTTCCATGACTCTTCTCTCCTGGTGGTTTTCTGTCTGTTTGTCCTTCCGCAGGCGCTTCACCTCAATCAACCAACAAGCATTTATTAAAAGCATCTACCACGAGCCAGGTCCACGGTACACAATGGAACATCTTAAATCCTTCTTATACTTGCTATCAATATAACTGTTTAGACCTGGGGTAAACTTTTATCTTCAAATATTTTGATAACCATATCTTAATTTAACTGTAGTTTATTTCCTTTGAATTCTCAGGCATTTTATTTTAGGTATTTATAAACGTGATTCTGAGAAGGGGTTTACAGGCTTTACCAGACCTGTTTGTAGGCAGTGGGTAACCCTGGGGCAAGTGACTGGGCAAGTCACTCAACCCCTATTTGCCTCAGTTCCTCATCTGTAAAATGGGGGAGTGGAGAAGGAAATGGCAAACCACTCCATTATCTTTGCCAAGAAAATCCCTGGGCCAAAAGTGCAACAAAAACAACAACTTCTTATTTGAGACCTGTATTCACAGATCCCAGGCCTCTGGAATCACAAAAATACACAACACCACTTGCAATATTTAAAATTAAAAATAAAGTAATATAACTCCAGCAGAGCAATGAGGGATTTTCTACACGAGGTGCTTCCTCTCACTGCAATGTGTCTTCTGACCTCACGCAACTAAAGCGCAAAGACTCCTTATTCCTTAACTGCCAAATCTGGTGCTTTCTTCTCCATCCTTACCCCTGTCTCTGACACCACCAATCACCCCCTTCTGCTTCTCCTCTCAGTCTCCTTGGCTGGCTCTTCCTCCAGGTCATGCCCCCTAACTGTGGCTGCCCCCAAGGCTCTTTCCTGGGTCCTGCTCTCTGCCTCCTTGAGGCTATTTCACTTAGCGCTTCACCTCCTCCATGGCTCCAGTCATCTCTATGCAGATGATTCTCGGATCTACATAACTCCTCAGCCAGAGACAAGGACCACTAGCCTTTTGGACATCTTGAACTGAATGTCCTGTAAGTGTCTCAAACTCTGTATGTCTAAAACAGAATCATTATCCTTATCCTCCAAACCTGCCACCTTCCTATTTCTATTACTGTTAAAGGCATCATCCATTGAACTTTGGATCCCCTTGACACCTCCCTTGCACTCAATTCTATTTATCTAACTGTGCTTGAGCCTTGTTATTTCTGCTTTACAGAATCCCTCTTATACATGCCCCTTCACCCTCCTCACTGAGCTGCCACCCTGCTGCTGCAGACCCCCATCACCTCCTGATAATACTTCTAAAACAGTCTTCAGCTTGCTCTCCCTGTTCTAATCAGCCAGCAAAGTCACTGTCCTAAAGTGCAGGTCTGACCTTGTCACCAGCAGCTCCTCAGTGCTTCCAAAGCCAAATGCACTGGATTTCCCGACCCCTCCCTGGCTCTCCAGGCTTGTCTCCCCGTGTTCCCTGCAATAACTCTGTGATTGGGGTATGCAAGCATAGCCACCCCTGACGCTCCTGCAACATGACAGTCTGTCTCCTCCCACAGAGACTTGTCCATGGCTGATGACGGCCCTCCTCCCCTTGACCTTCTGGTTTCCCTGTCCTCTCTCTTCCCTCTGGTCTAGTCTCTGTGCCCACAGGCCTCTACAGATCATCTTGCCAGTAGAGCGTGAGCTACTTAAGGGCAGGGTCCTATATTTTTGCTTCTCTCTCAATCTCTAGCACTTAGCACACTGCCTGATATGCACATAATAAATACTAATTTTTTCATCCAATGTATTTTTATTTCCATAGACATGCTTCGATTTGCAATATTGACAAGTATGATATTTTATGTCTTCATTTAAATCACTGAAAAAATGTTGGGGAAAAAATAAGTCTGAAGCCAAGGTCCCAGAGATTTGCCAATAGAAACCTCATCTTCCAAGAGAGAAAGGAAAACGAAGGTAAAAGGAGGGACAAAAAAGAAAGGGAAGGAGTAGGCCCTAGAAAGTCATAATAAAAACGAATGTGTTCTTATTTATATTGGTTAAGAAAGGAAAAAACCTATTTAGACTAAGCACCTCACCTGAAGAGTCCTTGTTTGAAAAGGTAAGCACTAATATGTCCCCCTTCTAGGTATCGAATTTCACATCCAGGCCAAATTTCTTGAAGGCTTCGAACTCCTGTTCGTGGAATATAGGCATCTTCTTTGGCTTGAACCACTATAATCAGACTTGGATCGACTGGAACTATGTACAGGATATAAACAGTTCAAAAGTATGTTTACTCAAGAGTGTGAACATAAGAATTTAATACTATGTGAATAGTATGAAAAATTAAAATATCCTATTGTTATGAAACTGGTTCAAATTCAAACAATAAGACGATAATTTTAATTACATGAAACTGAAAAACTCTTCATGAATCAAATCAATGCAAAGAAAATGGGAAGGGAGACAACCAAACTGGGAAAAAAAATCTTTGCTTCAAATAGCTATGTTAAGAGTCAGATATACGGGCAACTAACAGAAAGTCATTCCCCAACAGAAAAGTAGTCAAATGAGATAAATCAACAGTTTCCACAAGAAGACTTGCAAACTTTTCACAATGGCATAAAAAAAAATGCTCCAGACCACTAACAGGAAGAATGTAAACATGAATCAAAACAAACCCTGAAGTTTCACCGGTTAACTAGCAGAGAGGACAAAAAGTCAACCCTGAAAGGGTTGTGTAAAGAGAAGTGCACACAAATGCTGGAGGGGCTGGTCCACCCCATTCTAGACTATGATTTGGAATTATGTGAAGAATGTGACTCAGCTGTCTATACCCCGGGACCCTGAAATGCCCCTGGGCTAGGTGCAAAGAGGCTTCTAAGGAGCATGGCAGCCACAGCCTGGACTTGGATTTAGGAAAACCCAAATCTGAATCCAGCTTAAAGGCGTAATCCTGGGCCAGCCCCTCCACCTCTGCCTCAGTTTCTCCATCTGTAAAATGGAGAGAATAATCTACCTCCCAGAGATGTTGTAAGGAACTAATGAGATACGCACAGTACTTTGCAAACTTTAAAGCCCTATAGAAAGCCATTTTCTTGTTTTTCTTCTTCTTCAACATCATCATCATCATCTCCAAGGAGGTAAATGATAAAAATAAAGGCCCTAAACATACACCAAATATTTAAAGCAGCAACAAGCTGAATCCTGCTTCCTCAGGAAGGCCTTTCAAATACTTGAAGAGTTTCATCTTCCCCCACTATCCCCCCTTTAATAACATTTAATGTGTTATTACATATATGCTCACCAGATTCTGATATTTTCATAAGCAAATATTTCCTCAACTGATTAATCTAAAGTATAGGACATTTGATGTATGCTATAGCCTTTAAAATATATAGTACACAGGGCAGCTAGGTGGTGTAGTGGATAGAGCTCCGGCCTTGGATTCAGGAGGACCTGTGTTCAAATCTGGCCTCAGACACTTGACACTTACTAGCTCTGTGACCCTGGGTAAGTCACTTCATTCCACTGACTTGCCAAAAAAAAAAAATAAGAAAATACATATTATATATATATATAGTTGCACACTGGCAAAAACCCAAATTTCAAGAGAAAATAAGTACCTGAGAAATTTGCTACATGAGTACATTCGTCCATGACGCCTTTCATAAACATTAAAGATTCCTTCTGTAAAGTGCTCCTTCTTTTTTCTTCATTGAATTGGTGGTCTGATCGACTTACAGAGCTGCCATCACTGCTCTTCCTGGAGGACAGCGTTTGACTCAGGGACTGAATCTTAGAGACATCTTCCAACACAAGGCCTTCTGATGTGGCATTGAGAGAGGCTTTACCAGTGTTATGACACTGAGCAGATTTCATGCATAACGATTCACCCATGTCTAGGTTCAAAGTTCTGGGAGTCAGATCAAAATTGGCCAGGTTGTCCACACTTTTAGGGAAATGTTTCACAAAGTCTTGTCCCATTTTAAAAGAATCTGTCTGAAGAGTTGAAAGGTGGAGAGAGGGAGAGAAAATAGGAGAAATCAGAACATATTCTTAAGGAAGATACCTTTATTAAAATGTCTTATTTATCAATTGTGCTTAAAAAAAGATACGAGGCTAAAAGAATTAAATTAAAATGGAACAACTTCCAAATGACGCCACTGAGAACAAGGATTGATATTTTTAGTCAAAAAAAGCTGCATTCACTCACGCCATGCTTACTGCTGGAGTTTCAAAAAACAAAGACAGAAACACCTCAGTCATCCTCCTAAACCCAAAAGCATCCTAGGTTATATGGCTATTTCTACCACAAATGCTTCTGTACATTGCTCTCAAGATAAGGCACTGTTACAAGTTGAAATATCTTGGAAGAGTTGCCAACAGTTTTCTTTAAACGAAGTAAGTTTTTCAAGTAGGATTAATACTTATGGATTCGGAAATATCAAAGTTTGAAAATATTTTTATTTTCAGCATGAAAGAGGGAACTAAAATTACAGCAATAATGGCTACAAAGGCATGGTGACTAGATCCCCTGCGGTGACCTTTTGGGAGGATTTGGACAAGAAGAGATGCACTGAAAAGGTAGGCACAGATAGGTTGCAACCTGCACCATTAGTGGCAACTTATGAATCAGTAAGATCACACATCTCTTGAAGTATTTTTAAACTTAAAAAATTTTCCCCATCGTAAATTACTAGAAAAACATTAATGATGATGATGATGAGAATAACAATAAAAGCATTTATACAATAAAATATCCTTATTTGATTTACACAACAACTCTGGGAGGAGGTACTATTATCATCCCCATTTTATAATTGGGGGAAACTGAGGAAAACAGAGGTCAAGTGACTTGCCTTGGGTCACACAGCTAGTAAGTGCCTGAGATGGGATTTGAACTCTGTTCTTTGTGACACCAGGCCCAGCACTTGTATCTGCTGAGCCACCAGCTATCTCATAACAAAGTTACATTCCAAACCTTTTGACTGGGATTCAACTGTTTTTCAAACTAAAAAATAAGCCCAATATGCCTTAGCTGACTTTATATGACCTAACCTCTCTAATACTCTCTAAGAGTTACTCATATGCTATACTAGTAAGAGTCAAATGCAACAGAGACAGGTCTAAAAAAAAAAAAAAGCTGGGTACAACTAAATTCCCATTTCAGTTCATCAAAATTCATGGGTTTCCATTACAAGTTCTTTTGTAGGCTATTAGATTGGAAGACAGAGCCATAGTTTTGGGGTTGAGACATTACAGTGGTTCCGCCACATTGCTGTCCTTGCCCACCTGCTCAGTACCGGCTCTGGGTGTGGTGGAGGAGAAAAGGCCTAAGCATTGGGGTCTAAGGATCTGCTGTTAAATCCCAGTTAGGTTATACCCCAACAAGAGGAATGTATATAGCTCATTCTTTGTTTAACAGACATTGTCAATGACAGCATTTTTAAAAACCTGACATACAAGCCTGTCCCTGAGAAATTAGTACCTAACCACTGTTCCTTGCACAAACCGCTCCATCTCCCTACTTCTAGCATTTCCACCGGCTGCCCCCATGCCAAGCTCTCACCTCCTTCATCCCCATCTCCTGCCCACCCTGACTTCCTTCAAATTTCAGCTAAAATCCCACCTTCTCAAAGAAAGCTTTTCCCAATCTCCCTCAAAGCTAGTGTCTTCTTTCTGGTGATTATCCTCAATTGATCCTGTATACCTCTATGGTCTTCGCATGTTCCCTCCCGCAGTGGACTAATAACTCCTTAAGAGCAGGGAAGGTTTTCTAAGGCCCAGTGCTGGCACAGAGCAAGGGCTTAATAGACGCCTGTTGATGTGAGTGGGAATTTAAGTCAATTCCCTTTTATTACCTTCTATGTTATGGTAAGTTTCCAGGACACTAAGTGAAAATAATATTCATTTATAGTAGTGGAAAAGAAGAAATTCTGTATTTAGAATTAAAAATGTATACTAAGTTACCATGTCAACCACGTCTGACAGCTATCTTAAAATTCTCTGTAATTTTTAAACTAAATGTATTCCAAGGAAATTTATAATATTTTTTAGAATATTCTATTGTGGAAGAAAAACACAATATTCTGTGTTTCTTCAGCCAATGTCTCTAAAAAAAATAAATAATCTACTCATTATCTCCAAGCTTTGATCCTAAGAGAGGGAGAATGAAAGGGTGGAGTCTGGCATTTTCTCTGACTCAAGTCATTGCTACTTACAATTTTATAATGTTTAGAAACAAAGACAAAATTGAGGTCCTCTTTAGAAAGTGATTAGGACTTCGATCAGGAAGAAACCAAGGATCTCAGAATAGTATATTTCTGGGAATCTGACTGAATATTGATAAAGTTTTTTCTCTTTCAGGCGAGACCAAAGATGGTAGGGCAAGGAAAATGAGAAAATATTCCTTAATACTTTTTTCTTTAAAGAAAAGGATGACTTAATATGCTTCCTCACTGTTAATACAATATTTTTGTCCTACTTATAAAAATGTCCACGACTGAAGTAGGACATTTACACTATGTTATTAAATAGGGATCCACAGATACCTGAACAGCACAAATTAGAAACTTCATTGCAACAGTCCCACTTCTCCCTGCTGACTCACAATCGATTTATGAGAGAAGTAAACATGTATATGGCAAGTCAGTAAGAGATCTGCCTTTGCTGCAGTGAGAGTACAGGCATTTGTGGATCATTTTTTCGTAAGATCTAGGTGGGGGCAGTAAGAAGAAACACAGAAGGATCAAATATAAAGTTACTTTCACAATCCAGGTGAGAAAATGTGATGCTTCCTGGTGAGTAAAAGGTTATTACAGAGATTTCCAAAAGATCCAAAAAGATCTTCACAAAGATATTAGTTAATGAGATTAATTTACCTATCACCCTACAGTCACAAACCAAGATATGTTCTCAGGTGGCAGCTGCCATCAGAGAGTGCCTTTTCCCATTTCTAAAACCTCGCCTAAAGTCCTGCTCCAAGACCTAACTGTGTCTCTGTCAGCAGAAAATGAGCTACAGCGGGTCCTGCCAAGTTCAGGGTCAGTGACAAAAGTCTGTGTCAGCTCTCTATGGCAGGCCAGCTAAAGCCAGAGAAGAGTCAGCATCAGGGTGACGAATTTTCCAGCCACAGAAACTCTGGAAGATGACCTGCTAAGTTAGAAGGCTTCAGTCTAACATATAAATGTCATCAAAATTGCAGACTGACATAAGTAAAACCTGTAACAGTCACAATTTAGAAATCTGAAGACCAATGAAAAATCAATAATGTACATATTATATTTATACAGGCAGCTACATGGTGCAGTAGATAGAGCACTGGGCTCCAGCCTCAGATACCTGCTAGCTGTGTGACGCTGGGCAAGTCACTTAATCCTCTTTACCTCAGTTTCCTCATCTGTAAAATGAGCTGGAGAAGGAAATGGCAAACCACTCCAGTATCTTTGCCAAGATAACCCCAAACGAAGTCATGAAGAGTCAGACACAGCTGAAAATGACCAAACACTATTGTTATATAGTCCAAAGTACCTAGCACTGTACTAATATATACTATACATCTAAAGCTGCCTAAACACTGCATTTGGTACCAAAAGCAGTAAACTTCCAGGTCAATGACAAAATACACAAACAGCCAGAAAGAAAGAATTCAAGTACAAAGGAGCTAAAGTCAGGATCATACAAGATCTAGCAGTCACCAGGATAAAGGAACAGAGAGTTTGGAATGTTATCTTCCAGATGGCAAAAGATCTAGGTTTACAACAAAATAACAAAACTGTGCAGTAGGGTAGTTAGGGGTCCAAGAAAGGAGGTAAAAAAACTTGCTACCCACAATCAAAAAAAATTTTTTTAATGCATTTTCGAAGTTGCACTTCTTGTTTTAAAAAACTGGCATGCTTCTTATTTTTGAAAGACAGGGAAGACATTAGCAAGAGACAATTTCTTACTAAAGAGGATTTTGTCCTTCCTCCCCACCTCCCACTCTCTTCACTCTTTGCTTATATATTATCTTTAGGTGGGATCATAGGATTGAGAGTTGGAAGGGACCTTGGTGAATATCTCTTTGAACTTCCTCATACACCTGATGTGGGGTCCAGAGAGGTCGAGAGACTTGCCTTACTTGTGTGAACTCAAGGTCACATAAATAGTAACCAAGTCAAAATTCAAAACAAATTTAGGGTTACTGCTATTATACTGCCACTCTGATAATATGTAGAGCTGACATCTAAATAAAAAACTCTCTATATAAAATCTCCATAGTAGATGCCTGATAAATGATTACTGGTTGAGTGATTCTATCAGAAGTAAAAATCAACTTGCATTTTCCCATTAAGGATTTCCAAATTTGACTAGGTCAAAAGTGAAGAAAGTTTACTCTCTGAGAAGAGAAAATGAAATGTACTGATTTTTATTAAAGAGATTTAATAGGAGTGTTTTCAAAATAGTAATTTATTATTTTTTTTTTATATTTTTAGTGAGGCAATCGGGGTTAAGTGACTTGCCCAAGGTCACACAGCTAGTATGTGTCACGTGTTTGGTCTGAGGCTGGATTTGAACTCAGGTCCTCCTGACTTCAGAGCCATTGCTCTATTCACTGCGCCACCTAGCGGCCCCCCAAAACAATAATTTAAGGAAAAAAAACAAACCTGACCCCTGAATTTGTCCTTAAACATCAAGTATCTAAGGAATACAAGTCCATCACTTTCTCCTACCTCACCTTTAAAAAATCATAGAGTTCAATGTTAGTGGTATTTTTCACATTTCTAGACAGTAAGAACAGTGAACCATCCTACAAAGAAATCTGTATTTACTCTAATGAGCGCCCTCTAACAAAGAAATCTGAATACACTTACCCCACAATATTCAAGCATGTGAAAAATCTCTTCTTCATAAACTGTCTGTGTGTAGTACTGTTTCTCCAATTCCCTCCAATTGACTGATTTACTTAGCACGCCCTAAAAGAACAACCAAAATTAACACTTATACATAAAGACCACTTCATTCATTATCATTTCTACATATTTAAAGTTGACTAAATGTTAAATGAAGTAACATTACCGTAGTAAAGACTCCAGAAGCAGTTGACCAAGAAAGACATGGAATTAGTGGCAAAGGTTTAGGCCAGTTGGTTACAGCTAATGAAGCCATCTGTAATAAGAATTACACAGTTATATAATGCTTTAAATAGGAGATCCTGCAATGAAAAAAGAAAAGAAACTATTTCCAAGAAAGACTATTCATTTTCATAGTTCACTTTTAGCACTATATTCTCCCACAAAATTTTCAACAATTATTTACTCGGCTCCTTTGTTCATTGATCCATTCGCTTATTTAATGAGTGTCTACAAATTGTACATTACTGTGTTATCTGCTGTGGGGGGATGTAAAAATAAAAATAATAGCCCAAAAAGATATTGCGACTTTGAGGAAGGGATAAATTACTTACACCAATAATACAAAGTAGGAAGCAGAAAGAAGTACAAGAGTGTTACTGGAGTTCAAAGGACAGGAAGCAAAGGTCCTTCATGAAGGTAGCACTCAGACTGGGGCTGGAGGGTGACTAAAGTTTCGAGAAGTGAAGGGAGAGCAGGGAAGGAAGGACAGGTAGAGAAGACATTTCAATTAGATGTAATTGTTTGAAAGACAATTTGGCTAGAGACCAGCAGATGTCAGAGCCAAGAGGACTTAGGTTCAAGTGTTGCTACTGACCCATACTGGCTACATGACCCAGGGCAAGTCACTTGGCCTCTCAGTGGTCTAGGCAATGGTCTAAAGCCACAAGTTGCAGAGAAGGTGTCAACTTGCATTGGTAAAGACAGGTTCCCCATCTGAGAGTTCTTTCTCCATACCAGGACATCCTAGGTACAGTCCCTATCCCTAGGCATCTATACTTCTAAACGTCTCTTCAAGATGTGGAGTTCACCCTGCGTTCTTGAAGGCTGTCACAGTACCGGAGAGCCTGCTCAATACCTTTCACAGACTGTATCTTATCTGATCCTCTCAATGAAGTGAGAAAGGTAGATTAGAGGTCAGAATGAAAACACCAAGCTGAAGTGGAAGGGCTTAATTCAGGACATAACAGAATCACTGAATATTTCTAAGCAGAGAAAGGAAAGCAGAGAAAGAGGTCTCTTGTAGAAAGATGACTGTCAAAAGTACATAAATTGGAATGGAAAGAGGTAGGGGGAGACCTTTAGTAGTCTACTGAAATAGTCTAAATGATGGATCATGGTTCCAAGGACTTAATGCAAAAGTATTCTTCCTGCTTCTCAGTAGAGAGGTGGTGGACTACAGGTTCAATATTTCCAGATTTGGCCAATATATTAAATTATCTTGCCTGATTATAATAATTTGTTACAAGGGAGGGTTTTATTTGGAGAGAAGAGGAATAGTTATTAAGAAGTGACAGTTATGTTTAAAAAGCATCAGCAAAAAAAAAAATTTTTTTGAAGTACAGGTATATCTCACACTTACAAGATTACTTAAAATAACAGAAGTAGAAAATGACAAATGTTGGAGATGTGGAAAAATTGGGATACATACACTGTTAGTGGAACTGGGAACTAATCTAACCATTTTGGAGTGCAATCTGGAATTATGCCAAAGAGTTACAGAACTTTGACCCACCAATACCACTATTAGGTCTGTTTCCCAAGGTGACTAGGCAAAAAGAAAAAAAGAACCTGTACGCTCTAAAATATTTATAGCAGCTCTCTTTGTGGTGGCAAAGAACTGGAAATTTGAGTGGATGCCCATCAGTTTGGGAATGGCTAAGTAAGATGTGGTATATGATTGTGATGGAATATTATTGTGCTATAAGAAACGATGAGCAGGTTGATTTTAGAAAAACATGAAAAGACTTGCATGAAATGACAAAAAGTGAAAATAAGCAGAACCAAGAGAGCACTGCATACAGTAACAGGAATATTGATAGAAGAATAACTGAATGACTAAGTTATTCTGAGTAAGTATTCTCTTTGTGACCTTACTATGAAGAGACACAGAATTTATACTTTATCTGATTTTTAAGGTCACTTTTAACCTGTCATGTTGTGCGGTAGGACTACAAATCAATGAAAGAATACTCAAAAGAACTCAAATCAACTACAAAGGGTCTATGAAAGAAGATGCTATCCACCTTCAGAGAAAGAACTGATAAATAAAAGTATGCATAGTATGGTTTTACATACACACTCAACTGTGTCAGATGGTGGCCTTCTCTAGTGCAGAGTGGGGAAAGAGGGAGACAGTTCAGAACTTAAAATCTAACAATAAATTAATTTAATTTTTAAAAAAAGTCCAGGTACAGGGCAAGGAGGGCATTAAAATAAGGGTGTATACATTACTTAAATAGCAAAGCTTATGTAAAACATTCCTCTAGCTCTAATAACTCTCTCCTTCCTAATTTCAATGTAAGAGTTGTTCTGTTCATAATCTGTCTAAAGCAGTTTTAATTTGGGGTCTGTGAACTTTCAAAAAAAATAGTGATAGACATTTCAATATAATTTGTTTCCTTGGTAATCCCGTATATCTTATTTTGTGCTTAATTTAAAAACATTATTCTGAGAAGGAACCACAGGTTTCACCAGACTGCCAAAGAGGCGGCCCAAAAAAAGCTAAGAATGTCTGTTATTATTTTTTTAAAATAATATTTCCCCCAATGACATGTAAAAACAATGTATAACGTGTGTTTTTTTTAAGTTTTGAGTTCCAAATTCTATTCCTCCCTCCTCCATTCCTGAGACAGTAAACAATCTGATATAAGCTACACATGTGCAATCATGAAAAACATTTCCATATTAGTCATTTTGTGCAAGAAGAAAGGAAGAAAGAAAGAAGAGGGGAAAAAAGAAGAAAGAGAAAAACAGTATGCTTCAGTCTGCATGCAGACTCTTTCTCTGGAGGTGGACAGCATTTTTCACGAGTCCTTTGGGACTGTCCTGAATCACCACATTGCTGAGGACGGCTAAGTCATTCACAGTCCTTCATCACGTAAGATTGCTGTTACTGCGTGCAGTAAGAACTTCTGCTCTAAAGGAACACCTCCAACTCATTTTTGACCTTACTATGAAGAGACACAGAATTTACAATTCAGATAACGGATTTTTAAGGTCACTTTTAACCTAACACGTCAAGGCAGTACTACAAATCAACGAAAATAATTTATATAAGGACAAAAATTGCCAGACTACTTATTTAATAGCTGATGTGAGAGAAGAGGCCAAAAAGTTTACAATCCGTCTCAAGGTATCTCAAACCATGCTAACATAAGCTTTACAGATCTCAGCTATGATGAGAAGGCCTATGGACTAAGAATCTAAGTAAGACCTGGCTTTTTCTAGCCCCTACACTGCCATGGACTGTGTGATTGCAGTACCTCACTCTATTTTCCTCAGTTCAGGTGATTCCCAAGTCCCTGAGAGTTCTAAAATTCTATGATAAAGGTCATTTTTCTAGTTCCTCTAAACATAATCATGCCCCAAAATACAGAGATAGAAATACACAATATTAGATTTTTCCTAAGTCCAGGACTGGAAAATTGTTGACATTCTACTGTTTCTACACAATAACAAACATTATACAGGGAACAAAATGGTACAATAAGCATGAAAACTGTTTTCAGTTTATCAGTGTCCAAAGTGGTTCTACCATCTTCAGTTCCAAACATCTGTCTTAGTTGTGGACAAGCAAAAATAAGGCAACCAACTAGAGAAGTTTTTTTTTTTGTCAAAATAAAACAAAACAAAAGAACAACAACAACAAAAAAACAAAACCCCAGAAACACCGAAAGATCATCGTATACAATACTATCACGGCATGCTCCAACGACTGGTCACATTTATCAATGACTTAAGAGATTTATAATAACTTTCAATTGCTTCTAAGTACAGTTAATACTTTCAATACTCATAAACAGCTTTGGTCCTGAATAATAAACACTTATTTTGTTTTCATCATGACAGTGAAAAAATATACTATGAGTTCTCATTTGCTGACATGAGTATCAACTGGGTAAATAAGCATTAGTTAAAAATGAAACTCTTTGACCTTTAACTTTTTTTTAAACAAGCCTACTATTTTAGAGGGGTAGCTAGATGGTGCAGTGGATAAAGCAATGGGCCTGGAGTCAAGAAAGACTCATCTTCCCGAGTTCAAATCTGGTCTCTGACAACTTATTAGCTGTGTGACCTTGGGCAAGTCACCTAACTCTGTTTACCTCCCCTCATCTGTGAAATGAGCTGGATAAGGAAATGGCAAACCACTCCAGTATCTTTGCCAAGGAAATCCCAAATGGGGTCACAAAGAGTCAGATGTGACTAAAATTAAACTGAAAACTATTTCAGAGCAAGAATGAAACATACTACCTGCCTCTCGACATAGGGGTGATAGACACAAGATGCAGAATGAAACACGCCTTTTTTGTTTTTGGACTTGGCCAACATATGAACTTGTTTTGCTCAACTATGCATATTTGTTATAAGAATTTGTTTTCCTTTTTGGGAGAAAGAAAAGTTATATATATTCCTCCTTCTAACCATTGAGATGTTTTCCTCATAATTACTACATACTGTGTTAATAAATAATCTTGGCATTACTATAGATTTGCTCCAACTGCACAGAGGTTGGGGAAGGAGTTCTGCTGTGTTATTTTTAAGATACTGCATTACTCTTACTACTGAGACCTGCTATTCTAGATTACACTAACTACCACTAAGAAGGCGGCCATGGTCTCCCACTACATCGGGGGCCATCACCAGTCATCCTGACCTATGTCTCGCCACTGGACTCCAGTGACTCTGGAGGACAGCGAGGCTGATGACTTTGCTGCTGATGTCACCGGTCCCCTTCGAGGCCGAAGGACAAACAACAACTACCTCTGAGACGAAGATACCAGGATGTGCTCGACGGCACAGTTTCACTATCCCTCAAACGTAGTAATTATAAAAGCCAGAATTTATTTAGCGCTTCACACATGTTATCTCACTGGATCCCCACAAGTCTGTAAATCAGGTGCTGCTAGTATCCCGATTTTACAGATGATGAAACAGAAACTAAGTGACTTGCTGAAGATCACACAGCCACAGCACTAAGTACACCCCAAGGAGGCCTTCCTGACTCCATGTGCATCGCTGTAACCACGACACCCGCCCCTCAATCCTCCCCACCCCCCATATAAAGGAATAGCAGGGGAAGAGAGAAAATGGGGGCAAGTAACTTTCAAGTTGTTTCATGCTGTGTTAAATTTAAATGGGCACACGCGCTTCTAAGTTTCTTCGCTGATTTTTTTCAGTGTGTTCCTGGCAAAACAGTTTCATAAAATGAGAAAGCGCTTGGTGTCTTCACGGCTGTCTAATGCTTTATTTGTTCAAAGCATTTCTGCATGTATTATCTCATTTGAGTCCTGCAATAGCCCCGTCACACAGGGGCAACAAGTATCACTAAGGAATCCTCTTTTACAGATGAAGAAATGAAGGTAACAAAGAAGCTCACAGACTGGCTCCCTTTCTCACGAGAGTTGGGTGGGTTGGGTGAGTCAGTGGAAGAGTGAGATTTCCTGACTCCTAGGCCAGTGTCTTATTAATGCCCTATAGTATATGTAGTGCCTCCTAGAAGAAAATCCAACAGTGTGAATTCTTTTCCATTTCTTTAACTACATAACTTCACTACTTAAACGTGGTCATGGACTTAAGCGGGTACATACCCACTTAGACGCTACAATTTAGAGCTCTAAAAGCATTTAATCATGTTTTAAAGACAACTTTCAAAAATTATAACCTCAAATGTAGATACTTCCTCTACTCATGCAAATCATAGCTCCCTTATGACTTAACAATTTTTGTAGAAACAATCAGTACATGTATCAAGAATCATTTAAAGAGAGATTGTCTTTTACTAAGTTGAGCAACATAGATGGTGATCTTTTTCTGATGCTAAAACTTACTTCTCTAGACAAAATTTCAACTCCCAAACTTTAGCACATGGGGTAAATTTCCCTCTAAGGATTTGAACTTACATATACAATAAATGTCTATATTGTAAATTAATATCAATTTTTCTTTGAGGAATAAGAAGCAGCAGCAATTCAAAGGGACTTCTTAGTGTAAAGTTAAGCCTAGCTTTACTTAATCAATTATCATAATAATTGAATAAGGCCATTAAGTTCATAACATAATGAAACAAATGAAAACAACATAAAAGCTTACATGTCCTCCCATGGATATTCCAGTCATCCCCAGAGGTCCATAACCCTCCCTCTCTAGCCAATGCAAGAGAGCTGCAGATTCTAGAACAAGGGCCCCTCCCATCACAAAGAGGTCAGACACATTTTTCAAGCTTGACCTTCTATTCTCAAAAAGAGAGAGAAAGAGAGAAGAATGGGCTTATTTAACAAAATGACATTTCTAAATATAGCATTTAACTAATTAAATTTTCTTAAATTAATCAAATGAGATAATATATGTAAAAGGCTCTGCCAGGCTTAAAGTGCTACATGTTAGCTATTATTATAGCATGTATAGCATAGAGAGCTAGCCTTGCAGCCAGAAAAACCTGGGTTCAATTCCCAACTCTGACATTAGCTTGTCTTATAGAACAGTTCTGGTAGCATGGACATGTATTAGGGATTGTCATATTATAAATGGGTTTTTGTGTGTGTGTGTTTAAATGTTAATTCTTTCTAATAAGAGAAATCAGACTAAAGCTAAGTTCTTAAATTTCTGTTTTATTTTGAACAGGGACAAAATAACATGACACACAAAACAACTCGGGCTGCAGTGGCTCAAGAGCTTACAGTTTAAATTATCTCTCATGTCCTTTTTTGACCTGATTTCTTTTAAAAGTCAAACCTGTAAAAGGAGATACACTGGAGTGTTGAGAAGTCGTCCTTGGTTCTATGACAATAAAAAAGTGTCTTTCTGGCAGACTCACAATATACTAAATTCCATATACCCACTCTAGTGAATTAGATTATAGCATGTTAAGATTCCAGTGTACAAATGTTTCAAGTAATTTACTGATTTTCATTTTCACATTGTTTCAAGTCTCAAATCCTCTACTGTGATCCACAAAACATAAATTCTTCAACCTCTAATGTGTTCATTTCCCATTGTCTTTTAATAATGAAGACTTTAAATCTGCTCTTAAAATTCATCACTACAAGAATAATTAATCACACCCATTCCTATGACTTCTTTGTCCAAAAGAATGCTTTCTGACCATAACTACTACCTACATATGCAGTCCTCTCTCATAAAAATATGTTACTTGAGTGCTTATATATGTATTTCTAGCACATGACACAGTGCCTGGCATATAGTAAGTATCCTCTTAAGAAATGCTTTTTCATTCGTTCATTCATTCATAAATTCTTACTACAGATAAAATGAAATCCAGAAAAAGATTGAAACCTTAAATTCACAAAATAATCTTAAGCAAAACATTTTAACTGGGAAGGTACGTTACTGCTTTAATTAATTTTATAAAGTGAAAAAATTTATTGCAATGTCTCTCTGCCCCTCTATCATATGAAGCTTAAGGATTTTAACCACTCTACTGCTCCTCACTAACTATGATTTGCTAGTGCTTTTCATCACGCAATCCTGTAGCAAGACAGACTTCATGACTGATGAAAATAAACAAAGAATAACAAAACCCAACATTATACTTACACTTGATCTTTGGGTTTCCTACAGCCATTTAAGAATGCATGTCAAAGAAAAAGCTTAAATGGAATTTATATACGCTCAGTGCTCTAAAAAAATAGGCCCTTAAACACAGTGGCTTATCCGCTAACTACCAAGAATTAACTTCAACTTGGGCATTACTATTCCCTGACTGCCATCCAGAAGCTCTGGATTTCCTCAACTCAATTTTATTCAAGTTAACAGTTGGTCAAACTTCACCGAGACAGTCTTTGGAGCAAATGCTGATGACAAATGCACCAAGATTATAAAATGCCCGTTAAGCATTTTTTAAAATGTTAAGATAAGTACACTAATAAAAAGGTTTTAAGCACTTTTTTTTGGCAAAAATACCACTTTCAGAAATGTGGATGGGCTTTTATGACACAACAGAAAGCAGAACCAGAAGAACTGGGGACTTGATCACAAAAAAAAGAAAAAAAAAACTGAATAGGAAGGAAACATGGTAGAGACTTAGGAGTGATTAAAACGTTATGACACTGTACATGCAGAAACTAATCTCACTTATTTAAAACATAAAAAGTGGCATGTGTTCTACTGCAAGCTATTATTAAGTTTCTACTGAATCACTAAAGAATAAAAGAAGAAGTTCCGGCCTTGGAGTCAGAAGGACCTGAGTTCAAATCCAGCCTTAGACACTTGACACTTACTAGCTGTGTGACCTTGGGCAAGTCACTTAACCCTAACTGCCTCATCAAAAAGTAAAAAAAAAAAAAAAAAGAATGAAAGAAGAGCTTTTACTCAGGGAGAAAAAAAATTTCCATTAATCTTTAAAAAACCTCTTCAGAACTGAAAACTAAACAAACAACTCTTTACTTGTTTTAAAGGGGCAGGTTATCATGCACTTTCCATCAGAGAGTTATGAAGAAACAAAAATTCTTGGTTATTGAAAAAGGATATAATAAGGGTTTTCTAACAACAAGGAAGCCATACACGCTTCTTTGATCATTGGGCGGGCCATCAGTGTTCGTCGTCGCCAGTAATGCTAGAGAAAGAAAACATGACAACCTTGTAAGAACAAAAACGTGACATTTATGAGGTAGGGTGAATTAGCACATTACTGTGGGCTTATGGTTGCACTGTCTTACGTGATCTCCCGTTCCAGCAAGATGGATACACACGGGTCTGTATTTATTGTTCCATTCTTTAGGTACAATGAATTGAAACCTATATAAAAGATAATTTATAGTTACATTCTCAAGATGCTTCCCAGGAAAACAACATCTGAAATATCTTAAAATATTCATTTGTTTGTAAGTGTAAAAGGCCAAATTTTGGATTCTCAGATACTTCACAAAATGTCAGAAGTCCAACCATAGCTGACAATGAATCCCCTCAATGACTCTCCAGACTCCACTGGAAAGCACCCCGTGAAGAGACAGCCCCTTTCATGAGGCAGCCCATTTCCCCCTTGGAAAGAATCCGTCTCACTGCACATGTCACTCATTCAAGTGGTTAACTGAACTTCTGTTTGACACAAGGCATAAAACCATTAACAGCTTGCTAAAAGAGCACTCAGGTACAGCAATAAGAGAACTAAATTTGTAGCCATTAGACTGGAGTTCAAATTCAGCTCTGCCACTTACTACATGTGCATGACCGTGGGTTTCAGTTTCCTGATCTGTAAAACAAGGGCATTAGACTAGTTCCAATTTTGTCTTCTAAAGTTCCTTTCAACCAATGAATCAGCAAACATTTATAAAGTACTTAACATGTCCTTGGCACTAGGGATAGAAAGGCAAAAGTCAAATCCTAGCCTGAACAAGAATTCTAGCTCAAGCATTAGGCCCATCCAGTCCCTACAAATGACAGTCATCATGATGAACATTGCCTGACATGTGAACAACCAGGCTCTACTTGAAGACTCCCCTGGAGGTGGGGGGTTGGGGCTGGGGGAGGATGGAGGGAAGCATAGTTTACCACCAGCTTGGGCAGCCCATTCCCCTTGGGAGAGTTCTCATTGTTAGGATGTTTTCCCTACATTTGCCTCATTGCAACAACATTGTCACCATCTACATTATTATGGTCCTTTATCAGATGCCTCCCCTTGGTTCCAGGGGTGGGGAACATGTGGCCTTTTCTTTTTTTTCAGGTTATACATATGTAGTCATGTAAAATGCTTCCATAGTAGTCATGCTGTGAAAAACTATATTTCCCTTCATCCTATCCTACCCTTCCATTTCTTCTATTCTCTCTTTTGACCCTGTCCCTTCTCAGAGGTGTTTGCTTCTGATTACCCCCTCCCCCAATCTGCCCTCCCCTCTATCATCTCTCTGCTCTCTTGTCCCCTCCCCCCCCATTTTCCTGTAGGGTAAGACAGATTTCCATACTCCATTGTGTATGTTATTCCCTCCTTAAGCCAAATCCAAAGAGAATAAGATTCACTCATTCCCTCTCACCTTCCCCCACTTCCCCTCCACTGTAAAAGTCTTTTCTTGTTTGTTTTATGTGAGATAATTTACCCCATTCTACCTCTCCCTTTCTCCTTCCCCCAGTATAATCCTCTCTCACCCCTTAATTTTATTCTCCAGATATCAGTCCTTCATTTTCGACACCCTGTGCCATCTATCTATTTATCCATCTACATAATATGCATAATATACATACGTATATACACACACACACACACACACACAATTTTTTTCCCTCCAACTATTCTAATACTGACAAAGGTCTCATAAGTTACAAATATCATCTTTCCATGTAGGAATGTAAACAGTTCAACTTTAATAAGTCTCTTATGATTTCTCTTTCCTGTTTAACTCTTCATGTTTCACTTGAGTCTTGTATTTGAAAATCTGATTTTCTATTCAGCTCTGGTCTTTTCATTAAGAATGCTTGAAAGTCCCCCATTTCACTGAATGACTATTTTTCCCCCTGAAGGATTATACTCAGTTTTGCTGGGTATGTAATTCTTGGTTAAAATCCTATCTCCTCTGCCCTCCGGAATATTATATTCCAGTCCCTTAATGTAGAAGCTGCTAAATCTTGTGTTATCCTGATTGTGTTTCCACAATACTTAAATGAACATGTGGCCTCCTAGGTCCTTGGGTGCAGCCTTTTGACTGAGTCCAAGTTTTAAAGAACAAATCCTTTTATTAAGGGGACTTATTAAGGGCCTCAGGTTCCCCATACCTGGTTAGTCTCTTTTTTCATGTTTTCTATCAATTGTCATCTCTCCCTCCTCAGTTTATCCTACAACCCTCTTCTCTGACCTGGTCTACTTTGTCTTCTTCTCTTGCTTTATTCATCAACCCTTTTCTTCCTTCCTACTAGCATAAAACATGCAAATATATTTTTCATTAAACATTCATAGGTTGTATCTAACTTATAACATGGGATTATGCCCACCTAGAGCATCTGGGTGGCAAAGGGGATAGAGTGCCAGGCCTGGAGTCAGGAAGACTCATATTTGTGAGTTCAAATGTGGCCTCAGCTGTGTGACCCTGGGCAAGTCACTTAACCCTCTTCATCTCAGTTTCCTTATCTGTAAAATGAGCTGGAGAAGGCAATGGCAAACCACTCCAGTATCTTTGCCAACAAAACTCCAAATGGGGTCACAAAGAATCAAACATGAGTGAAAAGTGACAGAACAAAAATAACGCAAAGAACATTGACCTTAGAGTTGAAGAGACCTAGGTTTTAGGCAACTGTCACTGTCAGCTTCCTCACCTATAAATAATAAGTGAGAATTAACTTTATCCTGTCAAGGGCACCCCTTGACAGCCTTCCAGCCATTCAGGTTTCCGTCCTCACGCACTCTTCGGTTCCTCATTCCCCTCACCGCACGTATCTAATCAGTGGCCGGATCTTGCCATTTCTGCCTCCCCAACCTCTCACATCTCCTCTTCCCACCCCAGTTCAGGTCCTCATCATTTCTCACCTAAATTACTTCAACAGTCTCCTAAACACTCACTCAAGTCTCTCCCCACTTTACTCTATCCTCCACACAGCTCCCCAGTTTCCTTAACTGCAGATCTCATTATATCGCCACACCACTTCAGCAAATTCCAGGGATTCTCCACTGTCTCCAGAATCAAACATAAACTCCATTGCTTATCATTCCCTACATCCAATCTCCCTGTTCGACGTGAGTCACCCACCCAAACACTACGTGGTATGGTCCAAAGCGCCTCCGTGGTGTCTCCCATATATAACACAACATCTCTCAGCTCTGGGCCTTAACTCAGGCCTTCTCCTTGGTCTGGACCGCGCCCCTTCCTTACCTCTACTTCTTAGGACCCCTTGTTTCCTTCAAATCAGCTCAAGTCAGGAAATCTCTCCTGATCCCTGCAGACACTCTAGTTTCTTCTTCAAAAATAGGTCCTGTATTTACATATTCATGTGATATGTTCTTTTATATGTGCAACCAGTTTGACAGTGCTAAATGTCAACTCCTCAAACAGAGACTATTTCAATTAGTCTGCGTGCCCAGCAGTGACTGACACACAGTGTTTAGCAAATGCTTACTATGGTTCCTGCTTTTCCATTCATTATTCTTCACATTTACTTTTGGGGTTAATATTTTATTTCTTTTGCTTCCCCCCTTCCCCTGCCACCAAGCCCGAGGCAGCCCCTCTGCACCATCCATCCATTGCCGAGGACCAAGCCGAACACGTCTAATTCCCAGCCCTTCAAGACTGAGTACAAACCAGAGAGTTTCACCTCCTGCCCTGAGTCAGCTCTTCTGCAGCTTAAAGAGGCCCTGCTCCTCCAAGCTTCCCTTCTCTGACATGCACTCAAGGCCTGGCCCCACCCTGGTGGACTAGTTTTTGTAATACTGACTGGGTGGATCACTGTTGTGAAATACAGGGCTCTGCTGAATCTCGGTTTCCTTAGGTGTGACCAAAGGCTCCCCACCACTAACACCAGGGATGACTTCCTGCTTAATTTAGGCCAGAACTTAAAATTAAAGACCTCCAACTCCAGGGTGCAGCAATGACCCCCTGGTTGGCTTCTGGCACTTCCCTCTGCTGACAGTGGATTGATGCTTGTCTTTTGAGATTTAAAAAGCTTAGTCTTCCCTCTTTTACATTCTTTGGTTTCAAAAGACACTAAGCAGATATGGATAAAAAATATCTATCGAGATGAATTAAATAAATTAATCAAATAGGAACTCTGTAAATGTGTTACTGCCCAATTTTTTGCCTCTCACATCCACTGCCTCTTTTCCACCTTCCATTCACTTCTTAACACCTTGCAGTCTGGCTTTTAATCTTGGGATTCAAATAAAACTGCTCTTTCCAGATACCAATGACCTGACAACTGCCAAATTCAAAGGCCTTTTGTCCAATCCTCACTGCAACAATGAACACCGCTGACCACCTTTCCCGCAGGTATTCCGTGATGCTGCTCTCCTGGCTCTCCCAGCGTCTGGCCGTGCCTTCTCAGTCTCTTTGCTGGATCCTCGTCTCTATTTCTCACCTTGGCAGCAAAGCTCTGTCTCAAGCCCTTTTCTTTTCTTCAGTCTTGATCTCATCAACTCCCACGTGGTCAACTATCATCTCTACTCATCTCTGGAGCTAAATAGCCAGCCCTGGACTCTCCCTTGACCTCCAGTCCTGAATAACCACCTGGCTGCCACATACCTCCAACTGAATGATCCATGTGCACCTCAAACTCACTGTGCCCAAAACAGAACTCACCCATCCTTCCAAAATCTTCCTTCCTAATTTCTCTCTATCAGTTGAGGACATTACTACCCCTCCAGTTATTCCGGTCTGCAACTTTAAATGACCTTTACTCCTCCTCCTCCCTCACTCTTCATATCTAACCTTACGCCATGTCTTGCTGAGTCTACCCACGTGTTTTTCGACTGTGTCTCCTCCTCAACACAGCTCCACTTCAGGCCTTTATCACCTTTTCTTTTTTCTTTTTTGCGAGGCAATGGGGTGAGGTGACTTGCCCACAGTCACACAGCTAGTAAGTGTCAAGTGTCTGAGGTCCTCCTGAATCCAGGCCTAGTGCTCTATCCACTGTGCCACCTAGCTGCCCCCTGTTTATCACCTTTTGCGCAGACTACTTAACAGCCTCACTGGTATCTTTGCCGTAGACCATGCTCTTAACCAATCCATCACCTACACAGATAAAAAAGGGATATCTGAAAAGCATAGGTTTGAACAAGTCACTTAACTGCACAAAAAGGCCCAGTGGCTTCCTTTTGCCTCTAAGATTAAATCCAGACTCCTGCTGAGCTTTTAAAGCCCTCTGCCATGGGGCTCCACCAACTTTATTAGGCTCATTCCACAGATGCAGTCATTTCTGCCTTGATCCTCAGCCTCCTTCAAAGTTTAGCACATGGGTCACTCCTTCGAGGAAGCCTTCCTGGATCTCTATAGTGTTTAGGACTTCTCCCTCTTTCCCAAATTATCATCATCAGTTTACACGTGATATCCTATTAGAGTAAGCTCCTTGAGTTCAGGGAATGTTCTGTCTTTCAGTTTTGCAAACTTTAAAACTCTCCGTAAGTCTGAGTTATTAGCAACAATTTAAATGTAAATCAAATAGGAAGAGAAAAGTTGATACCACCCACCTCTTCTGTTTTCATACATTCCCTTTTCTTATAACCCATAGTCAGTATTTCTTTCCAGAACTTCGAGGCACTATCCTTTCTGTTTTTTCTTTTTCTTTTTTTCATATGAGGCAATTGGGGTTAAGTGATTTGCCCAGGGTCATATAGGCACTATCCTTTCTGTATGATAAACAACCAGTGAGGTTGCATGCCTTTTACCCTATAAACGTCTGTAGTACTTATTACTATTCTCTATGCCAATCCCTCTCTTACCACCATTATCACTTCAATACAATGAACTAGGTAGAGGAAGAAATAAGAAGTTGCAGAAGATAAGGAAAATAAATATTGGTTACTGGCTAAGCCAGACTATAATGACAGTGCTGACATAAAGTTGCAGTTTGACCTCGGGAAGGTCACCTAATTTCTGGACAATTTCGTTTCTTCCTCTTTATAGTGAGGAGGAATAAATGAGCTCTAGATTAAATAAGGCTTCTCAAAAGAAAGGTAGTAAGAAAGTATGCACAAGTACATGGTTTTCCCATTTTGCTACTTTCAAAGACATAAGAATATTTTATTTAGAACAAGTTGGAGTGTTAAAGACCCCATTCTGCTAGCTGCGCAAATAAAACACTTTACAAGAAACATAATACCAAAATCAAAATACTGCAAAAAGTAACATGTCCAACTTTGTACTAATTTCAAATAATGAGCCCAACTGAATCAAGTTTTTTTGTGACCCATAACATTTAAAATTCTTAAAAATATTTTTACTTTGTTAAATTTCCCAATTATATGTAAAAACATTTTTAACATTTATTTTTTAAAATTTTGAGTTCCAAAATCTCTCCCTCTCTCCCACCCCCCCAATGAGAAGACAAGCAATTTGATATTGATTTCATATGTGAAGCATGACATTTTAATGAGCTTTGTTCTACTAACTCATAAGAGAACAAAAATGTGCTGAGATATTAATGAACTACAAGTAGAACGTCTTAAGTGTGCTTCCACTTTTATCTCACACCTATTCTTTGGCAAATTCTGCACACTCTCCTGGGTCTGAGGTTGCTTTCACTCTACTTCAAAAGATTCCACAAGGGAGCACTTAGGAGTATGTTACTCCAAGTTGATAAAATGCAAATTTTCAAATGTATGCCAAATAGCCACTACCTGAAAGAAAACAGATGTCTCCTTTACCTCTTCTTTGTGTTCTGTAAAGTTCCCATCACTAAGACCTTGGAGGGACAAAGAGCCAGTTACGTTTCTCATTATTGATGGAAATGGAGGAAAGATAAGGCCCAGAGAATCCCTAAATCTCATATGTAGTAGAATGAAGATGATGCAGAAAACAGAAAACCCCCAACTTTGATAGATCATCAGGCATCATCCTCATCAATCACATCCTACCGGGCTGAAAAGCTGTGGCTTCTGGAACCCTTCATGCTACCACCAGCTTACTTTCTACCCCATCCCATGCCTGCTTCCATTCTAGAGGACAGAAGCAGCAACAGCAGAACCTCTGAATCGGGGCGGGGGGGGGGGGGGGGGGAATGACATCCTTGCTTTCTCTAGCTACTCATCAGCTTTCCAGCACATTTGTCTCCTGCTATGGCAACAGTGGGGGCAGCTAGGTAGTGCTGTGGATAGAACACCAGGCCTGCAGTCAGGAAGACTCCTCTTCCTGAGTTCAAATCCAGTCTCAGACAGCTAGTAACTGTGTGACCCTGGGCAAGTCACTTAATCCTATTTGACTCGGTGTCCTCATCTCTAAAATGAGTTGGAGAAGGAAATGGCAAACCACTCCAGTACCTCTGAGAAGAAAACACCAAATGGGGTCTAGAAGAGTTGGACCCTACTGAAATGACTGAATAGCATTGATACGGTAAAACCTCATTGATGTACTACATTAAGACAGCGATAATTCAGCCAAAGTTAAGCAGATATTTCTAATTACATCATGTAAGAAACATAACCAAGCAAATTAATGATAAAGAAAAAGGACTGTAGGAGGAATGAGAATGAAATGTTTTAACTTCAGGACTTTAGAAATACTCACTTCAATTGTTATACTAGTTACAAATTACTCATCCATTCATGAAAGCAGTTTTCTTAAGGACTTCTACCAGAAAACATGTTAGCCTATTCAAAGTTAGTGCATGTACTTAAAAGTAACAAGACTCCTAACATCTCTTACTACCTCAAACCAGAACAAAATGAAAATCTTCTCCGAGCTTCACTGAGCTATTTCTTCGATATTCTTTTTCAGAATGAAATCTCTTACCTGGCAATAACAGATTCAATGGGCATGAGATCGGGAATATAATGAGCCATCGGAGAAACAAAATGTCCTTCAAGAATTTTACAGTCAGTCTCTTCTTCAATCTGTCAGAGAAAGAAAGAAGCTAAGACGTGCATGCTGGCTGTAGAGAAGAAACCAGTTAGCAAAAAGGTCAATTCAACAGGAGCTCTCTATGGCTGTGCAAAGGGCTGCAGACACAGAAGGAACATGATGATAGCTACGGGCTAGGAAGTTAAAAAAGGAACTGGATGGTGAATCCTTTTGTAAGATGTCTCTGTTATGAATCTCAATTCTCTTTTATCAGATTTGATGAAAAGTGAGGTATACCATCCAGCTCACTAGGTTCTTTCAGGCTTTTGGGGAGAGCAACTTCTTGGCACACTATTTGAAATATCTGGATTATTTCATGGCAATAAGAAGGGATAAAGCTACAACCACGCAGTCAGCCCATGCTCCAAAACCTCCAACTCTAGGGCACACAGCAGGCTCATATAAATACAAGGGTTACATCTCTACTGCTCCAGGCACCCATCAACCTTGGGCCAGAATTCACCTAGATTAGATTCTCTTTACCCTTTGATCAGAAATAAGCTCTCCCAGTTGGGTGGGTTCCAGGCCACGATTGAGGAGAATGTCTCACTGCCAGCCCTGTCCTTCTCTAGGGCTGGGCTGTGAATAGGAAATAAAAAGAGGAAAAACCCTACCAATAATTGGTTATTAATATAATAAGAAAACAATACAGGTTGAATGTGTCAGTCTTTTCCTTTGGCCCCATCCACTATCCCCTAACTTTCAGAACCACTTGGAAGTACCCTATATCAACCAAATCCTTATCTTATATGGTGCCATCCCAAATTACTCAATTAATCTAGAAAATTAATCGGGAGGAACAAGAGGTTAAGAATCTTATGAGAATTTTTAAAAATGGGAAATAAGTGGGCCTAATAGTACCAACTCTCAAATTGTGTAATACAAAGCAGTAATCATCAAAACTATTTGGAATTGGCTAAAAAAAAAAACAAAACAGAAGAGTTGATCAGGTGAACAGATTAGGAACACAAGATCTAAAAGCAAACATAGGAAAACAGTGCTCAGTATACCCAAAGACTACAACTACTGTAGGACGGATTCACTACTAGACAAAAACTGGAAAGCAGTCTGTCAGAAGGTACATTTAGATCAACATCTCACACCACAAAACTCAACAAATTCCAAATGGATGCACAGGCCGAGATTCCATCATAAATAAATAAAATTAGGAGAATGGAAGGTGCTATCTTTCCAACTGAGGATAGGAGAAGACATCTTGACCAAACCAGTGATTCAGAAGACAACACGAGATAACATGGACAATTACAATTACATAAAATAGAAAATCTTTGCATAACCAAAATTAAAACAACTAAAACCAAAAGAAAACAATTAACTAGAAACAAGAAGTTTCAGCTAAGTCCTATGAGAAGGATCTAACATCCAAGATTATTAAGAATAATAGCTAATATTTACATAGAACTTACTACGTACCAAGTGCTATGCTAAGTACTTTGTAATTATCATATTTTTGATCTTCACAACAACTCTTGGAGGTAAGGGCTAACATCATCCCCATTTTACATATGAGGAAACAGGCAAACAGAGGTTAAGTGACTTGGCCAGGGTCATACAGCTAGTAAGTGTGTGAGGCTGGATTTCAACTCAGGTTTTCCTGACTCCCTGTGCTCTATCCACTTTGCCATCTAGCTGCCCCTAAAAAAAGAGAACTGATTCAAATACTTAAGAACAAGAGCTATCTCCCAAAGAAATGGAAATTGAGAGGATGCCCATCAATTGGGGAAGGGCTGAACAAGTTGTGGTATATGAATGTAATGGAATACTATTGTGCTATAAGAAATGATGAGCAGGCAGATTTCAGAAAACCTTGTAAAGACTTGTATGGTCTAATGCTGAGTGAAGTGAGCAGAACCAGGAGAACGTTGTACACAGTAACAGCCACGCTGTGCGATGACCAACATTGATAGACTTAGCCCTTCTCAGCAATGCAAGGATCTAAGACATCTTTAAAGGTCCCATGATGGAAAATACTATCCACATCTAGAGAAAGAACTATGGAGTCTGAATGCAAATCAAAGCATACTATTTGCTCTTTTTTTTCTTCTGTTGTGTTTTGTTTCCTCTTTCTTGTGTTTCCTTTTATTGGTTCTAATTCTTCCTTATAACATCACTAATGTGAAAATATGTTTAATAGGAATGTACATGTATAGCCTGTATCAGATTGTGTGCTGTCTTGGGGAGGGAGGTGGGGAGGGAGGGGGAGAAAAATTTTAAACTCAAAAGCATATGGAAGTGATTGCTAAAAAAAGAGCTATCCTACAATAGATAAATGGACAAGAGACGAACAGGACGTTCTAGAAAGAAAAAAAAAGCAAACTATCAACAACCATATGAAAAATGTTCCAAATCACTAATTAAAAAAGAAATAAAAATTACAATAACTCTGTACCTCACATCCATCAGATGAGCAAAGATTTTAAAAAAAAGGAAGATGAAAGTTGTTGGAGGGGAGGATAGGCACATGAATGCTCTGCTGGTGGAACTCTTGAATTCGCACAGCCCCTCTGCAAAGCAACACACTCAAAGTCACTCAACTCGGCACTCCTTCGACCCAGAAATTCCAATAGTAGCCACATAACCCAAATAGCTTTAATAGAAAAAAGGGTAAAAATCCACATGTAGAAGAATATTTAGCTTCACTTTTTGTTGTAGTAAAGAAAACAAACAAAAGGGTGCCCATCAATTGGACAAGGGCTATATAGTGGACCATGATGCAGGACCACAATGGTCTAAGAAATGATGAAAAGGATGGGTTCAAAAACTTGTATGAACTGATGCAGAGTGAAATGAGCGGAACCTGGAGAACAAAGTATATGATGACTACAACCTAGCAAAGAAACAATAAATTTAAAAGACTTACGGAGGGAGGATGAGGCAGACATTTTCCAGTATGTGAATTTGTTGTGCCTGTGTACAGCCTTCCCTCCTCCTCCCCCCATGGCTCCCCCCCTGAAGCCCTACATCTGCTAGCCATTTCCTTAGATGTGTTTTGTATATACTTGTACTTGTTCATGTTGTCTCTCCCTTTATAATGTGAGCTCCTCGAGGGAAGCATCTCTCTCTCTCTCTCTCTCTCTCTTTTTTTTTTGGCTAGGCAATGGGGTTAAGTGACTTGTCCAGGGTCACACTGCTACTAAGTTCTGAGGCCGGATTTGAACTCAGGTCCTCCTGACTCCAGGGCCAGTGCTCTATCCACTGTGCCACCTACTTGCCCCGGCAGCATCTCTTTCTCTTTTGCCTCTGTATCCCCAGATCACAGCACAGTGCCTGGAAAATTTTTTGTTCCCCCCCCCCCACTTACACGTAAAAACAATTTTTAACATTGTTTTTTAAAGTTTTGAGTCCCAAATTCTATCCCTCCCTTCCTTCCCCTCTCCCTGAGACAGTAAGCAACTTGATATAGATTATACATGTGCAATCACATAAAACACATTTCCCTATTAGTCATTTTGTGAAAGAAAACATAAAAGGAAGGAAAGAATGAAGGAAGGA
This sequence comes from Vombatus ursinus, assembly GCF_900497805.2. Lineage (NCBI taxonomy): Eukaryota > Metazoa > Chordata > Mammalia > Diprotodontia > Vombatidae > Vombatus > Vombatus ursinus. The sequence goes on along the minus strand of NW_020950239.1, from coordinate 3,754,178 downwards.
AGGGAGGGAAAGAAGAAAGGAAGAGAGAAAGAAAGAAAAAGAAAGTATGCTTCAGTCTGTATAAAGACATCATCAGTTCTTTTTCTGGAGGTGGACAGCATTTTTCATCTTGAGTCCTTTGGGATCATCTTCGATCACTGTGTAGCTGAGAATAGCGAAGTTATTCACAGTTGTTCATTGTATAATACTGCTGTTACTGCGAACAGTGTTCTCCTGATTCTGTTTACTTCACTCTGCATCAGTTCATTTAAGTCTTTTCAGATTTTTCTGAAATCTTGCTGCTCATTTCTTACAGCACAGAAATATTCCACATTACAATCATATTTTATTTTTTTAGATATTACCCCTTCATCTTCAACTCACCCCGTGCCCTCTATCTATCTATACATATAATTTTCCCCCTCCAAGTACCCTACAATTTGTTCAGCCATTCCCCTCATTAAGGGGCATCCCCTCAATTTCCAATTCTGAGACACCAAAAAAGAGCAATCACAAACATTTTTATACAAATAGGTTCCTTTCTCTTTTAAAAAGAAAACAAAACTCTTTGGGACACAGACCTAGTGGTAGTACCACTGGATCAAAGGGTATGCACAGTTTGACTGCCCTCTGGGTACAGTTCCAAATTGCTCTCCAGAATGGTTGATCAGTTCACAACACCCCCTAAAGTGTATTAGTTCTCAACTTTCCCACTTCCCCTCCAACATTTATCATTTTACTTTTCTGTCATACTAGCCAATCTGATAGGTCTGAGGTGGAACCTCAGAGTTGTTTTAATTTGAGTTTCTTTACTCAAAAGTGATTTAGAGCATTTTTTTATGACTATATATAGCTTCGATTTCTTTGTCTGAAAACTGCCTGTTCATATTCTTTGACCATTTCTCAATTGGGAAATGACTTGCATTCTTATAAATTTGACTCAGTTTTCTACAAATCTGAGAAATAAGGTGTATCAGAGATGCTTGCTACAAACCCCCCCACCCCACCGTTTTGTTTTCCTTCTAATTTTTGTTGCATTGGCTTTGTTTGAGCAAAACCCTTTAAATAATCAAAATTATCCATTTTACTTTTATAATGCTATCTCTTGTTTAATCTTAAATTCTTCTTTTATCCATAGGTCTGGCAGGTAAACTATTCCATGCTCCCTAATTTGCTTATGGTATCACCCTTTATGTGTTAATCATGTACCCATTTTGACTTTATCTTGGTATAGGGTGTGAGATGCTGGTCTACACCTGGTTTCTCTTTTTTTCTTTTTTAATTTTTTAAATTAATTAATTTATTTTTAGTTTTCAACATTCACTTCCATAAGATTTTGAGTTCCAAATTTTCTCCACATCTCATCCCTCCCCCCCGACCCCAAGAGGGTGTGCATTCTAAATACCCCTTCCCCTAATCTGCCCTCCCTTCTATTTTTCTATAGTGCAGGACAGATTTCTATACCCTACTGCCTGTACATCTTATTTCCCAGTTGCACGTGAAAACAATTTTTAACATTTGTTTTTAAAACTTTGGATTCCCAATTTTCTCCCTTTCTCCCTCCCCACCCACCCTCATTGAGAAGGCAAGCAACTCGATACAGGTTATACATATGTAGTCATGCAAAACACTTTCATAGTAGTCATGTTGTGAAAAACTAACTATATTTCCCTTCATCCTATCCCACCCCCCCCGTTTATTCTATTCTCTTTTTTGACCTTGTCTCTCTTCAGAAGTGTTTGCTTCTGATTACCCCCTCCCCGTATCTGCCCTCCCCTCTATCATCTCCTTCCCCTCTATTTTTCTGTAGGGTAAGATAGCTTTCCATACCCAATTGAGTGTGTATGTTATTCCCTCCTTAAGCCAAATCCAATGAAAATAAGATTTACTCATTCCCTCTCACATTCCCCCATTTCCCCTCCACTGTAAAAGCCTTTTCTTGTCTATTTTATGTGAGACAATTTACCCCATTCCACCTCTCCCTTTCTCCTTCTCCCAGTATAATCCTCTCTCACCCCTAAATTTTATTTTTTAGATATCACCCCTTCATCGTCAACTCACCCTGTGCCCTCGATCGATCGATCTATCTATCCATTCATTTTTTCCCCTTCCAACTACCCTAATACTGACAAAGGTCTTGTAAGTTACAAATATCATCTTTCCATGAAGGAATGTAAACAGTTCAACCTTAATAAGTCCCTCATGATTTTTCTTTCCTGTTTACCTCTTCATGTTTCACTTGAGTCTTGTATTTGAAAGTCAAATTTTCTATTCCACTCTGGTCTTTTCATCAAGAATGCTTGAAAGTCCTCTGAAACATCCATTTCTTCCCCCTGAAGGATTATACTCAGTTTTGCTGGGTAGGTGATTCTTGGTTGTAATTCTATCTCCTTTAACCTCCAGAGTATTATATCCCAGTCCCTTAATGTAGAGACTGCTAAATCTTATGTTACCCTGATTATGTTTCCACAATATTTGAGTTTTTTTTTCTGGCTGCTTGCAATATTTTCTCCTTGACCTGGGAGCTCTGGAATTCGGCTACAATATTCCTAGGAGTTTTCCTTTGGGGATCTCTTTCAGGAGGTGATCAGTGGATTCTTTCCATTTCTATTTTACCCTCTGGTTCTACAATATCAGGGCAGTTTTCCTTGGTAATTTCTTGAAAGATGATGTCTAGGCTCTTTTTTTGATCAAGGTTTTCAGACAGTCCAATTGGATCTATTTTCCAGGTCAGTTGTTTTTCAAGTGAGATATTTCACACTGTCTTCTATTTTTTCATTCTTTTGGTTTTGTTTTATATTGTCTTGATTTCTCATAAAGTCACTAACTTCCATTTGTTCCATTCTAATTTTTAAGGAAGTATTTTCTTCAGTGAGCTTTTGGACCTCCTTTTCCATTTGGCTAATTCTGCTTTTTAAGGCATTCTTCTCCTCACTGGCTTTTTGGACCACTTTTGCCATTTGGGTTAGGCTACTTTTTTTTTTTTTAATGAGGCAATTGGGGTTAAGTGACTTGCCCAGGGTCACACAGCTAGTGAGTGTTGTGTGTCTGAGGCCGGATCTGAACTCAGGTCCTCCCGGCTCCAGGGCTGGTGCGCCACTTAGCTGCCCCTAGGCTACTTTTAAAGATGTTATTTTCTTCAGTATTTTTTTGGGTCTCCTTTAACAAGCTGTTGACTTGTTTTTCATGATTTTCTTGCATCACTCTTATTTCTCTTCCCAGTTTTTCCTCTACTTCTCTTACTTGCTTCTCAAAATCCTTTTTGAACTCTTCCATGGCCTGGGACTGATTGATATTTTTCTTGGAGGCTTTGCATGTAGGAGCTTTGACTTTGTTGTCTTCTTCTGGTTGTATGTTTTTATCTTCTTTGTCACCCAAGAAAGATTCTATGGTCTGACTTTTTTTGCACAGTTTGCTCATGTTCCCAGACAATTACTTAAGTTTTAAACTTTGTTAAGGTAGGGGTCTGCTTCCAGTGTGAAGAAGGTGCTGTCCCAGGCTTCGGGGGTTCTGTGCAGCTGTTTTTAGAGATACTTCTAGGGACCTGTAAATTTTCAGTTCTTCCAAGGTGGTATGATCAAGGGCGAAGTATTTACTCCTTTCCTGGCCTGTGCTCTAGTCTGTGAGTGACCACAAGCACTTTTTTCTGCCTTGGAACTGTGAGGAAGATTCCCTCTCCTCTGCCACTACAAGCTCCACCACAACAGCACTCCTCCTTGCCCCAAGACTGCCACCCAGAACTGTGACCTAGATCCAAGCACGGGCAAAGCAAGACAATCCTGCCTCAGCACCAGCAAAGAGATCCTTGCAATTCCCACTCTGATCAGCCACTTGATTCCCCCTGCGTCTGTGGGCTCAGAGCCCCGGAAGCAGCTGCCACCCTGGGACTGTGCTGGGACCAAGCTTCTCACTCACCACGGTCACACTTACTGACCTTCTAAATTGTCTTTGGCATTTGTGGATTGAGAAATCTAGAAACCGCCACAGCTGCCCATGATTCAGTCCTCTGAGGCCTGCTCCAGGTTCGCTGAGGCCTAGTCTTTGCCTGCGCGCCCACAATGAACTATGCTCCTCTTCCAGCCTGGCGCAATAGACCTTTCTGATCAACTATTCAGGTTGTCTTGGGCTGGAAATTTGTTTCACTCTGTTTTTTTGTGGGTTCTGCTGCTCTAGAATTTGTATAGAGCCATTTTTTACAGGTATTTGGAGGGGTGTGGGGGAGAGCTCAAGCAAGTTACTGCTTTTACTCTGCCATCTTGGCTCCACCCCTATACCTCATTTCTGCCATACTATTTTCTACTATCCTATTTCTTAGTCAGCAGCAGACTGTTTTGATGATTTACCCCTTTGAGATTCGTACAGCTAGGCCATCTTCCTTCACATTTTTTCACTGACTCCCATGACATTCTTGACCTTTTGTTCTTTCAGATGAATCTTGTTATTTTTTTCTAGCTTTATCAAATAATTTTTCGGTAGTTTGATTAATATGGCAGTGAATAAGAGACTAATTTAGGTAAAATTGTCATTTTTATTATATTGTTTCAGCCTACCCACGAACAATTACAAACTTTCCAACTGTTTAAATCTGACTTTGTGTGAAAAGTATTTTGTAATTATGTTTATACAGTTCCTGGGTTTGTCTCGGCAGGTAGACTCCCAAGTATTTTATACTGTCTCCGGTTACTTTAAATGGAATTTCTCTATTTCTTGTTGTTGGACTTTGTTGGTAATATGTAGAAATGTTGATAACTTATGTGGGTTTATTTTTTATCCTGCAACTTTGCTAAAGTTGTTAATTACTTTAACTACTTTTTTAGTTGATTCTCTAGGATTCTCTAAGTATTACATAATAAACGCCTAATGATTGATCAACAAATGAGTTTAATATGCAAATAAAAAGCAGGTTTATTCATTTTTTATTATTCAGTTTTAACATTCAATTTAACTATATCATATGCTTTCATTAAAATTTAGATAACTACATAATTTTATTTTGAATACCTTGTCAATGTACACTGGATAATCTCTTGAAACCATATTCTGGCATTTTTCTCGATTACCAATTATCTTTCTGAATTCAAAAAGTCTATTATGAAAAAAAGAAAAAAGAAATGAGTTCAGTTTTTCATCCATGATAAAAAAAATAATCGCATTACAAAATAATTGAAACTGGGTCAAGATGTTAAATTACTAAGACTTTTTTTACCTATTCCAAAAAATCCAGTTTATGGTTCTATAAGTATTCTTAATTTTTAAGTACTAAATGCTTTTTAATAAACGTAATTTACAATTTTGTACTAAGATTTAGGAGAGATAAGTAAGAAACTTTTTGATTTGAAGGATAATCACAACTATCAACACTATTTTAATAATATACTACTTGAAATGTGACATTGGTCAAGTTACTTGACCTTTGTTTCAGTGTCTTCAAGTGTAAAATAGGGATAATAAACAGCACCTCTCTCCTAGGATCAAATGAGATAACCTATATAAAGTGCTTTTACAAACCTCAAAGTGGTATGTGCCTGCTATAAAAGCATTCATTAAGTGTGGGTGCTCATCCCCACAAATCACAACCCGTATGTCATTTAGTAGATGATCCTAGGGAGTTATTCTGGCCAAAAATATCATCTCTGCAGCCAAGCTGAAGGTAAAAGGACTAAGTGATCTAAATTAAATATTTACTTGGACTATAACTTCATGCAAAAAGACACCTGCAATTCTAGTTTGAATATGCAGGGCAAAATGCTCACCGTTTCAGATCTTCAGGCCTTCCCCATCCTCTGATGAAAAGCTTTGTGAGGAGGAGCCGTCGGTAAAAAACATCTAACTTGCTCACACCCATTAGGACATCTAAAAAGCAAACACATACATCACTGTGAATTGAGCTTACCAATGTCACTCTTGAACATGGGAGCTTTCTAGCAAGCATAAATTTCAAGCTTTAATTTCTCCCTCAGGAACAAGGCTGGACAAAATACTGTGATAGGAAAAGGAGAAAAGAAGTTGAAATGAAAGACAAAGGATGACAATGGAGGCAAAATTAATAGATGTCATCTGATTTTAAAATATTCTCTTGTTGCTTTCATCTTCCAAAGTTTATACTCTTTACCACTGAACTTTCAACTCCCAGACAGTTTTTGGTAGGTGTTGGGGGGTAATTCACCTTTTAAGTTTATTCCATTCAGTTAAGGAGAATTTAAACATACAAAAAAATAATTTAAACTTGCGTTTCTTCTTTTTTGTTTTGTTTTTGTTTTTTTAGAAGGTTTATTACAACATTGTCATATTGGGCAGACTCTTAAGGAGTCTGAACATGGGTAAGCAATGGCTAGATTTTAAGAATCTAAGCAGTGGCTAGATTATAAGAATCAGAGCCTAAACTTGCATTTCTTACAAGGTGTTCTAATGAGTGCTCTTTGTGGAGTATTCTAGAGTTAGGAAGATCTGACTTTAATTACAGCCTCAGACACTTATTTGCTGTGTGACCCTGGGCAAGTTAGCTAACCTCCCTCATCTCATCTATAAAAACGAGTCCTCCCAGGGCTGTTGTGGGAACGAAATGAGATGAACAGCACTTTGCAAATCTTTAAGTGCTACAGAAATGCTAGAGTTGTTTTTTTTTTCCCTTTCAATTTAACAAGCATTTAAGCAACCAACATGAGAAAGGCGTAAGAAGACTGGAAAAGTAAGAAGAGGCTAGGTCAGGGGTGGGGAACCTGCAGCCTTGAGGCCACATGCGGCCCTCTAGGTCCTCAAGTGTGACCCTTTGACCTGAATCCAAACTTCACAAAATAAATCCTTTTATTAAGGGGTTCCCCAACCCTGGGCTAGGTAATGAATGCCTTCGAATACCAAATAGAGTACTTTCTACCTAACCCTGGAGGCCACAAGGAGCCACTGAGTTGGGGGGCGGGGTGACATGATGGGACTTTCAATTTAGAAAAATCACTTTAGTGGCTGAATAGAAGATGAACTGGAGCAGGGAGAGACTTGAGGCAGGCAGATCCACTAGCACTCCCGGCATGAGGTGATGGGGGCCTGCACCAGGGTGGGGGTTGTGTCAGAGGAGACAGGGGAGTATATTCTTGAGATGCTATAGAGGCAGAAATGACAAGCCTTCAAAACAGCTTGGATATGGGGGCAGGGGGTGAGAGATGGATGACTCCTAAGTTGTGAGCCTGAGGGACTGGGAGGCTGGTATTGCCATCTTAAGAGGGAAGGTGGTGGGGGAGACGGTGAGCTCCGTTTTGGATGTTTTGAGTTTAAGATGTTTGCTGCATATGGAGTTTGAGATGTATGAAAGGCAGTTAGAGATGGGAGATAGGAGGTCAGACTAGAGATCTGAGAATCACCAGCATGGAGATGGTAATTAAATGCATGGAACTGATGAGATTACCAAATGAAGTGTCAGAGAGAGAGAAGGGAAGAAAGTCCGGGACAGAACCCTGGGGGATACAATAGTTAGAGGGCTGATCTGGAGGAAGACCCAGCAAAGGAGACAGATAGGGAGGAGGAAAACTAGGAGTGAGGTCTCTCTTGACTCCACAATGGTGTGTGTGTAAGTGATGAAGATGGAAAGAAAGGACAGCCCACGCTCACCTCCCCTGGGCAGAGACAAAGCTCGGAGAGAGTGCTGTTCGATGCTATCTGCTCTCACCACTCGGCTCCCTAGGAGGACGAGACAGCCGCCTGTCACAGTGGATAACTGAGAAACAAAGTCCACTCCACAAATTCCTAGAATACTGAGAACTTCAAAAGTGGAAGGAACCAGAAGGATCACATTTAGTCTCATTTTATAGACCCTTAGAGAAGCTAAGAGGCTTGTCCAAGATCACACTGCTCACCACTGGTAGAACCAGAACTGGAAATCAGACTTCCTAACATCCAGGCCAATCTTTCCACTGTAATATAACACCTCAGGGGGGCAGCTAGGTGGCGCAGCGGATAGAGCGCAAGCCCTGAAGTCAGGAGGACCTGAGTTCAAATCCGGCCTCAGACCAAACACTTGACACTTACTAGCTGTGTGACCCTGGGCAAGTCACTTAACCCCAACTGCTTAAAAATTAAAAAAATAAAAATAAAAAAAATAACACCCCAGTTCCTTTCTACAACCCCCGCCCATGATTCCCAGATGTACATACCCAGCCTTTGTTTCTCTGCTGAGCTCCAGTCGCACACCACCAAGTGTCCTCTGTACACCTCAAAGGGGATGTCTTGTAGCTATTTCAAACTCAACATGTCTAGAGAGCAGAACTTCCTTCCTTCCTCCAAATCCTCCCCCCTCCCTAACTTTCCTATTATCATGGAACATACTATGACATTATCTTCCCATCACCCAGGCTCATAAGCTCAGTATCGTCTTTAACTACTCACTCTCACTCACTATACGCATTCAGTTCATTTCCAAACCTTGTCATTTCGACCTTTACAACATCTCAGTCAATAAGCATTTATTAAAAGCCTACTATGTGCCAGGCACTGTGCTAAGGGCTGTGGGGTCAAAAGAAGGCAAAAAACAGTCTCTGCCCTCATGGAGCTCACAATCTAATGGGAGAGACAAGCAAACAAATATGTACAAACTATATACAGGCTAAACAGGAATAATTAACAAAGGAAAGGCACTAGAATTAAGAGGGATAGGGAAAGGCTTCCAGCAGAAGATGGAATTTTATCTGGGACTCAAAGAAAGTTAGAGAACTTGGGAGGAGGAGATGAGGGGAGAGTGTAATCCAGGGGGATTACATGGTGGACAGCTGAGAAAATGCCTGGAGCTGGAAATGGAGGGTCTTGTTCACAGAACAGCAAGAAGGCCAATGTCATTGGGTCAGAGTACCCAAGGTTGTCGATGTGTGGTATATCCTCTCTTCTTCCTACTCACACACCTACCACCTTAATTCAGACTCTCATCATCCTTCCCCTGGACTACTGTGATGGCCTTCTCTAATTGGTCTCCTGCCTCATCTCTCTATTCTGCTACCAAAGTAATTTTCCTAAAGTTTTCCCTACAATTTCCCAAATCTGACACCCCATCCTCCTGTCAACTCCTTCCATTTTGCCCTTCGTCCTTCCCTCTCTTCCACCCAACCTCCCTCCCCCACATTCAGTAAACTCAAGTGGCTACTACTTCCAGGGTCAAACCTAAAGCTCTCCAGCATTTAAAGCTTTTCACAACCTGGTCCCTTTCTACCTCTCCAGGCTCCTTACACTCTGTACATACCTTGTGTGTACCTAGTTATTTGTATGTGTTGCTTCCCTTATTGGAATATGAGCTCCTTGAGGGCAGGGACTTTTTAGAACATTCCCAACTGCTTGGTACAGACCTCTTATGCTTAATAAATATTAGCTGAGTCACTGACTAAGAAAACAAAGAGTGTGACCTGGTAAAATTTAAAATCTAGTTGGAGGAGGCAAGTCTCATAAATAATGTTACTTTGTAATTTTTAGTGCCAAACATATTCCTTCTTATTAAAAAGTTATTACTCAAATGAAAATAGACACCTGAATAAACCTAATTCAGTAGGTCTTTCTCTAAGAGAAAAAAGGACCCCCCCAAAAAAACCCAAACCAAAAAATAGCTACTTGCCATAATTTTAACACAGTACAACTTAGAATTCAGGAACTGATAATTAACATTGTGCTGCTGAACTGAACTGTAAGATCACTTCTATGATTCCTTCACTCTATCATTCTAGGATTCAGTTATCATACTTAGATACACATTAAGCACATTTGCTCTTCTAGATTAGAGGGTACTACTCATTGGTTTTCACATGGGGTAAAGCAATAGGTATTTCTTAAAAATTTATTTTTCATATAACCACTTAAACTTTTTTAAGTTATAAACTACCCATATTGGCCTCTATCATCATAAATTCAATTTCCCTTGAGCTGGCAGATGTTAGGAACCAGCCAAGATCGAACAAAATAAAATGCAGTGTGCTACCTGTTCTTCCCAGTCTAGCATCCGGAAAGTCACACCAGTAGCTTGACCTGCAGATGCACAAGGCCAATACCTGCTCCTTTGTGAATCCGGAGGAAGCAAAAAAAGATGGTGAAGGGATGGGAGAAAGGAAGAAGGCAGAGGAATCTCAAGATCCAGAGAACAGGATGAGAGGCCTGACTAAATTGGATCCTTCTTTGCTGCAAACAAAGAGTGCCCTGATACTGTGCCTTCAGAAGTTTTAGGACCACAGATCCCAGACGCAGGAATGTTAGCTGACTTAAGGGGAAAGAGGAACCTTGAAAGGTCATCTCTGGTCTACTCCCAGATTGCAAAATGCTGAGCATTCTTTTTTAAAATATGTCTGAGAATACAATTCTTCCACTTTAAAAGAAAAAAAATTTCTCGTTTTTACATCAATTTCATTTCCGAATATGTCCCTTACTTACCCTCTCCCTCATAATAAAAGAACATTCTAAAAACCTGCTAGACAAACCACCTAACCCATCAGCCAAATCCAACATAACATGCAACGTCCCACAAGCAGTCTCCTGCACTTCACAAAGAAGAAGGATGCAACCTCAACTCTTCTTTGGGGCCAAGCTTGGTCATCACAATTTCACAGCATTTGAGGTTAATTATTTTTGGTCGTTTTTCTGGTTCCTGCCATTTACACTGTTTTAGCAGTGTATATTGTTTTACTGGTTTGGTTCACTTCATTCTGCGTCATTTCACATACACATCAATTCTCATCCACTTTTCTGTTTTCTTTCTATTCACTACTGTACAGTGCAGTATTACTACTATGTTACAGGACCACTAGACCGACATACCACAACCTGTTCAGCCATTTCCCAGCTAATGAGCACCAGAATGTGTTTCCAGTTCTTTGATGCTTGAAAAAGTGTTACTAGATTGTGATGTATTTGAGACCTTTCTACCTTTGACCTCACCGGGGTATATGCCTGCCCTGAGTCAAATGGTATGGACATATCAGTCACTCTCTTGGTGTAATTCCAAATTCCTTCTTAGAAGGGCAGTTGACAGCTCCACCAAAAGCGATGCTACAGCAATTATTCCCATCTTTGTCAACTGAGAACAACAAATACTGGGGGCCTGGTCTGTGCCAAACACTGTACTATCTTACTGCCCCGTCTCTCAAACCAGTTCTTTACTGCATCCTCCTTTCTGAGCAGAATACAGCTCGAATCTTGAGTTATCTTCTACTAGAGCAAGAAGGTGGTTAAAGCGGATGTCAGAAAAGCACTGAAGAACGCAGACGCCCCTCTCTGCTGTTTCATGGCACCACCTGCCCTACTAGAAGGGGCTACCTTAGGGGACAGCACATTCCCTGACACCGAAGGCCACAACATCCAGGCTGTGATCACCTGTCCTGTTGTTACAGAGGACTGTTAGAGACTTAGGATTACACAAGATGATCAGTGAGGTTCCTTTCAAATCTTGGGAGACTGTGGTTCTAGAGCAGGGGCAGGGAACCTGTGGCCCTGTTCTAGAGGACAAAAAGAAGAGCATCAGACCAGACACTTGACACTTACTAGCTGTGTGACCCTAAGCAAGTCACTTAATCTCACTTGCCTTGCCCGGAAAAAAAAGAAAAAAAGAGCAACACACAGTCCTTCTCCTCATAGAATCTACCAGGGTGTGATCGCTACACAGTTAGAATGTGCCATGACCAACAACAGTCTTCATCTTTATAGAGACAATGTGATCTGGGGCATGTTGTTTGCGAGAACAAACCCCAAAATCTGAAATAGTGTTAGAAAGAAATTCATTAGGTTATTTAGTAGAGAGTGAGCTGGAGAGGAGGTTTACATCCAGGCTTCGGAAGGTTTACCAGTTTAGGTTTCAGACAAGCGTACCTGCCCATGAACCACAGAGTTAAGCAATTTTGCTGACAGGGAAACCTGAAAGCAAGGTAGACTGAGATGGAGACTGAACAAAATTTGGGTGAAGTCAAACCACAAGGGAACCCAAAACATAAGCTTGGGTGGACCCAAAATACCCTGCAGTCATCTCCAGCATTCCTAGAAAGTTACTGGGGTCAGGTGACATTCTGGGTGCTGACAGCCTTTCATCACATAGGGTTGCATTTAAACAGTATAATTTTTCTGAGCAATATAATAAATCATTTCTCCTACAGGCACCGTTTCTCTTTGCCCCCATCAGACCTCATGTTGAATGTTACTGTGTTCTGTTCTGGGCACCACAGTTTTCAGGACGGCACTGATAAATTGGAGACTGTCTAGAGCAGGGAAAACAGGAAGGTGGAGAGCAGTAAGTCCACGTCATCTGAGAACTGAAAGTACTAGTCACGTTTAGCGTGGAGAACAGAAGACTCAGACACTCGAGGTGAGCTACATCCAGGTACCTGAAGAGCTGTCGGACTGAAGGAAGGATTAGAGTGGTTCTGTTTGGCCGTGGAGGGCAGAGCCAGGAGCCAGGGGGACGTTGTAAAGAGGAAGATTTGGGCTTGAATGAAGAATACTTTCCAACAATTAGAGCTGTCCAAAAGCATGATGGGGGCCTTAAAATGCAGCAGGTTCCTTCTCCTCAGAGATCTTTGATCAAAAAGCAAAAGGTTACTTTCTGTGGGGTCTGCTGCTTATAGCAGGGACTCCTCTCACGTGTGGAGTCCCTTCCAACCATAAAATTCTGCACATCTCCCTATTTCATCAGAGCAAATATATTTTCATCCTATAAACCAGTGGCTCTGGGAATTGTGGACCTTATTTAATACTGTTTTCTCCAAGGTAATGATACCTTTTTTAAAAAAAAATTTTACTTTTCCCCCCAATTACAAGTTAAAACAATTTTTAAAACTTTTAAAAAAAAATTTGAGTTCTAAACTTTCTCTTTCTCTTCTCTCTCCCTGAGACAGGAAGCAATCTGATACAGTTTATACATATGCAATCATGTAAAACACTTCTACATTAGTCATTTTGTACAAGAAGACTTGAAAAGAAAGAAAGAAAAGAGAAAAATAGCGTGCTTCAGGCGATCTTCGGACAGCATCAGTTCTTTTGATCATGTCTTAAATGCTAACTCCGAAGGCCTTTTCTCTGTTCTCTTTCTTCTCAACTTCCCTGCAGGTTCTGACACTTGCATCAGCCCCTGTTCCCAAATACTTGCACTTTCCTTAACATCCACATGACTTTTTTGTCTTGTGATTCTTCTTCTACTAGTCAGGCCACTCTTTCTCAGTCATCAATCACGCCCTGTCCCCTAAGTGTGGGTGTCCTAGACAGTTTCTGTCCTCTTACTTCTTATAACCAGTAACACTCCATTACTATAATTTGTTTAACCAGTCCCCAATTGACGTGTTACTTTCCAGTTCTTCCCTACAACAAAAAGTTCTGCTATACATATTTTTGTACATATGGGTCTTTTCCTTGTCTTTGATCTCTTTGGGGTATATAATATATACCTAGTATTAGTATCACTGAAAAACATCAAGAATCTGGAAAAAACAAGAGGAGAATGCAAGACTCTCTTCCTTGAACTACAACTAGGGGAAGAAATCCTCATTAAACAAGGGAGAGAAGTAATTATAATGTATGTACATAGATATATAACGTACATATGTACATATATATTGTACATATGTAATTTAAGTTACATAAAACTTAAATGTGCTTATAAAAACAACATCAATGAAGTGATAGAGAAGTGGTTAATTGGGGGAAATGTTTACAGCAATTTCTCTGATAAAGACCTAATATATATGCATATGTAAATACACACACAGAGCATGTAATTGATAGAAATATAAGCAAGAACCGATTTCCAAAAATGAACAGGAGGTTTTCCCAAAAGATCCAAGCTACAAACAACCATATGAAAGAAGCTCCAAATCACTAAGAAAAAATACAACTTAAAACTTAGGTTTTACCTCACATTCATCAGATTGGCAAAGCTTAAAATGCTAAGTTTTACATGGACGATGGGAACACAGGCACACTAATAAATTGCTGGGACGGCTATGAACTGGTCCTACCATTCTGGAAAACAACTCAGAATTATTTTTTTTTTTTAAGGTCAACAAATTGTATATGCCCTATGATCACCTGGTTACCTGATACAATTACTAGGCATATACTCCAAGGAGACAGGGAGGGAAAAAATCTCATATACAATAATATTTATAGCAGCACTTCTTGTAGTAGCCAAAAACTGGAAGAAAACTGACTACTTATGGATTGCAGAATGGTCGAATAAATTGTGGTGTATGAATGCAATGGAATGTTGCTGTATAGTAAGAAATTAACCTAAAGAATTGAGAGAACTTTGGAAGTCTGCAACAGGTGTCAATGCCATGATCACGATAAAGGAAAACAACCTAGAAACACTTCAGAGTTCTTAAGTTTGGCAGCGATGACCAAGCAAGACTTCAAAGGACATTACGTGTGAAGTTATCTCTCCCATTCTTCACTGAAGCATGCATTTTCTTCCATCCTCTCATATCCTCTACAAGGCTATGATCATCAAAAGATTCCTTGAGTTCTGTCAGGATCCAAAACAACAGGGCTCAGGAATTGAATTAAGGAAATCTGCCAATATAAGCTACAAAGCAAAGTGCTCAGCTTAAAGTCAATAGCAGAGAAAAAGATTAGCTCCATTAAAATAAAAAAAAGTACTTCACTGCCAAGGAATGAGCTCTTTCCTAGGGCTGCATTTCATTAAGCTGAGCTGTGTTACTCAAATGAAGCAACTGTCTGGCCAGAGCATAAAGAGAGATGTTGTGTAACTGCTCTCTAGACATTTAAGCAACACGACCTTTGATTTCGTTGCTTTTATACTTTTATTTATCCTCAAAAGTAATTAAAGTTACTTTAAATTTGCAAGGCATAGAGGAGCCATGTTTTTGTGGTTTTTTTTTTTAAACCTCATTTTTAATCCTGGAAGTTCATTTTTATTCACTTCTCACTTTTCCTTACTTGGCATAGTGCAGAGTTTGGGGTTGGAGTGCAAAGCCCTTAATTCTAAATCGAACCTAGGAGCAGGGTTCGTAGAAGGCCACTAAACTTTGCCGCCACCTCAACTTCCTCGCGTGTAAATTACGGGCGGTAATAATCCACCCACCCACTTGGCAGGGTGACTGTAAGAAGAGCACTACGTGAATCTTCGAGTGTTACTGAAATGTGAGTTGTTTTCTCACAGGGGGTGCAAAAGGAGCAGAGATCCCCTCCCCCCAACAAATCAGAACTTCAAAACCAAGGGGGGTAGGGTAGCAACAAGCTCCTTTGGACACCATCAGCTGCTCACTTGGACGCCCCCGCGATAAGCTCATCACCCGAAATCTCCCTCCCTCCCCGCCTGGGAGCCGGATTCACTCTGCTATTCAAGCCCTCAGCCGCCTCTCCCTGCGATTGGGGGGCCGGAGGGTGGAGCAATGACCTCCTCCCTTCTCGGAGGGCTCTCCTTTTCCGTCAGCCGCTTGGCCGGCTCTCTCCCCCGCACAGTCAGCTCTTTTCAGTAGTCTCTCCCCTCGAAGGCTCTGTCTTGCCTTTGCATCCCCGGGGTCATCGCGGCGCCCTGGGGTGCCGTGTTCGTCGTCTTCTGTCCAGGGCCTTTTACGAATAAGGGGATCGAGACGCTGCCCCATGCTCTAGCATGTTAATATTAAGCATAATAATATTCAGCACGTAGTGGGCACTTAATAAATGGTTCCCGACTACGAAATGAGGAGCTTGGGCTCTCGGCACAGTCAGGGGCCGCGCGTGTGGCCTCCAACACAAGACTTCACACAGTGCTCTTGCACGTCGGCGGACATCACACAAAGCGAGAACACGGGCACGGTCCTTAGAAAGAAGTTTTCTAACGAAACGGCGGCGGCGATCTGAGCCCCGCGAGGAGGGGGAGGGGGAGGGGTGGGGGAGGGGGAGGATGATGAGGATGAGGATGGTGCGCCCGGCCCTTCTCTGACCCCCCTGACCACAAACGAGGCAGGACCCTTCCCAGAGCTCGGGCACAACCCCGCACACATCCCCGCGCACCAGGCCGGGCTCAGGACCCCGAGCTGCCACCAGCGAGCGCCGATGCGGCCCTGTCGGGGCCAGGCGCGGTGCCCTCAGCCGACGGGGGGCCAACGTGCAAACAGACAGACGCAAGGCGGGCTGCACGGAGGAGGCCCGGGGGTTTGACCCGCACACCAAGCGGCCGAGGCTCCCTGCTGCCCGCGGCAGAGGACGCGGCCCCCCCGCAGAGGAGGGGGGTACACGGGGGCGGGGAGTGACCCCAGCCCGGGGTCCGAGGACCCGCGCTGGAAGGACCCTCGCACGGCCCTCCCCCCGTCTTACACAGGAGGAAACTGAGGCCCGGGGACAAGCGACTCACCCAAGGTCACCCGAGCGGCGGCAAGCGGGGCGGGGCGCACGAAGCCCCTTCTTCTTTCCCGCGGGACCTCAGTTTCCAGCCCGGTCCCAGCACGGAGCGCGCCGGCCCGCACGTACCCCTGGCTCTCCCGCCCCGGGAGCGCGCGCTCGCCCTGCCCCTCCCCCCCGCCCCGGGCGCGCGCCCGCGCTCCGCCCTTCCCCCACCCCGCCTAGCGCCACTCACCGAGGGCCCGAACTGGGGGACGCCCCAAAAAGCCCTCGGGCCGCCCAGGCGCCCCAGTGTGGGACTCCTCCCCTCAGGCCCACCTGCCGCGCCCGCCCACCGCGGAGGGGGGGGGGAGGAAACGGCGGTCGCGGCCGGGGGAGGGGCGAGCGTCCGTTTGGACCCTGCGCGTCCTCCGTCTCGTGTCAGGTGGCGCCGCCATCTGGCGGGCTGCCAGGGGACGGTCTCGGGGTGGGGGGAGGGGAGGCCTGGGCTCTCCAGCCTGGCCCGCCCTCCTGCGCACGCGCCCTACGTCCCAGGCCCGGCAAGCTTCGCCGGCTGCCCGCCTCGCCCTCCTGCGCACGCGCAAATAAAACGCCAAGAGCGCCGGCACGGCCAGGGTTGGAGAAGGAGCGCCAAGTGTCGCGAGAGTCGGCCCCGGACGCCGCGCTTGCGCCGCCCCCGCCCCGGGCTCGGAGTAGGGTTCGAGCGCCGAGGCTGCGGCGGCGGTGGCGGTGGGGTCGCCATGGCCGCCCGCGGGACCGCCGAGGAGCAGCAGCCTCTGCTGGGCGAGCAAGGCCCGGGGAGCAGGTGAGCTGGGGGCCCGAGGCCCGAGGGCCCGGCGCAGTCGGGGGCCTTGTCTCCCGCGCTCCGCCCCTCTTACACGCGGGGAAACGGAGGCAGGGGACGCGGGGCCGGGCGTGCGTGCGGCGCTCCGCAGCCCCGGGCCCCCACCGCCGCGAGGGCAGGGCGCTGCCCCCTGCCGGCCTCAGCTTCCTCATCCGCGAAGTGGGGGCGCCCTCCCGGAGAGCGTTTTCCAAACCCTCGAGCGCGACGTGTAGAGACGTGTGCGGCTGTATCTGTCACGTGTACGACAGTAACGCAGGAGCGTGCAGTGCTCGCCGTGACAACGTAGCGTGTCGGGTGTGTGCGCGTGTGTAAATCAGACGCGGGCTGTCGCCTCGGGCCCCGCAGGCCTGCTGGTCGCGGCGCCGGCCGGGTGACCCGATTGCGTGGTGCACGTTGCCGGCCCGGTTCTGCCTCCCCTCCCCCTCCCCTCCGCCCGGGGATCGCGGGTTCCCCACGACGTTCCCCCTCCCATCGCCGTGCGGTGATTGGTTCAGCCGTGACCCTCCCCGTCCCGAAGTACTCCGGGTTCTCTCCTCTTTTGTTTGCTGAGGAGGAAGCCGGTGCAGACAAATTCAGGAACCCCCACTCCAGGCAGCTGTGAGACCCCAAGTCGCCGGGTGGAAAAAGGGGCCACGTCGCAAGATTAAAACTCGGCAGTTCATCTCCCACATTTGGGTTTATTAGATCCGAGCAACTTTGACGCAGTAGAGACGGTAGTTGTTCCTAGCGTGGCCTGGCCCATCAGGAGGCACCTCGTTACTGAAATCCTGGGGATCAGAATCCCAAGTAGCGCGTAGAAATGACAAAACGCTCCCTTTTCTGCTCTCTGCTGAAACTCTGGCATTGATGATTTAGTGAAAATGAGTGGTGTGAGTTTCCTAGATAGGAAGGCTTCCCTTTGAAGCAACGTATTTAAATTTTTTAATACCACTTTGCATTAAAACATTTCTAAGACTATGTGTTCTGCTGCCTTCTTAGGTAGAAAAGTACTGACAGTTTCACCTTTTCCCTATTTAATGACCCATTCTCATGCTTGGATTTGGCACTCTGCTCTACATAATGCAGTTATGCCGTGGGGGCCTATTAAGACATTTGCTCTTCAACAAAACAGCCTCGGATTCCTGTAACATTTGAGTTGAATCTGTTTTTTGTAATTTTTCGGTTTCCATCCTTTTCAGCTCTCACTGCTGTCCCTGTGTTTGACTTTTTACACCTGCCTGATTTTCTTAAACTGTGCTAAAGATAGGAAGATCGATCCTCGCTTCAGATGTTTATCAGTGTCATTGGAGTTTTCTGTCTCTGCGGATTACCACGTAGGCACGAATATGCAGTTGGATGTAATTCGTTGGGCAGTGGCCGTCTCGGACACCCGCAGGGAGTGGGCTGTGAACGAGGCTGAGTTGCACAGGGATAAAAAGCAGAATGGGTTCCTTTGGAGGATTTGAACAGCACTTCCAGTGTTCCCAGGCTGTCCTCCAAACGAAAGCTCATGTTCTCAACCCCGTGTTTTCCCACTTTTGCTGTAGAGCCGTGACTGAGTTCTTCACGGATTGTCTTGTTTTAACCAGGCAGCGGGAGCCAGGTGATGGGCACAGAGAGTACTTATATGCAAGAAGCGGCCCAGAGGAAATCACCAGGGAGACTTGTGGTCAGGAAAAGAAATGGGCCCCTCATTGAATGAGAAAGGAAGGTGGGGGGAGAGCCCAGGTGTGTCAGTGATGCCCACCTAAGGTTAAGAGACCTGCAGGGCTCTCTTCTCCCCCAGTGTAGCCCTTCCCAATAGGAGCTTTCCTTCTAATGGAGAAATGAAACACACTTAGCGAATCGGGGGCAGAGAAAAGGGTTCAGGGAAGTAAGGATGGAGACTGGTGGTGGGCATCAGTAAGCCTGTCTACAAGAAGTGGGACAGAAGAAGTTAGAAGAGCTGCCATGAGTGAGCAGAGCCATAGGACAGGCATTTGTCTCCCATTCCAGGAGCATACAGTACCCAGAGAGAAAGCAGGAGCTGGCAGGGAAGGAGATAGTGTAGCTGGGCAGAGGGGAGGATGCTGGCTGAGCTCTGGTTTTGAAGCTCGGAGCTGCGTAGATAGACTGGGTTAGGTGAATTTTCCCTCTCTCCACCAGTTAGGAAGGTCTGCGCCAGTCAAAAATTCCCAAATCCACTGGATTAACTCCCCCATTTAGGGTGGGGTGGAGGGGAGAGGAGCTTTGTCAGGCCGCAGTGTGATCCCAGTGGGGAGCAGAGGGGAAGCAACAACCCATAGGGCTGTCTACTGCTTTGTTAAAAGACTGGAGAGAGGCCTTCCTCACTTCGGAGAGGCAGCTTTCTTCTGTTCCCTTTCTGCTCCCCATCCCCCAGAGGATTCCCGGACAGAAATTGCAGAGGATGAGACCTCCCGGTCGGATCGTGATCTCCTATGTTGGAAGATTGTGGGGATCATAGACTAAATTTGGAAGGGACCTCAGCTAGCATTTAGACCTGGGGTTCTTAACTTTTTTGTGTGTCATGGAGCCCTTTTGGAAGTCTGGTGAAACCTGTAGACCCTTTTTTGGAATAGTATTTTTAAATTCATAAAATATAGAGAAGGGGAACAAATATTTATTAATCCCCTACTGTGTGCCGGGCACTGTCCTAAGCACATTGCAAATATTTCACTTGATCTTCACAGCAACGCCTATGTGCTCTTGTTATCCTCATTTTACAGATGAGGAGATCTAGGCAGACAGAGGTGAAGTGACTTGCCCAGGGTCACACAGCTAATTAGTATCTGAGGTCAGATTTGAATTCAGGCTTTCTGGATTCCTGCCCTAGCTCTTATGGCCTAACTGCCTCTATAAATAAAATTCATAGGATTACAAAGGAAACTAATTATATATAAATACAGGTATCAAAATGTTTTTAAAAACAAGTTTATGGGGGCAGCTAGGTGGCGCAGTAGATAGAGCACCGGCCCTGAAGTCAGGAGGACCTGAGTTCAAATCTGGCCTCAGACCAGACACTTGACACTTACTAGCTGTGTGACCCTGGGCAAGTCACTTAACCCCAACTGCCTAAAAAAAAAGAAAAAACAAAAAAAAACAAGTTTATGGACCTAAATACCCCTGATCCAGATCCACCCTCTCATTTTATAGATAAGTATCCTGAGGCCTTGACAGGTTTAAGGGACTTACCCAAGGTCCTGCAGGTAATAAGTGGTATAGTTAACACTCATCTTCCAGTCAAACATTTAATAAGCACCTACTGAATGCTAGGTGCTAGCTGCGTGGAGTGTAAAGTAAAATCAAAGAGCCCCAGGCTCAAGGTGCTTATACACACACAAAATATTTACTGAGTAAACTCACAGTGATCTGGGGGAAGAAGCACTTGGCACCCAAGGAGTCAGAAAAGGCCTTGTCTTCCAAGGTAGCACTGAAGCTGAGCTCTGAAAGCAGTGATGGAGATGAGAAAGAGCATTCCGGGCTCAGGGGGAGCCTGCGGTTTGCAGAAAAACAGGGGTGTGGCATGTGTGATGAGCATGAAGAAGACCAGTTTGACTTCTGGGATGAAAGGCAACCTCCTGCTTGGCTTTTCAAGCCTTTTACCCCATGTCCAAGCTTCCCTTTGGGTTTGATGCCAATGGCACGGTCAGACCTGTGCTTTAGGAAGTTCACTGGCTGTGGGGAGGGTGGAATAGAGGGGAGAGAGCAGAGCCTGGACCCAGCAGAGCTTAGGAGGCTGCTGCAGTGGCCCACCTGAGAGGGCATGAGGCCCTCAGTTGTGGTGGCACAGATAGAAGAGGTAGGATCCAGGAGGCTTGGCTGCTGCTGTATGGTATTTGTTTGTCTCTTTTTCACCTGTTTACTTGAAGCTGCTTGATATTAGACCAGAGGTCACCTGTAGAGACCTATTTCTTATAATATCCTCTTGTTACAGATAAATAAACAGAGGCCTAAAGAGTAACCTTGAATGAGGTGACCCAGGTGGGGAGAGGAGAGCCCAGATTCAACCCCAGGTCGTCTGACTCCAGATGTAAGGCTCCGTCATAGAGGCGAAACAGAGGTCCCCTGGTCTGTCACATACCTGAGCAGAAACTCTGCAGTGTGCCTCCCCTGAAAGTTATCTAGTGTTTATGTACTTATTTTTATACAAATTGTTTCCATTAATAGAATCTAAATTATTGTTTCATTTATTTCTTTGTATCTCTTGGGGTTAGTTTAGGGTCAGACACATAGTAGGCATTTAATAAATGGGCTAACTTTTGTAGTGTTCGCACATTGCTTCAGACAACATCCTTGGGCTCCAAACAGAAATTCTCCTTTAGGGGCAGCTAGGTAGTGCTGTGGGTAGAGCTCCGGCCTCGGAGTCAGGAGGACCTGAGTTCAAATATGGCTTCAGACACTTGATACTAGCTATGTGACCCTGGGCAAGTCACCTAACCCTGTTGCCTAGCCAAAAAAAAAAAAAAAAAAAAATTCTCCTCCTTCCACTCTCCTCCCATTTTCTCCTCTCAGGTTTTCTGACTTGTTTAACTACTGCACCTGCCACAGTTCTGAGACCCCCTCCCCAGCTTAGGTGCTCTCCTCTGGATGACAACTTCCATTGTGGTGTAGTAAAAGTTAGGAGACTTGGCTTTGTATCCCAGCTCAGATTTGCTCCTAAGTCAGACTTTTCTAGAGGACACCTTGCCTGGGTGATCTGGAGAAGTAGCCTCCGAGGCCCTTGAGTGGTAGAAGGGTGGCTGACCCCAAGCAAGGTGGAAGGAGCTTCCTCACCAGGAGCCCCTTGTGTCCTTAGGCTTGTTATGAGAAAAGGGCTTTGTAAACTTGATCCCAAAAATGTGGCACCTTGAACTGCAGTGTCATGTTCCAGGTGTGGTCTAACCAGGGCCCACATTTAGTGAGACTCCAGTTTCCCTCGTCTTACATAATGAGCCTTGGAAGTTGTCAGCCTTGAAGCCTCAAAGACCGCCCTTCAGAGCCTGCTGCTGACTCGTTCTGGCTGTGTGACCTGCCTCTCCGGGCCCCCAGGCAGCTCCGTAGGACGGTACATTGGTGGGTGACTGTTTGAGATTGCTGATCTGCGTGGATCTCTCTCAGCAGAACTCATTTTTACATCAGCAATTGCCTACATTGATGAAATCCCAGGTCCCCAGAAAAACTAGATTTAGCTTTGTTGCCTGCAGCCCCACACTCCTGCTTCCCATCAAGCTTACGGTTCCCTCAGATGTTCTCCCTAGATGTTATTCACATGAATGTTGCCCTGTATTTGTGCCTTGGGATTTTTTTTCACACAGTTACATCACGTTTTTCATATTGAATTTTATCTTACTGGATTTCACTGATACTTCTATCTTGTCAAGATCCTCTAGAGATGTCTCTGAGCCGGGCCCCAGTTCCAACTATGAATTTCTTATCTCTCCCAGTTTCGTGTTTGATAAGCATGCCATCTGTAGAGGCTCCCAGGTCATCATTAAAAGTATGTAATGGCTCTGGGCCCAGCAGAGGAGAGATACTCACTTGGGAGCAGTGCTACCAAATAGACGTGTGTGAAGGATGCACACACAAGCTACTCCCAGTACTTCTCTGGGATCCTAAGTCTGGGGCTGTGATTTCATGGTTCCTGATACGGAAATTCCTCCCATCAGTTCTGTTCAACTGTCATGTTCCAGGGAAGAATTGAGTCTGTAGCAAGGCACATTGGAGTAAGAGCAGACATTCTGCACCTTCTCCCTGCTGTCCTCTGAAATTGCCCTGGGGAACATGATCAGCCTTCCCTGGAAGCCTCTTAAGCTGCCTCTGGTATACAGCCCCATTGACTCACAACCGACCCAGAGGTTTCAGAGCCCAAGCTATTAATTTTCTGCCACCTGCTGGTGGTTCCTATACGTTTTAATCACTTTTATAATGTTTTACCCTTTCTGTTTGACGAAGAACCTTGGTACGTTAATAGTCACAAAACGCTTTCACCTTGAGGAAAGTAGAATTTCTTTAGTTTATATGAAGACACCAATAGCGTGTTACTGTTAGATATATTTGGCAACCTGATGAGCGTCAGCATTTTTTGTAAGTTACTTTGATAAAATATTAGTGCTTTTCCAATGTTTCCCGTTAGCGAGACAAATAGATGTCCTGTTGTTGTTAACCTGAATTTCAAAAAGTAAGGTTTGTTCCTAGAAGGACCTGTAGGATGCATCTAAATTAACGATTTCCTCCTCTGCCTGTGGAGTTAGAATGCTTTTCCTGGGCTGGTAGACGTCGGGCCTGGAATGGGCTGTCAGGAACATCTAATCCACCCGCCTCGCCTCTGTTGACAGACATTTCCTCATTGTTTCTCTTGTGTTTGAATCCCCTCCTCCCCACCTTACATACTGGTCTATATTTGTTCGTTACTTTACATAAATGTTACGTTCTCATTTTTCTACAAATCTAGCCAGCGGGATGTTGTAGAAACCGAAGAGCATTATAGGAGTCGGTGGCGTTCCATTCGCATCCTGTATCTCACTATGTTTCTCAGTAGTGTAGGTGAGTATTGGGGGATGGGAAGGAAGGAAACAAATCAAGGCCTGTGACCTTTGTGACCTTTTTCTGCTATGGCTTAGGTGGTGAATGAATTTTTGTCTCTGACCAAAATATCAATTAGGAGTAATGCCAGTATATAACCATAATATTAAATGTGCGTGAAAATGGAAGGACAGTATTAGGACTGACCACTTTTAAAGGATTGGGGGTGGGGGGGGTCCCACTGTAACCTCTTTCAGTGGTCTTGTGTAATTCTGATGCCTTCACTAAGGACTGCCTTAGACAATCAATTGACAAAGTATTTGCTAATCAAATGAGATAACATCTAGAAAATGCTGTGCAAACCTTACTGTGCTGTGTAAGTACTGGCCTTTTTTTTGTGCTAAGCTCTGAGCTACAAGGACTACAAGGAGATGGTCTCTGGCTTCCCTGATGAGGGAGATAGCTTATACACTCCCAAGTATAGCAGTAATAGACAGAATGAGCACAAGGCCCTTTGGGCAGAAAAGACTTGGGGAGGGGAGGGTGGGATACACGAAGAGTCAGGAAAGGCGGCTTCCTGCAGAAGGTGGTACTTGAGTCATGGAGAAAACCAGGCTCCTCAGAGGCAGCGGTGAGGTGAGATGGGGCAGCTTCGCAGGCCTGGGGAGCCAGCGGTGTCAGCTCAGCGCTGCCTGTCCATTTTTCTGTTCGGGAACAAAGAATCCCTTCTTCTGTCTTGTTAGTCTGTTCTGTGTTCCAAACAGCAATGTGTGAATATCAGATTTCAGGTAAAGCTAAAAGTAAAAAGAATGCCCAATAATCCAACAAACTTATTTTTACATTAATTTTTATGTTTGTTTTTATACTGCCTTGGGTCTTTTCTATTTAGTTTGTAACTCAAACCCTTTCTAGAGATATTTGACCCAGAGTCGTTGGGTTTTTCCGGTTAACTGCTTCCCTTCCTATCCTAGATGAATTAATTTTCTTTGTCTAGAAGCTTTTCAATTTCATATAATCAAAATGATCTCTTTTGTAACTACTTCTATCCCCTATTTGATTAAGAGTTCATCCCCAACCCATAGCTGTGAAAAACTTACATGATCTACTTCTCTTCTAATTTTTTTAATGGTGTGATCTTTAATAATTAAGGCACCTAGCCTTTTTGAATTTGTTGTAGAATATGATTTAAGATGTTGGTTTAAGCCTAATTTCTGTTATACTGCATTCCACAAAAATCAGCAGCGTTTCCAGCACTATGTTCCACATAAGTTTTTAAGATCTACAAGCCAGGGGAGGTGTTTTCCTCCATTGTTTAGCAGCAGGAGCCAGTGGGGACAGCTTTTTCCTCTTTTGTTTCTTTAAGACATCCTGCTTGCCATGGGCATAGCTTTTGTGAGCCCCCGTGGTCCCCTCGCTGCCCTGAGAACAGAAGTTCAGTGGAGAAGGTTCATGATGATACTTCGAGTCTGTAGTGCTGTGTACTGTATTTGAAGGAAAGTGTTGAAACTGGAACTATAAAATGACTGGCTTTTTGTTCACCTTTCACAGGCTTTTCGATTGTAATTATGTCAGTATGGCCATACCTCCAAAAGGTTTGTAAGTCTTCACTCGCTTCCTGCTGTTACACGGATTGTTAGAATGAGCATATCAGTGACCAGAGAGATGGCATTTTGTGTCCCGAGTGCCTTCCTCGTTCAGTGCCGTGCACTGAGTTGGCACTTAATAAATGTGTTGAATTAATCAGTGTTTGTGAAATTGTATAATCACTTATGTAAGGGAATTTCAGTGATCTCACTTTTTAAATTGTTCTCGTGCATAACATTCCTAAGATTCAGGAAGTTCGTACTAATGATGTGACCTGTGTCCTTAAGTTTCTGTAATTCCTCTGGTTTTGTATATTACCTCTTTGTATAGTCTACTGTGTTTTTGAAGATCACTGTTGGCTTAAACCCTCAGTCTCTTTCTCAGGTTAAATTTTCCAGACTTTTCTAGGGAGGGACCATTTCCTAATCTTGTTATCATTTCCATTGTTTTCTTCTCTGACCTTATCAAACTATGCCCAGGCCCAGACTGTATGTGTACGATCTGTAGTAAGGCTTGTAGAGTGAGAAGTTTCTGTATGCCTTACGTATCTCTATAAAGCCTACTTTTTAATCATATGCATTTCTGATAACTGCTTCACTGCCTGAAATTGTAACAAGTACTTTAATTCATCCAGAATTCCCTGGTCTCATTCGTTATGTGTCTCTTTTCTTTAACTGCTTACGTTGCTTGACATTACTATGTGTACCTTAAAAGACCAGGCTTCCTGACCGTTGTGTTTTGGGTGGCCAGCACTACGTTGAAAAGTCCATCCGATTTTACTCTTGTGGCTTTTAGAGCTCCCAGAAGTCAAAGGGCTCGGCATCCTATTGCCGCACAGTGACTTTTCATTTTTTAATATTATTTCATGATCAGAAAATAATAATTATAATAATCAACGTTTATGTAGTGCTTTAAGGTTTATAAGGCAGTTTGTGATCATCATCCCCTTTGCTTTCCACCCACCCTGTGAGGTAAATGTGATGGGGCTGTTATCCTCATTTTACAGATGGGAAGCTCAGCCAGAAAGGGATTGAGGGATTTTCTTAGGGTCACACATCTAGTAGGTGACCGAGTTGAGATTTGGACCCAGATCTTCCTAAGTCCAGCTCTGTCTTTCTGCTCTGACAAGGTTTAGGTTTTAGATTTGAGATTAAGGAAAAAAATAGCTTCTTAATGGGTTGTTTTCTATTTGCAGATTGATCCGACTGCAGATGCAAGTTTTTTGGGTTGGATTATTGCTTCTTACAGTATTGGCCAAATGGCAGCTTCACCTATATTTGGCATATGGTCTAATTTCAGGCCGAGGAAAGAACCTCTTGTGATCTCAATCTTCATTTCCTCGGCTGCCAACTGCCTCTATGCTTACGTCCACGTACCTCCCTCCCACAATAAATACTACATGTTGGCTGCTCGTGCTCTTGTGGGATTTGGAGCAGGTAATATATTTGTTCGTATGTCTGTCTTTCTATTTGTCCAGTCTAGACTTAACTTTGACATTTAAGCCCCTCCGTAATTTGTCCCTGTCTGACCCATCAGACTTTAACTCCAGGGAGTCTTCAACACAGAGCTGCTTGTCCAGCCAGGGCAGTCACCTCCCTGCTCTCTTTTTTTAAAGTTTGTAATTTTATTTTATTTTAAACTTAAATGCAAACTAAGAAAAGAAAAAAAAAACATTGCCATGTACACGGTAGAACATAAGAGAGGATTCAATATAAAACGTTAAATTTCCATTTCAAGAAAAGCTATATAGTAATGCCACACATTGTTGTCAGAGCTACTCAGCTTTTCTTTGCCTTCTTTTGTTCTGCTGTGCACTCTTTACTTTATTTTCCCCCTCCCCCCAAAGAAGGCTACAGTGAGGCTCAGATATAGGTAGATATAGATATACACATACACACTTTGGTATATACATAGATGTCTGTAAACATGCACGTATGTGCATCCGTGCACATATATGTAAGGCTGTACTATGCTTATTTCCGCTTGTCATCTGTTTCTGTGAAGGTGGACAGCATCTTCCTTCACAAGTCCCAAGTCTTTCCATGTTTTTCTAAATCAACCAGCTCGTCATTTCCTACACCACAGCAGTATTCCAACCCAATCACATTCTGTCTGACAGACTGTGAAGTTTTTCCTTAGTTTTCTGCAATCCTTCTGTTCTTTCCCTGTTCCCTCCGTAGAGGATGCTCATTCCCATCTCTGGGCTTGTGCTGTTCTTTCTTCTTGGAATTGTCTCTCCTCTTTTTCTTCATCCTCCGAGACCCAGCTTCAGTTCTCGGCCCTTCTCCCGCTTCTTTATATAGTGAAGGCTGTTTTATGTGCATGTCTTTTTTTCCAACTAGCTTATAAGCTTCTCAGGGATAGAGATTTTGTCTTTTGCAGATTTTGTATCCCTGAATAGCCCAGTGTTGAAGCTCATGGCAGACACTCAATGAGTGCTCATTGGAATTATGGTGTTTGGTTTTTTTTTCCCGTTTTTTAGATTAAAGCTTCTAGAGGCAGGATATGTAGTAGTGACTTAGATTTGTGTATTTGTGTAAGGTTTACCTACTTGGGCATTTGTTGTAGCCGCTAGTACCTTACCATTCATACAGTGCACGCTCAGTAAATATCGGATGAACAGAAAAAGGATTGTTTGGTGTTGGTCTAATTTTAAAATAATTAATCTTGTACTAAAATTCCACGTTCACATTAGTGAAAGGGAATGCAGTGAAGCTCAGAGAATAATAATGTTTTGAAATCTTAACCCACTTGATGTGGTGGCACCTCAGTGTGTGCATCTTGAGCAGTTTTTGTGGACATAAATAGGTAACATCCAGTATGCCCTTTACTGTAACTTCCCTTTTTATAGAACACTCCGTTAAAATGAATTTTATCAAGTGGAAGATAACTTTCTTTTCATTTGGATTCTTATTTTTTTCTTTTCTTTTTTAAAGGAAATGCAGCAGTAGTTAGATCTTATATTGCTGGTGCTACTTCCCTGCAAGAAAGAACCGGTGCCATGGCGAACACCAGCGCCGCTCAGGCCTTGGGCTTTATCCTGGGTCCAGGTAGGCGTCAGTTCTGCATTTGGAGGGAGGAGAAGCAACAAAGTCTTTGTCTGCCGCTAAGTTAGGATGACTGCCACCTCTGTCAGCTGTGTTAAATGAAGTCCAGTGGCTGACTGATGAGAAATTGGATTTTTTTTTAACGTGCCATCTAAAGAAAAACCATTCAGCATCCTAACCCTTCACATTTTCTGTTGTTTTTACACGTTCATTAGAAACTTAATTCCCTGATTGTGTATGACTAGCCTTTGCCTGCTTTCTTTTTGACCCTGCTTTCTTACCACTTTGGGAGGTGCCTGTATTCTTCCTTCCTGCCATGTGTCTTATTTGATAGAGTCAGATCAGAATACAGAAATCGGCTTCTCCGTTTTGACCCTGTCCCTTTTCACGTTACCAGTCTAGCGTACATGAGTCATCCAGTAGCATCTTTTTTACTGTGCTAAGTTTTTCAGACATGTTTTGCTCTGATTGGAGAAAAGGGCGTGACGTGGCAAGCCATTGACCTGCAGGTGAACATGTACACGGCCCCCGTTCTGCTCGGCGCACTTTTGGGAGTTGTCAATATTGTCTTGATCTTTGCTATGTTAAGGTAATTGAGTGGATGCCCTCGTGCTGGTGGTTGTGGTGTGGGGGTGCTCTGCCACGGCTGATGGGGCGTGTTCTCGTGTGGCTTTCAGCTCCACCTCGTCCACGTTCTTCTCTTCTCCTTTGTCCAGCACACACGCAGCTTGTTGCGGCTCCATTATCAGGCGCTTTACACACATCATCTCATTTGCTTCTCAGGACGGCGCTGTGAGGTTAGGCAGGTAGTGTTTGACGCAGTAGAGGATGAGCTCGGCTTGGAATTGAGACTTGGGTTCCAGGGCTGCTTCAGGCTTGTGTTAGGTCACATTAGTTCTCAGCCTCAGTTTCCAGATCTGTGTAATTCATTCCTGCCTCATAGTGTCATTGCAGGGAAAGTACTCCCCGTGCTACTGTAGAAGGGTGAGTTGTTTTTGTTGATAGCTGCCAGTGTATACATGAGGAAAGGAAGGTTCTGAGAGACCCTTAGTGCCACAGCTGGCATGACACCCGTGTTCTTTGTACTGCACTGGGCTGGGGGTTGGGAGGGAAGTGGCTCAGATGTAGGCCTCACAGCTTCTCTGGGAGGGAGGCAGTCACTGGATTGGAGGGCCCCCCCCTCCCCCGAGTCTCATGTTCCAGCCTGGGAGAGTGCTTACAGACCCTCATCTTCCTCTGCCCCTTCTACCCGTTGTCCTGGCTCTGCCCTTTGGGGCCAAGCTGCAGAACTGTTGTAATCCCACTTTGTCTTCTCTCCTCCACACTTAAGTGTCTCAGGTTCCTAAATTTCATCCACAAGTGATGAGAGATTGAGATGCTTTACTCTCCTGGTCACCCTCCCTTGAATAGTCTCCTACTTGTCTGTGTTTTTCCTAAAATACGGCACCAGGAGCTGAACACAATACCCTGTGTCTGACTGCGGCAGAGGATGGCATGACTCTCGTTTCCCTACTCCTAAACACTGGCTTTCTCCAGGTGGCATCAGATACGTTACCTTTTAGCTATCATTGCTTGCAGTGCACTAAGACCTCCAGATCTTTTTCAGATGAAGTACTCCTGTATCCTGGAGTTGGAAAGATGATTCTTAAATTTTTTTTTTAATTTGGAACGTAAGAAAGGATTATTTCCATGTATACAACAGAACACTCACAAAAGGAGTTGTACACGAAAGCATATATCTATTTCATACTGCTTGCTTTTTCTTTTTATGTATCTAGGTAAATTCCACACACTAATTCATTTCATAACCATCCTACTTATCTGTATTTTCTTCTGAACTCTGTTCTCTTCTGTGCATTTTTACAAACAATGGACGTTTTTGATCTCTACTTTAAAACTATATTTTCGCCCCATCAAATTTCATCTTTCTAGATTTGGCCCAGCCTTCTCACCTTTCAGGATCTTTTTGGCTCCTGATGCCAAAGTCTAGGATGGAAGGCATCCTTCCTGCTTTGTTGTGTCATTTGCAAATCTGATAGGTATGCCATCTCTGCCTTTAGCTAATTTATTGATTAAAAATATTAGATAACCAAAACCACGGACGGGCCCCTTCAGCAGTCAGCAGAGTTAATGATTCATCCATTCAGCCAGTTCCAGACGCATAAATCACCTGTCTTACACTTACACATTTAAAGATTGCACAAGACATTTGTCAGGTGATTTCTTAAACTTGGGTAACATATATCTACAGCACTCCTGTGATCTGTCGGAAAGCGTGAGGGTATAGTTTGGCCTGATGTCCCCATCCTGAAGCCCCACTCGCTGACTTCCTTTGGTTGCCCTGTAGAATTTTGCCAAGAATCAAAGTCAAGCTCCTGAGCTTATAATGTTTGCACTTGCCTGCTTTTCCTTTGCTCTGCCATAATAATAATTCTCTGTTATCTTTTGATATCTTTTGAAAATTCCTTATGTCCACAGTCACATCAGCTTTGTTCTGGGCTGGGCAAGTTCAGTTCTTTAAAGCTGGGTGCTCTCTTTATCTCCCTACTCATCTTTTATGGCAGTCCCATGTTTGCTATTTTTGTCCTTTATAGTCCAGTGATCATTATCCTTAGCAGAGTTAACAGAAAGAATGAGTTGAATAATTCTGCTTTTTCTCCATCATTCCTTATCATTGTCCCATCGAGCCTAAGTATTATTCCTGTCTCTTCTTTTATCCTCTAATTTTCCCCCAGTATAGATTCCTTAAGGGTAACTAGATGACACATTGGGCCTGAAGTCAGGAAGACCCCTCTTCTTGAATTCAAATCCAGCCTCAGTCTGTGTGACCCTGGGCAAGTCACTTAATCCTATTTGCCTCAGTTTCCTCATTTGTAAAATGACCTGGAGAAGGAAATGGCAAAACCACTCCAGTACCTTTGCCAAGAAAACCCCAGGTGGGTCAAAGAGTCAGACACAACTGAAATGATTGGACAACAATTAGGTTTCTCAAAATAACAAACTCTTAACACTTAGCACAAAACAACAGTCTTAGCACTCATTAGCCTCAGCTTATTCTGAGTTTTGGCAGACCTGACATCACTCCTACAGGACAGTGACCCGTTTTTATATTTGACCTCTTATTTATCCTTTCTTCCATGTTCTCTATAGATCCTTTAAAAATCTAAATTGGTCAGTGAGGGTGCTGTGCATGACATGTAAAATAGTTATCTTTATTTTATATTTATTCATGGATTCTAAAATCATTTATAGTCTACTTTAAAAGACAACAGACAACTCAGAAGATAATTCTGTTGTGTGAATTGAATGTGCTAGAGCTCTTAACCTGGGATCCATAAACTTTTTTTTAATAACTACATTTCAGTATTTTAGTTTCCTTTATAATCCCTATGTATTTTATTCAATGCATTTTAAAAGATTATTTTCTTCTTGTTTGTTTGTTTTTTTGCTAGGCAATGGGGTTAAGTGACAGTCACAGCTAGTGATTGTTTTATGTCTGAGGCCGGATTTGAACTCAGGTCCTCCTGACTCCAGGGCTGGTACTCTATCCACTACCCCACCTCACTGATCCTAAAAGATTATTTTCACTTCAGTTTTCTAGGCTTGCCTAGCCTGGCAAAGAGATCCATGAGACAAAAAAGGTTAAGAACCCCTGTAATGTGCTTTTTTATAGTGGGGGAAAACATGATGTTGAGTGGAAATCAGTTATCAGTAAGTTATCAGTAATTAAACTTTCATTGACTGATCTAATTGGCGGTGGTGTACAAACGATTATATCCATTGTCTCTGCGCACCCACAAGGAGCTTGGGCCGTTTCCCAACATATTGTCATGGTATTCTTTAGGAAATAAACTGTTTTCAGCATTACTTACATTTCCTGCACTGATGAAATAATAGGTTAGGAATGTAAAGAAATTTATATGAGCTGCACCACGAAATGAGTGCTGTGATGATTGTGCTGTGCAATAACATGCTGCATTTTTTTATTTTCAAGGGAACATCGTGTGGATGATTCAGGAAGACAGTGTAAAAGCGTTAATTTTGACGAAGGTACTATTGGATTTATTTAAGAGTTTATTGAATTGCAATTATTAAGTGTTGCTAATGACCCTTGGCTGTCCGGCACTCATCTCCATTTTACTTCTAATTAAAACACATTGGATCTCTGGGGGTGAACCTTTGGGACGCTGATGAGGAAGAAGTTGTGGTTGGCGGCCTCCCAAGCCGTGTAAACTCCCTGCTGTTCACAAGTGAAAAGGGCCCTGCAGCCAGTTGGCCCCACTCCTCAAGTCCCATCTCCCTTTAAAGCTCAGGGCAGGTACCACCTCCTCCAGGAGACCCTCCTGGTGCTCCTCCATCAGCTCCTGCTGTCATTCCTGAAATTTCTTTATGTTCTGTATGCTTTTCTGTTCTCTGATTTATGTGTGTTGTTTCCCTTGATTCACCTGTTAGCTCCTTGCAGCAGAAATGCTTTCATTTTGTCTTTGTTAGATCGATTGATGGATTGATTTGCCCAAATCCACTAGCCCTATTTTCACAGAGTAAGTTGTCCTGACTGGCATCAAAAACTGCTCAGGATGACTTCATTGGTATTTTTTTTTCATGTCACCATGCTTCAGGCAGTCAGTCATTTGCTTTTTTAAATTTTTAAATTTTTTTAATTTTTATTTATTTTTTTGTTTTCAGCATTTACTTCCACAAGATTTTGAGTTCCAAATTTTCACCCTATCTCGCCCCTCCCCCCACCCCAAGATAGCATGCATTCTGAATACCCCTTCCCCTAGTCTGCCTTCCCTTCTATCTCTCACCCTCTTCTCTTATCCCCTTCCCCTTCTATTTTCCTGTAGGGCAGGATAGATCTCTGTACCCCATTTCCTGTATTTCTTATTTCCCAGTTGCATGTGAAAACATTTTTTTTAAACATGTATTTTTAAAACTTTGGGTTTCAAATTTTCTCCCTTCTTCCCTTCCCACCCACCCTCATTGATAAGGCAAGCAACTAAATATAGGTTATATACGTGCAGTTATGCAAAACACTTCCATAGCAGACATGCTGTGAAAAACTAACTCTATTTCCCTTAATCCTATCCCGCCCACCCATTTATTCTATTATTTCTTTTGACCCTGTCCCTCCTCAGAAGTATTTGCTTCTGATTACTCCTTTTCCCAATCTGCCCTACTCTCTTGTCCCCTTCTCTCCCTATTTTCCTGTAGGGTAAGACAGATTTCCAGTCATTTGCTTTTTAAACACAAGATAGGCTTGTCCTGTCCTTTGCATTCTGACCATCTAGTATCCACTAGGTCCCTTAGGGCATATAAAAGTATAAGTCATAAATTCTGTCCTCAGTGGAAATGCTACTGGATTTGGAGTTACAGTAGTTGGGTTCAAAACCCAGCTTTGCCACTTGCTACCCGAGTGTGTGACCTTGAGCTGGTCACTTTCTCTAGGCTTTAGTTTTCCTCATCTCTGAAATGAATTGATGATCTTTAAGGG
Source organism: Vombatus ursinus (assembly GCF_900497805.2). Taxonomy (NCBI): domain Eukaryota; kingdom Metazoa; phylum Chordata; class Mammalia; order Diprotodontia; family Vombatidae; genus Vombatus; species Vombatus ursinus. The sequence continues at coordinate 3,720,466 of NW_020950239.1, read as the reverse complement.
CCCTTCCTCCTCAAAATCTGTGTGGTCCTCAATGTTGAAATGACTTCTCTGCTAAAATAGGAAATGTTACCATTTTACAAAGTGCAAAACTTAATACAGCTAGAGACCCAGGTGCCTGATATAGGTAAGCTATGGGAGGGGAGAAATTGATGTTGATTAGAGTTATTGGAGCAGGCTTTGTAGAAGGGATGGCCTGGAAATAGGCCTCGTTAAGTGAGGAGGATGAGAAAGGGGTGGGAAGGCCCTTGATGTTGAGTGTAAGTCCTGGTGGTATAGGGCAGGCAAGGGGACCCAGGAGAGCGGCCTTCATGTTTCAGGAAGGTCATCTTGGCACCTGCGCAGGGGATGGATTAGTGAAGGGAGAGAAGCCAAAATGAAGAAACTTAATTAGGCTGTTAGGAGTCAGATGAGAGTAATCAGGATCCACCCTAAGGGGAGGGGTAGCTTGTGAGGTGAAAGAAGATTGGATATGCAGCACAAAGGATTGTGTGAGGCTAGGACAGCTTTTAGGAAAAAATACAAAGGACGATCAGTAGAACAAACAAACTTTCGGAGCAAAATGTTTCAGAAGGCATCGGGGTTAAGTTTCTTCTCAGTGTGGTTTCAATTGAGTCTCACTGAGGAAATTATAAACTAGTTTTTTCCCTTTTATCTTTCATGACGGTAAACATAAAAAAGTCTCTGTTTTAGAATATTTTAATTTTTAAAATCCCAGACTTATGCAAGCTTGATTCATGAATTTTAAAACCATTTAAATATTTTATTTTAATGTTAGTTATATTTGTCATACCCAAAGATCAGTGGTTAACCTGCTAAAGTGTTTACACATACACCCCCACCCCTGGTCATTTTCAGGTATAGTATCTGCATAAAACAACTAAATCATCATTCAGTTTTATTATTTTTTGCCAAGTTAATCTGAAAAGTATGGAAGAAAATTACTGCCTTATTAAAAACATATAGTATAGTGCATATCCTCTAAAAAAAAAGAATCACAAAAAATGTAGTAAGGTTTCATCAGTTAGCAAGAATGATTTTTTTAAGAATGAAAACTGGATTAAATTATATCTTCTTGCAGAGTTTTAACTGATTTTGATTTAAATCAGATCTATCCTACCTACTTTCCACTTTCAGAATTGATTCAATCCTTTTGATTTCTAAAGTATCACTTATAGACTCATAACGGGGCGAGGGGGATCACAAGAGGCAGTGTCATACGATTAAAATGTAGGCTCCATGTAGGCCAAGGACAACATTCTATATTTTTGACTCAGTGGCACAGAATATAAAGCTAAGCATTGCTTAGTAAGTATTTATTGAATGAAAAAATTTAAATGCACTAGTACAAAAATATTTCTTTTCCATTTTTTTTTTTGCTTATTCTTCTAAGAATGAAAGGGGGGAACTTCCCTTACTCCCTCTTTTGTCTTTTCCCACAGCCTCTTTAATAATAGTAATTATGATAGCTGGCGTTTACATTGCACTTTGTTATTTTATTTGATTAATACTAGCCTGGTATAAAATTATTAGTTACTTGGAACAAGTTGTTCTCAGTTATACACACTGCATAGCTCAGTCACACAGAGAAAATGTGGTCATGGCCAAGAGGACAGCTCCACACGGTTGCTCTGCCCTTTCTACTTTAAAAAAAAAAAAAAATACCACCTTCAAACTTTAAAAAATTGTTTTAAAAATGTAAGTCTCTCAGTGTTTTATATATTGCGGTGACCCTGGAGCTTGAAAGACTGCAGTAGAGCCAAAGCTGTCAGGTGTTTGAGTTGGGCCCCAGTGTCAGCCGAGTACTGGCCCGGCCAAGCTGGAGGGCTTCATGACTAGGCTGGCTGTGAGGCCGTGAAATTTTAGGTCACGTCAGGTCAGAGAGGGGTTGCAGTCTCTGGTGGTGGAGTATTACCCACCTTTCGGGAATCACAGATCTTTCCAGTATTCATCGCAGTGTGGATATTAGTTTTGCAGACATTATTAAATTTTAAAGTAAATTTAGTGAGGTTAATGACAGAATTTCCTTAATCATTATAGTCTTCTTAAAGTCCTTGAGTTCTGATCTTTAATAGCTTAAGGAGTTCTGTGTGATGATAACATTTAAAACCTTAAAAAACATGTCTTACAATGATCTTTTCAAGATCAAGATCCTTAGGGATGGAATTTGATAGGGGCTTTCTGTTTGTTGTTTACGTGATAAAGTGGTCTAGATACACTTAGAGAATGTGGGAACTGTGGATGACTGAGTTATTCTGTATTTCTCTGCAGCCGGCTCAGATGTAGTTCACGATTCCCAGGAAGGCATCGATCAGGTGGCTGTCGTCACCACCAACATTCTATTCTTCATCATCCTCTTTATCTTCGCTATTTTTGAAACGTGAGTTTTATTATTTCTCTATCATATTACCTGAACTATCCCATTTTGTTTATTAACAAAGTATGTGAATGTGCCTACGTACCCTTTGAAAGACAGTTTTCTCTGATTATGGAACCAAAAAAAAAAAAAATACAGGCACTGCAAACTGTGGTATTCAGTAAAAAAAACACATTTAGGAGAGCAGGGAACCTGCCATTGTATCTTCTTTGCTCATTCTTCTCTTAGTATTTAATACTTGGATAATAAGCATTGACATTAATGTCCGGCAGTTTAATGCCGCAGCTTCTAGGGCAAGGCTATTAGCTTTAATGTAATTGTGCTCCATGTATTCAAAGAATAATTTTCCAGCAGTGCCGCAGCCATCTGGGACACCATTGAAACTGGGGAAGGACATTTGGATCTCCCGAAATGGCTTCCACCGAGGATGCTGTTTTGTCTACGTGGCGGCTTTTTTTGAAGTCTTGTAGTGATTGGATGGAAATGTTAATAGTGTTATGTTCCCTGTCACCTTAATATTGCCTTCCTCTAGGTGGAAAGGCGGAGGGCTGCAGGGAATATTTTCAACATAGGCATTTTGTCACTTGGTAGACTTCATTAAACATTGTCTCTCCCTCCAATACCCTAACTACTCAGTTCCTCAGCCTACTCACCTCCCATGGGCTACTCCTCCACCCCACCTCAGCCACAGCCAAAGATGGTCACCCCCTTGGTCTTGGTATCATCCACAGATGTACCACCTCCATGGTCAAGAATTCTGAAATCTAGGGGCAGCTAGGTCATGCAGTAGATAGAGCTGCAGCCTTGGAGTAGGGAGGACCAGAGTTCAAATCTGGCCTCAGACACTTGACACTTACTAGCTGTGTGACCCTGGGCAAGTCACTTAACCCTGATTGCCTCACCAAAAAAGAAAAAAAAAAAGAATTCTGAAATCGTCTTACTGATGGTAATTGCTTGGCTTTCCACCTTTCTCTGCCTTCCCTTACCAAACCCTACTTTTCATCTGCACCATGACCTCCAGTCCCTTGACCCCTCACTACTCTCGCAGGCCACCTCCCCTGCGCTGGACGCTCTTTTCCCCATCTTGACTCTTCAAAGGACCTATACCATTCTACCCCGTCCTCCTCTCTTGAATTCCTTGCCCCTTTAACATAGCGCCAGCTGTGCCCAGCCCGGCCTCAGCCTTAGCCTTGACCATTCATCGCCTTCTCTCCTACACATGTGCTGCTGAGCAAAGATGGAGAAAATCACACCACCGCTTTGACTGGCTCCACTGCAGATCGATGTTGTCCGCCCTCCCCTGGGCTCTCACTGGCTGGGCAGTCCTGCCACGCCTCCCTTATCAACCTCCCCTTCTCCACAGTGGCTCTTGCACACCTTCTCATCCTTCCTCACATCTTCAGTGGCTCTCCCTCTTCTCACTCTCTCAGCTGAGAACCTTGCCTCATGTTGTACAGAAAAAGTGAGGGCATGCCTCCTTTGTTCCTGTCTCAGGTGACGCGTGACCTTAGACCTTGCCAAGACGAATCCCTCATTCAAGCAGTCTTATTCCATCCTGTCTCCTCCCCCAGGTTGTCTCCTCCGTCATCCCACTTTCTCACTCCTTTTCAGTCTCTCCCTCTTTACGGGCTCTTCCTCTGCTGCCAGCAAACATGCCCTCTTCTCCCCTATCCTGAATAAACCCTCCAGATCCTTGCATCCCCTTTAAATATTGTCCTTTATCTCTCCTGCCCTTTGTAGCGAAGCTCAGGAAGGCTGTCACAACAGGTGCCTCCTCTTTCCTTCCTGTCTCTTCCCTTCTTTTCCCTCTCTTCTCAGCCCCTTACAGCCTGGCTTCTGACCTTATTACTCCACCAAAACTGCTGTCTGCAGTTAGCAGTGATCTCTGTGTTGCCAAATGCAGTGGCCTCTTCTCAGTCCTCATTCTGCTAGAGCTCTCTGCAGTCTTTGGCACTGTTGAACACCTGCTCCTCGTGGCCGCTCTCTTCTCTCTCCTGGTTCTCTCCCTCCGTCTCCTGCGCCGGGTGCTCCTCCACATCACGCCCTCTAACTGTTGTGTCGCCAGAGCTCCGTCCCGGCTCGTCTTCTCTTCTCCCTCAGCCCCCCATGGATTAACTGCCGTCTCTAATGCTGATGATTTCCGACTCTACTTATGCTGCCCCAGCCTCTCTGCCGACCTCCAACGAGATGTTCAGTAGATGTCTCAAACGCAGCATGTCCAGAATGGAACTCGTTATCTTTCCCCATTAAACCTCACTACCGCCACCTTCCCTATTACTGCAGAGGACGGCACCATCCTCCCAGTCCCTCAGGCTCTCAACCTGAAAGTCGTCCTGGAAGTCTCGATCTCCAGGCCTGTCCTTTTCAGCTCACACCCCTACCCTGGTGCAGGCCCTCATCACCTCATGGCCAGACTGCTGCAGTAGGTGCTAAGGGTCTGCCTGCCTCACGTGTCTCTGCTCTGGATTGCCAGCTTGCATTCAGCCACCAAAGTGACTTTCCTAAAGCCAGGCCCCATCATGTCACACCCCCCACCCCCATTCAGTGAACTCCAGTGACTTCCTGTTGCCTCCAGGATCAAGTACAAAACATCCTGTTGGCATTGAGGGCTCTTCGTAACCTGCCCCGCCCCCCCACCTTTCCAGTCTTCTTACATCTTATTCCCCAAGACGTCCTCTCAGTCCGGTGACAGCCGCCTCCGGGCTGCTCTGTGAACGGCGCTCTGTCTCCTGGCCCCGGGCCTTCTCTCTGACTGTCCTTAGGGCCTGGAATACCTTTCTGGCTTCCTTTCGGTCCCAACTCAAATCCCGCCTTCCCTAACCCCTCTTAACTCTAGTTCTTTCCCTCCCTTAATTGTTCCTGTTCCTTCTGCTCATGGTTTTCTTTGTGCATGTTTGTTTGCACGTTGTCTCCCCCGTTAGACGGTGGGCTGCTTGAGAACAAGCACTGTATTGTGCCCTTTTTTGTATCCGCAGCACTTGGCATGGTACTGGACGCATAATAACAGTTTATGGATTGATTTTGCTTAACTTTAGAAACCACTTGTTTAAGAAGTGGGGAAAACCGTTTAATCCGTTTGGATAGTTTTCTGTAGATAATTGTTCATTCAGAGGCCTTTCAGCTTCCGTTATGTAAAAAATTCACTCGGGAAGCATCGTCCCTCAGAGGTGCCAGAGCCGACTGATAAATGGCCAGAGGGTATGAGCAGGCAGTTTTCAGAAGAAATCAGAACTATCTGTCATCATATGAAAGCCTGCCCTCCAGGACCCTCTCTTGTAGGGGAGCGGTGGAAAGAGAGTCGCGTAGCCTGGGGCAGCCAGTCACCTGGCCTGGGCAGAAGCAGGGCTTCCGGGGAGCACAGGATGGAAGGAGGTGCTGTGCGGCCCGGGAGGCAGCAAGCTCTGCGGGAGTGGGGAGGTGCATCCTGCCAGCTCTCCATGGGGGCAGCATGCTCACTGGCGGGCTGGTGGGCATTTTTCTGCGTTGATTCCTTTGCTTTGTATCACTTCACATGAGTCCTCCTGGGCTTCTCTGTAGCCTTCACGTTCCTCTTTTACAGTGCGATAATAAAATTCTATTACTTATGTACCAGACTGTTGCGGAAATCTCCTTGTTTACAGGCCATTACTGCTCTAAGGAGTGCTGCTATACACATTTGATGATGTTGGCGGCATTGTGTGCTTGGCAGTAGGATCTCTGGGGGTGAATATTTGAGTCCTTTTCTTTGAAAAGTTCCACAGTGTTTCCCGGAAGGATGGGACCAGTCCTTTCACAGTCACAGAAGGTGTGTCAGGGAACCTGTCGTTTGAAACCTGCCGCTGTCCACATCCTCATTCCTCAAGCTCTCTGCCTCATCTCCCTCGGCCTCCTTTTTACTGCCTGCCTCGTATCGTACTTTGCGTGGCTACGCAGGTTGAATTCGGCTGGGGAATGGAAGCTGTGTGAGGGAGAGGCCTGCAGGCTTTTTTGTCTTGATTTTCTTTGATCTGGCCCGGTCCTGTGCACATGGTGGGAGTTTAGTAGGGATGGTTCTGTTGCCCTGGCCAGATCCCACACATGCAATGCACAGTACAGTACGAGGTGATCAATGAAAAGGGGAGGGGAAAAGAGAGGGCTGCCTGTAAACCAACTGAATTTACTTTTGGACTTACTGAGAGACAGAGGTCTGGGAGGTCTGACACCGAATCTTCAGATTGAGACAGGAAACTAGATTTCTGTGCCATATTACGTCCAGCTAAAGAAAAAGTAAGAAAGAAAAAAGTGAGAAGAGGGAGAAGGAAGAGAGAAAATGGAAGGGGAGAGAAGAAGAAACTGACAATCTCCATAGGTTCTGAGGCAAAATGATTTTTAAAAATTTTTTTATTAATTTATTTTGATTTATCAACAATCACTTCCATAAGCTTTTGAGTTTTAAGTTTTTCTCTCCCCCCTCCTGAGGCAAAATGATTTAATACCAGTGGTGGTATGCCGAGCTCTAAAGCGATGCAGATCCACATTGATGCTGTTGGCTGTGTAAGTGTGTTCTCCACTTGCTCTAATTTAGTTGTCCTCATTTCTAGCATCGCTACTCCACTAACGATGGATATGTATGCCTGGACCAGGGAGCAAGCTGTGTTGTATAATGGAATCATACTTGCTGCTCTTGGAGTGGAAGCAGTTATCGTTTTCATGGGAATCAGAGTGCTTTCCAAAAAGTAAGTTATCATGTTTTGGGATTTTGTTTCCAGTCTAGCCATAAAATAAAAATGCAAAACAATGATTAGACCGATCAAAGTGTTGCCAAAGTATTTAATATATATTATTTATACCGCTTTATATAAGTTAGTTTTTTAAATGTTACACAGACATTTATTTCTATCCAATAAGATAATATTTTAAACGTTAGCTGAAAATTTGTAGGAATTCTATATCAGAACCCTTTTGTAAAAAAAAATTTTTTGTGAAACAATTACCTCATTTTTCTGATGTCTAAATGTAGATCATTGGATATTGTATTTGTTTAAACTGTACAACTGTGTAGTTTGAGGGACCACCAGCATAAATTGTGGGTAATGTGACAGTTTATATTTTTAAAAAAAGAGGAAAAAGTTAATTGATTTTTAAATATTGTATTTTATAAGTAATTGGAGAACTATTTGAGACCTTCCACATGGCCTTGATCTCTAGGTATTTACAGATTATTTGGAAAGGAAATAATCGTCCCATTAGTGCAATAATGAGATATATTATAAAATGGTGTATGATTAGTTGCTAAATGTGTACACCAAACAGGTAAGTGCCTTGAATTCGGAGAAGGTGAACTGGGCTGATCAGAGACAGTTTCATGAAGAAGGTGAAGATTGACCAGGCCCTGAACAGGCCAGTGGTCCCCCCAGCTGGGGACCTGCCCACCCAGAGAAGGCCGTTCAGAGGGCGGCACGATGAATGCGCACAATGGCCAGCGGAGCCTTTCTCCAGCCAAGACACTGAGTCCTCCTTTCCCAGTTAGTGCCCAGCGCTCTCCGTGGGCTAACCTTCCGTGACTGTGCGAGCTGCCAGCCTTCGTGTGCCCACGTTACCACGTGTCTGCATCAGGGGTGCCGCTCCGTGGGTTCTGTGTACCCCGGGACACCCACCAACACCCCACCTCCTTTTGGTTTTTAACGAACAAAGAGTCACACGTGAGTTGAGATCTGCGTTGCAGATGTCCTCACATTACCTCTCGATCAATGAAATATTTCTGAAGCGCTTCGCACAAAGCCTGACACATCGTAGGTACCTGATAGATGCGTATTCCCTTCCCTAAGCCCATCCCTCTTCCACACCTCCTTCCTTCTTGCCACATCTCGTCCCTTGTCCCTCCACGTCACATCTCACATCTATCTCTTCCCTTTCTGCTTATGCACCGCCACGGCCAGCCCAGCTCGGGCCCTCGTCACCTCTCCCCTGCACTATCTGCCCAGCCTTCCACTGGGCCTCCCTGCCCCATCTCTCCCTGCTGCAGCCTGTCCTCCACTCAGCTGCCAGAGTGATTTTCCTCAAGGGCAGATCAGACCACATTGCTCCCCTGCTCAGCAAATTTCAGTGACTCCCTGTTGACTTCAGGATCAAACATCTTTCTTTTTCTTGTTTTTGTTTTTAGGCAGTTGGGGTTAAGTGACTTGCCCAGGGTCACGCAGCTAGGAAGTGTCAGGTGTTTGGTCTGAGGCTGGATTTGAACTCAGGTCCTCCTGACTTCAGGGCCGGTGCTCTATCTACTGTGCCACCTAGCTGCCCCAAACATTTTTCATATTTATTCATCCTTAAAAATTTTTTCTGTAACTCTTAGACATAATTGTTAGTAGTACGTCTGTGTAATTTTCCCATATTCAGGATGTATGCTCAAAAATTTGTTGCTGGTAGGATAAGAGTATGTGAGCCAAAGTTTGGAGGTCACTGGTCTAGGCAGCAGTGGTGACGAGGGTGTTCCAGCAGGAGTGGCGTGAGCAGGTGGGGAAATCTGCCTGGCATGAGCGCGGGTGGACCAGAAGTCAGGACAGCAAGCCACAGGTTTTGCTATGAGTATATTGGTTTCGAGATAACGATGGGGCCTCCAGGGGTAGACCTGCAATGATCAATCACCCTGAGGGACCCAGACATCCTGGAACACCAGTTAGAAGATTAAATTGTGCTCAGCCCATTTTACTTACCAGTGCAAAAGAGTACATGGATTCATTCTGGGAAAGATTCTCAGGCATCTAAGCTGAAACAGAAAGGGGTTTCCTGGGAATTGTCCTGATTCCTCACTCTCTCGTCCCTCACATTTCATCATGCCCCGCACCTTCTTTCGTTTTTCCTTTGGAGTCCTTTCAGTGTCTTTTCCATGCCTACCCACTGCCACAATCCTAGCTCCCACCCTTCTCACCCTATGCCTGGGTGAGAAATTTTTTTTTTCTTTTTTGTGAGGCAATTGGAATTAAGTGACTTGCCCAGGGTCACACAGCTAGTAAGTGTCAAATGTCTGGTGTGAGGCCACATTTGAATTCAGATCTTCCAGACTCCAGGCCTGGTGCTCTATCCGCTGCACCACCTAGCTGCTCCTGCCTTCATCTCCTCCCCGCCAACCCATCTCAGAGTCACCTGCGTGGAGAGAATTCAGTCTGTGGAAGCTGAGAGTGTGGAGGAGGGAGGGAGAGAGAGCAGTTTCAGCTGAGCTGAGTCAAGAATAAGGTGGTGGAAGGCCCGGAGACTGGCAGGATGCTAGCATCGTTCATGCAAATAGGAAAGTTCAGGAGGGGGGAGTGAGTTTGGGGGAGAAGCAATGTAACGTCAGCTGGTGAGTGCGTGTTCATTCTGTCCTGCTCGCTTTTCCCCACCAAGAAGTGAATAATGTGTGTGTGTGTTGAGAGGGGGGTTGGTTGCTGCCCCTGAGCACAGTGGTGACCCCAGGGTAAGCTGTGGTGACTTGGAGGGAAGAGTGGGAATGGAAATGTGTGCAGCCGCTTCTGGGCCTGGTTCCAGTTATCTTCGAACTCTCCTGCCCTGATGGGCCTTCCACCGATGCATCTGGAAGAGCCAGCCAGTGGTAGGGGGAGAAGGCGGGGGCAGCACTGGTATGTTTGTGTTGGCACCAAGTCTGTGCCTTACTATCACGGGAGCAGTGGGGTGCCACCCATCTTCCCCCTCTTCCGTTGGTCATTCCCTCATCACCTGGGGTCAGGCCAAGGCTTAGCATCATTTCTCAGCCCCTATCCTACAAATACAACACTGGCCTAGGTGATAAAAATAGCCAAAAACTTGGGTATCCCAGACCTCATTATATTCTGTTAAATGGTATTTTTACTGTAAATTACCAAGTTGTTTAACTTTAAATTAATGAGCGTCTGTTTTTTGCTAGAGTTGGAGAGCGTGTACTTCTGCTTGGAGGACTCATAATCGTTCTATTCGGATTCTTTATCTTGTTACCTTGGGGAAATCAGTTTCCAAAAATCCAGTGGGAAGGTATTCTCTTGATTATAAAAACTTATTTTTATCTACTTAAGCTACTTTTGTTTTAAAATAATGTGCTGTGCTTACTTTTTAGATTTACATAATACTTCCATTTCTAATAAATCATCGGGAGGAAGAGTTCTATATTTTTGGAAGTCATCAGCAGGAAATTCCAGTGACGCTCCAACCGGCTGCCCAATTGAGCAGTCCTGGTGTCTCTATACTCCAGTGATTCACCTGGCCCAGTTCCTTGTTGCTGCCGTACTAATAGGGTTGGGTTATCCAACCTGCAATGTTATGTCCTATACCTTATACTCAAAAATTTTGGGACCAAAACCTCAGGTAAGAGAATTACAGAGAGGCTACCATGAAGGTCTTTTAAAACTTGCAGTTTTTGCTACATGATTTCCAAATGGTCTGATTTGTAAGTTTTAAGATTGACATTTTAAATCAAGAGAGTAGACGTTTGTAAAAGTTAATATAATGCTGAGGTTTTCCAGAATGTTCCTGGAAACTCACTAAGGTCACAGTCTAGTTTCCCTGGCAGGAGTGGTGGAGCAGAAGCAGCCCGTCCAAAGCCCTTTCTTCAGAGTTGATCAGAAAAGGGGCTGTGGGTCCTAGTTGCCTGACAACAGACCTGTGTCTGCACAGCCTGGCCTTGAGAGTTTCTAACAACACTGCGAAAGGCCGCCAGGTGGGGACGCTTCTTCAGCAGTTGGCCTTTTGCTTTGTAAATTGAGACACAGTATTTTTCATGTAGGAAAGTGTGATGGTTCTGTGCTTTTCTCCTGTGAAAGGAAAAGACAGTACTTGAACAATAGGCTAGGTTTTGGACTTTAAGCTAAAGCTCAGATAGCATTTTGTAACAAATTTTGGCAGTATTCATCCTCTTAAAAAAGACAGGTCTAGAAGGTTATGCGTTTCTTAAAGAGCAATGTCGTTCCAAACTCTGAGCCCTGTCCCAAAGCCTCAGCCAAGTCTTGGAGGCTAGGGTTCCATAACTGCTGTTGTTCATTCGTGTCCCGCTCTCCGTGACCCCATTGGGGATTTTTGTTGGCATAGATACTGGAGTGGTTTGCTATTTCTCACTTGACAGATGAGGAAACTGAGGCAAACTAGGGCTCAGTGACTTGCCCAGGGTCACACAGCTAGTGAGTGTGAAGCTGGATTTGAATCCAGGAAGATGAGTTTCTCTGTCATCTGTCATTTTTGCATGAATTCAAATAAAATAGGAATAGTAAATATTATTTATATGGACATTATTAATGACTTATCAAGCTGCAGTACCATTGCTGAGCTAAATCTAAAGCTCGTCTTTCATGCTGATGTATACCTGAAGCATCTCTTAAACCGTCTTAAACTGTCAAAGGCAGAAAAAAGAAAATGATGGCGGGAGGAACGTGTGGACTTAAGTGAGAAGGTCTGGCGAGGAAGAGGAAGGAGGAAGGCTTGACTCTTAGCTGAGCCTTCTGCTGCTGAGAGACTTTGCCCTCACTTTGTGAACAAAAACTGAACCCCGTGTTCACCCTCTGTCTTCTCTTCAGGGCGTCTACATGGGCTGGTTAACAGCTTCTGGAAGCGGAGCCAGGATTCTTGGACCGGTGTTTGTTAGCCAAACATACACTTACTTGGGGCCCCGATGGTCATTTAGCTTGGTCTGTGGAATGGTTGTATTAACGATCATGCTTTTGGGAGCAGTTTATAAGAGACTTATTGCTTTTTCTATACAGCATGGCAGGGTCCAAGAGTAAGCCTTGGGAGGGTTAAGTTGAAGAGGTGCCTGATTTATGGGGCTGCCCCACCATGGGCTTCATTTCAAGATTGCTGGGAGCCCAGAGCTTCATTTCCAGAAAACTGGGTGATTTTAGGAAGGCTCAATCAATAGTCTGTGTCTTGTGATGTGTATTAAGCACAGGCCAAATTCTGCCCCCTGCTTTGTACCATAGGGCAGTTAATCACTTTTAGATTATAGCTTCCCTGTATACAAAGTGAAACAAAGCTTTTACGTCATCTGAACTAATGAGCAATATATAAATGCTTAGCAACATTCTCCTAAGGTAAGCTGCACCTCCTTTATTAAATTAGTTTTGAATCAGGTTTACACTATGTCAGAGAACAGAAAAAGAACAAAATTGTAGAAACTGTTGATTATAGTGTGAGGCAGATGGGCTGTAGCTCCAATTTTCATACCACAAAAAATTTAGAAATGTGTATTAGTATACCTTCTGTTGTTGTTCAGACTTTTTCATCATGTCCAACTCTTCTTGACCCTATTTGGGGTTTTCTTGTCAGAGATACTGGAGTGGTTTGCCATTTCCCTCTCCAGCTCATTTGACAGGTGAGGAAACTGAGGCAAACAGGGTTAAGTGACTTGCCCAGGGTCACATGGCTGGTGAGTGTCTGAGACCTGCTATGAACTCTGGAAGATGAGTCTTCCCAACTCCAGGCCCAGTGCTCTGGCGCCCCCAGCTGTCTGTTACACTATACCACAGGGTCCCCCAGGCCAGACGACCTTAATTCAAGTCCCGTCTCTGACACATCCTGGCCGCGTCTCTCTGGCCGGGTCTCCGTGCCCCAGACGGCTCTCCTTATTCATAGTGACTGTAAATGCAGAACGAGTGCCCATCTGCCTAGCAGAGCAAGCGTCCTCACTGGCACCGCGTACGCCCCTGCCTCCCGCAGTACGCGTTGTATATCATCTTACAGGTTTACCCGTGCCTTTCATCTGTCCAGCCCTTCCTTGAAGTCCCAACGACGTGCAAAGTGCCATGCTAGGTGCCGAGGGATTCACAGTCAGTGAGAGCAGCCCAGGCTCGAGGCTCCTCCTTAGAGGGGAGATGGCATGAGTGAGTAACCCCACGTAGAGTAAGTACTAGAGAGAGGGGGGCTTCTGGGGGCTGTCTCTTCTGAGCAAGCAGAATCAGGGAAGGCTTCATTCGGTAAACAGAGGTGTACCCAAGGCCTCCTTAATTGAAACGCACTCAGAAGCAAAGACAGAAATCCGGTTAGATTGAGTTTCCTATGAAGTTATGTGTTTGTTTTAATTGCTCATGAACAATTTACTTAGACTGTATAGATAGACTTACGTCTGTATGTGCAGAACAAAAATAATTTGAGAACAGAGTTGTTGACATGGTAAAACTCTAGTTGAATGCTCTGAGTATCTGTTCACACCTGAAGGCAGGTTAATGTTTTAGCCCTGGCATCTCAGGAGTGGCAGAGGCCAGAGAACAGTGGTCAGGTAATTCCGCTACATCAAAGGATTTGGTTATCATTTGAAGCAGAATGATTTTACTAAATGTGAGATGTTTGGGAGAAGCCCAAAGTTTTCATTGTTCAGATTAATAGCTTTCACCTCTGTTCTAATTCTATAGGTCTGTGTTTACCCTGGATTTGACTGAATTGCACTATGTAAATGTAAACATTTCTACCTCTATGGTGAAGAGCCATTTTAAAAGGGCCTGGATAGCACACAAGGGCTTGAGAAGAACACTGTGTGTTGGTGGGCACGGTTCATTGACAAAATGCAGAGGAATCTTCCATTGATTTTCCTAAACCAGTTTTCTCCTGTAAGCCCTGAGTGTTTTTCCTGCTCATGGTGATACCGTGGTTTGCACTTTAACTGTACTAAGTTCAACTTTATTCCTTGTAGCTAATTCCCTTGTCTGTTCAGTGAAGTGAAGTCGTGAATATTGGCTTAGTTTGCAAATTCATTTACTCGGGGAGTTGTTTTCATTACCCATTGCGCTTCCCACATCAGGATCTCCCTGCAGCTGGGTGGGTAGACCGCATTGGGGCCACTCACCCATCCCATCTGGCATGCTGCTGATGCCATAGGCTCCCCCATCTTGGGCGGAAGAAAGATTGGCCCGTTAGTGCTCAGAGTGGGCAAGGAAGCTTCGGGAAGAGCAGGCCATGTAATTGTAATGATTATACTAGATCTTAACTGACGCAAGCCTGTCCAATAGGATTTGGAATTGCACAGGCCTCCCTTGCTCCTGCATTGAAGGGCCTCAGTTATTCAGAGGACCTTGCTGGAGCAAGTGTATTCAGTAATAAACACTTAATAATCATTTACTATATACCCCAAACTGTGATACAAAAACAGGCTGTGCCCTCAAAAAGTTTACATTCTGCTCAGTATATCCTTACCAGTGGTAGTTGGGGCGGGGCGGGGCTGGGCAGGGGGGAATAGTTGATAAAGGGTAAGTTGCAAGTTTTTTGGAGTAAAACAATTGAAGTGACTTGTGAGTTTCAAACTAAAGGTCATACATAGGCTCATTAGTTATTCACCAAAAGAAAGTAAGTGGCCATGAGCAGGGCTTCTCTGGAATCTACCTAGCTTTATTTATTGTGAATTGTTTCTTGGCAAAGAGACTGGAGTGGTTTGCCATTTCCTTCTCCAGCTCATTTTACAGATGAGGAAACAGAGGCAAGATCACACAGCTAGCAAGTATCTGAGGCTGGATTTGAATCAGGTCTTCCTGTCTCCAGGCCCTCAGCTCTATCCACTGAGCAACTTAGGGGCCCAATACTTAGCTTATGGCTGAGAGTAAATAGAAATCAGTTTTAAGATTAAGGGTGAAGATTGAATTTCTATCATTTTCATACTATTTGTAACTAAGGTACAACCTCTATGACAACTTTTTTTTTTAAATCTACTAAAAATCTGCTTTTGGCCTTTCAAAAAACACTAATTTGTAAAGTTTTGGGTTTTTTAATCTTATTCACTGGCAGTGTAAAAGCTCACAACAAAAACAGAGAAAGGGAAATGTCAGCGTTTAATATGGTAGCACATTCTGGAGAATCACCTGGTTTTCTTTGGCCAGGGAGGTAGTTGAGCACCATGAAAAGTCTCAAGGGGAGCAGATTCAGGATAAATTGAAAAAAGGTGGTAGATCTTTATGGTATGTTAAAGGGTTTCCAATAGTAGATTAAACTGTTTGAAAGAAAAGAATCCATTCAATTCTGAGTGCTTCTGGTGACTACTGTGGAATATTTTGTGATTTAATGTCTTTTAAATCGTGAATTCTCTCTTTTATAATAAATATCTGGTGTGTGTGTGTGTGTGTTTCTGTGTTGTGGCTTTTCAATTCTCTGGTGCCTCTTGTGTATTCTTAGCATTTACTTCCTTGTTAGAGGGTGCACTGGACAGAAACTTCTGTTCTCTTCACTAAATTTGTTTGTGGGCATCACTTGGGATTTTACGTTTGATCTGGGCAGCTGCTGAAGATTTCTGAGCCAAGGAGTGACTTTTGCATTATGACAACAGAATGGATTGAAAATCGGCATCATGGTTGAATAAAAAGCATGTTGGATGGAGAGTCTGAAGAAACATGTCTGAGTGGAAGCCATCGGAACTCTGGTCAGTATGGACTCCAGAAGAGTGGCAGTGAATGACTGAGCCCTATCTGAAGGGAGGAGGCAAACGACAGGTGTTATGCCCGGTCTTCAGTTGATTAGTTTTGCTTAACTAAACTGTTCAATAAGGGAGACTCTTTGGGAAATGACAACAATGTAAAAATACCAATAAAACTTAATTTTTAAAGAGACTGTAGTCTGGGTCCTACTTGCTAGCTATGTGACAATAGGTTACATAGCTTCTTCGGAACTTCTCTTTCCTCATCTCTGAAATAGAGATGCTAATGCTTGCCAAACTTTACCTCATGGGAGGTAAGGTGTTTATCCACCTCGGATCTTGTAGAAGTGTGAATGATTGGTAGGCACTCCTTTTCACCTTTACCTCCCCCCCGTACTTGCAACTATGTGTACTTTAGACCGAGTTCTGTTTTCCCGTCCCATTGTGCCCTCTGGGCTCTCTGCTTCATTGTTGACAGATTCCCTTTAATCCTATTTCATCTCACACTTTTTCCATGTTCTGGGGCTCATGGAAAGCTGGCTACCTGCAGAAGATGTTGATTCCCTGCCAACCTTCTCTACTGGTCCTGAGTGGTCCTCGGGTCACTGGACCAAAAGGAGAAAGCGTATTCTTTTTGCCACTTTTTAAAAAACAACTTTATTTTTATTTTCAGTTAGAAATTCTCTTCACTCCTCTTCCATCAAGGTCACTGCCATTTTTCTTTTAGACTGTTCTTTTGCCACCATCCCTCAGTAGCGTCTTCTCTTAATATTCCTGTCCAAGTCTTTGTCACAGTCACTCCTTGAACTCGGTACCTTCCTGCTGAGCTGCTTACCTCGTGCTGGGTATTTTGGTGTCCCCGGGGCCCGCTGGCCTCTCCGTTCATCAGCCTCCTCACCTCCAGTGACCTGCATCATCACCACCCTCAGCCATTCTCGGGGATGGTAATGTCAAAGATATTCACCCTACCCGTAGCCATGCCACCTCTATGACCTTCACATGAAGTTCTGAAATTCTGCTCTGCCGTCATCCCACCTTACCTTTGCCTCATCTCCTAAACCTGGACTTTTGTCCTCATCTCGACCTTCACTTCACACCTCCCTCCCCTCCTGCTTCTGCCTCATGGCTTCGCCCAGTGGGTGACAGATTTGAGTATATACTGCCCTCTTCCCCAACCTCAGCTAAGAACATTGCCTCGTTCTGCAGAAGATACTGAGGCCATTTGCCATGAGCTCCCCTTTTTCTCTTCATCTCGTATTTTCCAGGTGCCTTTGACCGCTCGTCCTTCACCTGTCTGTCTCACATGAGGTACACCTTACAGCTGATCCCATTCTATCCTGGCTCCCCCATACATCACCTCCTCTGCCATCCCTGCTCTGTCACTTATTTTCAGTCCCCCTGTCTATTGGCTTATCGCCTCCTGCCTACAAACATGCTCACGTCTCTCCCAAACTGAACAAACCATGATCCATCCCCACTGTCGTCCTGTCTCTTAGCGAAACGGTCTTCAAAAGGCCGTCTGTAGCAGGTGCCTCCACTTTCCCTCCTCTCACTCGTTTCCAACTTTATCATTCCACTGAAATTGTTCTCTCCAAAATTACTAACAATCTCTTGATTGCCAGATCCAGTGGTCTTTTCTCAGTCCTCATTCTCCTTCACTTCATTCTCTCTGAAGTCTTTGACACTATTGACGATAGATACCCTCCTCTCCTGGTTCTCCCACCTCTCTGACCGCTCCTTCCCTCCCTCCTTTGCTGGATCCTCCTCCAGAACATGCCCTATAACCATAGGTGTCCCTCGGGGTTCTGTCCTGGGCGCTCTGTAGTACTTCCTCTGTAGTATTTGATGGTTCCATCAGCTCGCATACATTTAATTACCATCTGCTGTTGATTCTCACATCCACCTTTTCCTGCCCCAATCTCTCTGCCCACCTCCATTCTCACATTTCCAAATGCCTTTCAAACATCTCCAAATGGCTGTCCAGTGGACATCTTAAACCCGATATGCTCAAAACGGAACTCCTTATCTTTTCTCCTACAGCCACTTTCCCTATTATCATTAAGGCAACACCATCCTTCTAGTCCCTGGGAGTCATCCTGGATTCCTTATCTCTTACCCCTCTCCTCCCCATATCCAAACTTGCCAAGGCCTGCCTATTTCACCTCAGCAGCATCTCTCAAACATGTCCCCTTCTTTCCTCTGACACTGCCATCCCACTGGTGCAGACCCATCATCACCTCATACCTGGACTATTACAATAGCTGCTGCTGGGTCTGCCTCCTCAGCTTTCCACTCCAATCCAGCCTCCGTTCAACCATCAAAGTTTCCTAAAGTCTGGGTCCCATTATGTCACCCTCTTACTCAGTAAACTCCAGTGACTTCCTGTGGCCGCCAGGAGCAGCTACAATATGATCTGTTGGTCTTCAAAGCCCTTCCTAACCCGTCCCCTCCTACTTTTCTTATCTTCCTCTACCTTACTCCTCCACACGTACTGTGATCCAGTGATACTGGCCTCCTGGCTGTTCCCTAACAAGACCTTCCATCTCCTGCCTCTGAGCTTTTTCTCTGGCTGTCCCCCATGCCTAGTACACTATCCCTCATTCCCATCTGGCTTCCTTCGAGTCCCAGCTTAAATCCTACCTACAGGAAACTTTCTTCAACTTCCTCAATTTCAGTGCCTTTCCTGTTCATTATTTCCCATTCATCCCGCACATAGCTTGCTTGTACAAGTGGGTTTGCTTATAGTCTCCTCAATTGTGAGCTTCCTGAGGGCAGGGACTGTCTTTTGCCTCTTTTTTGTATCCCCTGTGCTTAGCACTGTGCCTGGCACGTAGTAGGCACCTAATGAATGTTTATTGACCGAGTCAGGAGATAAAGAACGTCCAGCAGAGGGAACAGCATTGCAGGCCAGTGTCCCTGGATTGAAGAGTACAGTGGCGTCTGATGTGTAAGATGACTGGGAAAGTAGGAAGGGCTAGATTGTGAAGGGCTTTAAAAGCCAAACAGGATTTTGTATTTGATCCTGAGGTAATGGGGAGCCATTGACGTTTATTGAGTAGGGGTTTGACATGGTCCAGTGCGCTTTGGGAAGATCACTTTGGTCGCTGAATGGGGGAGTTTGGAGTGAAGGAGGGAGGGAAGACTATTGCCCTAGTACAGATGTGACAGGAGAGGACCTGCACCAGGGTGTGGCAGTGTCAGAGGAGAAGGGCCTGTAGGAGAGGTGGTGTAAGAATTGATGGGATTTGGTGATGGATTGGGAGGAGTCCAGGATGGCGCCCGGGGTTACCAGTGAGCTTGGGTGACTGAGAGCTTGGTGATCCTCACCACTGTAATAGGGAAATCCGGGAGAAGGGAGAGTTTGGGGGGAAAATAAATTCTGTTTGGGGCATAGTGAGTTTGAGATGTCCCATACCAGACATCTGTTAGGCAGAACATGTGAGACTGAAGGTCAACAGAGGTTAGGGCTGGATAATCGTCTGAGCACCCTCTGCATTGAGATGATAATTGAACCCTCTCCAAGTGAGGTAGTACAGAGGGAGAAGAACAGAGGGCCATGGACAGAGCCGTGGGTGGAATGATTGCAATGGCCCCTGATTAGTCTAACCACTTCCAGTGGCCCTTCTCAGCCATTAGTATTCCTAAAACATGGGTCTGGTCCTGTTACTTAAGCCTGGCGTTGGAAGCCCTTTGGAATCTGGCTGTCTTTCAAAGAGAGTGAGGTTATTCTCAGGACCGCTACCGCTCACTCCCACCTACTTGTCCCCATTCATTTCCCATTATCCATCCCAAGTGATCTGCGATCCAGATCTGCCTCCTTTCCAACCTGTCATCTCCCCTGTTTAGCCTCAATGGCCCCACCTCATCTCCGCTTAGAATCCTCAGCTTCGTTCGAGCCAGGCTAGCATAGCCACTCCATGCCTAGGCTGTCCTGACCCACAAGTCTGGCTTGGCTTATTTCCATGGGGCAGGAAGATGGACCCGTGATTTCACTGATCTAGACAGGGTTTCTTAAACTTTGTCCGCTCAAGACCCTTTCAGAGCTTCTTAAACTATTACTCCTGACCCACATCAAATGGGTAGATTCTAGGTACTCCGAGAGCCCTAGATCAATGAAATCACAGTCAAATCTGGCCTAAGACACTTAACTAAGCTGTGGGACCCTTGCGAGTCACTTCACCCTGTTTGTCTCAGTTTCCTCATCTGTAAAATAAGCTGGAGAGATACTCCAGTATCTCTGCCAACCACACCTGAAATGGGGTCATGAAGAGTCAGACGTGACTGAAAAACAACTACACCGTGACAACTCCTAGAAAGCCAATTCCTTTTGCCAATCTAAGTCAGGGTTTGCTCTGCTGCTTTCAGTTTGAAGAGTATTTCCAGGGGCCACTGAGAAGGCCAAGCAAGCATTTGAGAGCGTCACATAGCCAGAATGTCAGGGGTGAGACTTGACTGGCCAGCTCTTTGTGACCGTCTTCTGTTCTCTGTGCTAGCGATGCCAAACGTAAATAAAGGAAACATTGTTAAATGAGATAATGTCTGTAAAGCACTTAGCACAATGCCTGGCACCCAGTAGGTGCTGTATAAGTGCTTATTTCCTTCCTCCCCAGATAGAAAAGGGGGGGCAGTGATCTGTTCATGAGGGTCCCATATTGACCCAGTTTTAAGATGTAAAGTTATCTATGTGTACTTTGTTAAATATTTCCCAATTATTTAGTATTCTAGTCAGCTGCACTCGCATGTGTTTGACATCTGTACCACAAGGTGGAGACAGGCTACTTCTCACCATACGGTTCCATTCATAGACCCACTTCTTTTGGGCATTCATTCTCCAATTACTGGACAGGTAAGTTGGTTGGTGTTTTTTGTTTGTTTCTCTATTACAAATACATTTAGGAAACACAGTGGGTGCTCCTCATTTGGGAAATGGCGAAACAGATTATGTACATTAATATGAGGGATTATTATTGTTGGGCTGTTGTTTTGTTCAGTTGTGTCCAATTCTTTGTGAACCCATTTGGGGGTTTTCTTGGCAAAGATAATGGAGTGGTTTGCCATTTCCTTCTCCAGCTCATTTTACAGTTGAGGAAACTGAGGCCAGCGGGGGAAAGTGACTTGCCCAGGGTCACACAGCTAGTGTCTGCAGCTGGATTTGAACTCAGGAAGAGTCTTCCTGACTCCAGGCTCAGCACTATATCCACTGCACACCTCACTGCCCCATTGCTGTGCTTCAAAAAATGACAAATGAATTCAGAGAATCACAGACTACAGAGCTGAATATAGAGCCCAGTTGCTCCCTAGTCCAACCTCTTTATACCTCAAAGGAAACTCTATTGTGACATACCCAACGAGGAGTCATTTGGCTTCTTCTTGAGGAAAGCCCCAAGGCAGCCCACTACACCTTTGGACAGCTCTAAATCTTGACATCAAGCCTATTTTTTTTTTTTTTTTTGCCATTCCATCCTTTGTTCACGGTTCTGCCTTCTGGACAAATATGCCCATTTCCGTCAGTCTTGAGCAACCAGCCATTGTCAGGATGATGGGCAACGTCACTATTCTGGTTACCCTCCTCTGGATTCTCCAGCTACCAATGGCCTTAAATTGTGGTACCTGGCACTGAACGCCCTTTGAGGACTACTCCAGGCCAGGCACCAGAAGGACTATCCTCTCTTTATTCTTGGAATCGCCGCTCCTTAATATAGAAACATACAAAGATTTAGATGAACGAGGCAGTGAAGAAAGCGGAGCCCAAAGAGCGATATGTGACTTCAGTGACGTCCCTGAAAACAACGCTCAGAAGTATCTGATCTCAGATGACAGGAGATGGCCACTTTTTGTTTAGAATTGCAGTTGAATGAAACAAACTCCCCTTTCATGGGAGAGAAGCGAGTGACCATAAGTGTAAAAGCCATATCCTGTCGGAAATGGCCACTGTCTTGGTGGGATTTGCTTGTTTGCTTTTGTGGTAAGAAAAGATTCTAAAGGAGATGTATTAAGAAACACTAGTAAAACTTTTAAAACAAACCCCTCCTGAATGAATATTTTTGTAGTTGGGGCGTTTTAAAAATATTTTAAGGTAGAATACTATTGCGGCCCGGAGTAAGGAAGACTCAGCTTCCCGAGGTCAAATCAGACACTTAGACAGATCAGACCCTCATAAGTTGTCTGATCCTGAGCAAGTCACTTCACCCTGTTTGCCTGTTTCCTCATCTGTGAAATGAGCTGGAGAAGGAAATGGCAAACCACTCCAACATCTTTCCCAAGAAAATCCTAAATGGGGTCACGGAGAGTCAGACATGACTGAAAAATAGCCAAAGAGCAAAGTGGAATTAGTAAAAAATTCCTATTGACTCTAGGCAGGATTCATTGTGCATTCTCAGATTCATCTCTGAGATGATATCCAGTTTACTGCCCTATCAAAAATGGGCCAGAAGTGCCTGGTTTCCCAATAGTCCTACCAAGATGGAATTCTTTTGGACTTTTTTTTGGAATGTTGTTTTTGTGATTGTCATTTTCCTTTGTCAGGTTGTGGAATTTGAGAATCTTTTCACGTGGTTGTATCTTACCCCCCAGTTTTTTTTTTTGGTCAGGTCCAATGCTCTAGTTTCTGAAATATTAAGTTAAGTCCTATAATTGGAAAAGGCCTCATCCAACATCCAGAAATCTCTTCTAAGTCCCTGACAAATGTTCCTCCAAACCATGTGAACCTCCCCAGGAAAACACTACCTAATGAGGGCCCCGTCCTTGTCCATGAGAGTGCTGTGGGTGCCCAGGGATGTAATCACCATGAGAAGACTCAAAAGAACAAACTCAAGGAATTTACCTTCTAGTTGGTGGGTTAAGCCGACAGAGGAGACTAGTGAGAATAGTCATCTCTGGGGTGTAACGGCTGCAGAAAACTTCGGACAAAGTGGGGCTTGAACTGGACCCGAGGGAGGTCCTGAGGGCACCCCCGGAAAGGGAAAAGTGGTTTCAGGACAAGTGAGGCGGCTGCCAGGCAACCAGCAGTAACACAGAATACTGTTCCTACTAAGCACACAGAATTCAGAACTTTACGAATCCTTAAAGCAGGAAGCAACTGTCTCTTTAAACTCTGCTCTTCTCACTGAGTTCCACAAATGGCTGAGATGTTAATGAGTGGAAATTGTCACACTAAGCGCTAAGAGAGAAAGTGCAAAGAACAGCGTCCTGAACATCTTTTGTTTTTCTATTTTCATGTTAATTGTAGTCCAGAAAACCTTATATTTAAAAAAGAAAATACATACACATATAAAACCATCGTTAAAATAACTGCTTTATAGACATAGGTTAATAAAATATTATGTACAGCGAGCTTCATTTTAAATGCCTACAATAAAATTATAATAACTTACTGATTTTTTTGACATGTCAAATTAAACGAACCAGGGCTAGAGCACTCTTAACACTGCATTTATTTGTTTTTTTTTTTTTTAAACAAAAATGCTTTTGTAGGAATGTTTCATTAGAAACTTGGTGCTATAAAAATAAAGCTATAAACAAGTATACAATTTTACATAAGCTGTAACATATATACAAATTATGTACATGTTTAAAAATCTTAAAACCACATTTTCCATGATTCCCAACATGCCTGAGAAAACAACAAAAGCAGAAAAGCACCCCCCCCCCCCCCATGAACACTTTCACTTCACAACACATACATAAATACAGAGACGTAATGGTGGGGGCATCAAGCAACTGCCTAAGAAACGGGCACGTTTCCTTCTGACTTTGCAGCCTCGTTTAAATACAAGCATTGCAGTCACATTAAAATCCTCTTCTGGAAAGGCCGCCTGGAGTGGCTGTACTGAGATGAATAAAATCACTTCCTTTCAAGCCAACAAAAAGTCATTTATTGAACAGATATCATCCAAAAGAACTCTTTTAATCAGCGGGGACCAGGAGCTGGATTAGCAAACATCACCAGGATGGAAGACAGACACTGTAATTTCTCCTTGATGTATTCTGGTAATTTTTCATTTTCCCCATATCTAGGTGAGGCAAGAAAGGTGAAGAAAAGATGATGTCATTGTCTCAGTTTGCTTATTAGAATTATGCCATACACTGAAAGCTATCACACTTTCCTCATAATTCTATTACAAGAAGTCACTATAGGAAACATTAACGATTAAAAAACATTAAGACTAATTTTATACAGTAAACCTGAGTACAGTACAAACCAGACATGTTTCCATTTTCTGTTTCCTTTTTCTATAGACCTGATATACTGAAATGGTACTTCAAGGTTCTGTTCTTTCCTTAGCGTGGATCTTTCTTTCACCAAGACAGATCACAACCCTTCTTCAAACATAATCTGGGAACTGTTGTGACCAATCTGGTGGTGAGGCCCTATAAATGTAGCGAGGCTGGTCCTCAGAAGACACACATTCTTATCACTGAGGATATGTTGAAACTTCTTTTGAGAACCTAAGGTCACCTCCAGACCATAAGGATTTTAGTGCCATTTACTAAGTAAGGAGAAAAAAAATCTAAGAATTTTTACTGTTTCTGAAATAGACTGAAAATCTGGTTTTACAAAACTCTCTAATCACAAATTATTAAGTTGGAGACTCTTCTTTGAAAGAAAATTCATCGTATGTTCTACTAAAATGTTACCACACTAAATTCAATTTTTTATAGTAGCGGGATTTTTGTATTTCACTAAAATCCCCTCAAACTTTCTCAGAAAGAGAAGCTAATGGCACCAGGCACGCATACCGAGTAAACTCCACACCGACACAGTCCATTGTGGAAGCGCATCCTCCCCCTCCCTGAGCCACAGCTCTTTTACAGGTATGGCTCAACGTAAACGTGATGGAATACTAGTGCGCTGACCTCTCCTCAGCGTAACGACCCACTAGGATTACAGGGGACACCGGTCACCGCCCACCTGACGAGAGAGTTTCCTAAAAGGCTTGTGGTGCACGGCCAATGTGTTTGAACTGACTGTACTTGTTTGGGATGGGTTCTGTTTTTCTCATGTTTTCAGTTGGGGTGAGGGTTGGGAGTAGGGGCTGCAGAGTTGGGGATGGAGGGTAAGAAGGTGGATCTGGGCTGATCAGACGATTAAAAAAAGCCCCACAGGTTTTGGGTCAAGAATGTGATTATGGTAGCAGGTAAACACAAGATGCTACACATCTGCTCGTCATCCAGAAAGGCTCTAAATTTCATAGGCTTACGAGATTACCTCTCTCCAGGGATACCAATACCCCCTATTCAATGTAATGGACAATTAGCTAATGAGCTATTACTACATATTTATCATTCAGTACAAAGTCTCCCAAATATTTTCTAGTAATGGTGACTTACAAAGCAGAAATTTGCTTAGAGTTTTGCTTACCATCAAAATACAATTTTCTTCTACTTAACAATAAGGTTTAAAACTTGAAAAAACGGACAGCTTGTTTTCTGCCATTATATTCTTCTCAAACATATTAGGGAGAACTCCAACATAAAGATGGAAACTTGCAGGTAGTACTTTAATTCACAAAGTCCTTTTAACTATTTTCTCTCTTGGAAAAGAGCATATTTATTTAAATCTTTATGCCTGATTACAGAATTACAGTATTAGAAGGCAATCAGGTCAACTCCTGAATCAGAGTCACTATGGCTTGATTTTATTTTCAGTCTCTCAAGTATAAAATTTAAACCTGGTCTATCAATTCCTGGAATATGGTCATGTGTCTAAGGCTACAGAAATAAATCGGCAGCAAAAAAACCCAACCAGGAAGAGCAGAGTAGCCAAATCTTTGCATTAATGTTTGAGAAAACATACACATGAGAAAAGACATTATGCTGATATAGAGTTGATTAATGAATGACAGCCTTCAAAATTAAAAGGACAATTTTATTCAATGTAATGTGGATAGAAAACAGGATAATTGAGAAGCATCTAGAACTTAGCAGTACCTCAGTGACTCACCTGGTTGTCTGGCCATTTGGTGACGTGTAAGTGATGGAGGGCACTCCGGCCTGAACCACCAACTGGGATCCATCATTGAACTGAACCCAAACAGCTCCACTGGTTAACTGGGAACAAGTGTTCAATATTATTCAGTACACAAGACCTTTAGGATTATATTTACATCTTTGATAGTGGTATTTAGCAGTACAATTATACATGAATATAGTAGAAACACACGGCGCCCAGGTGACAAAACAGAAAACTCAGAAAAGTATTTTGTGTTGAATGCTCTCATCTCCTGAAGGACTCCTTTAAAACTCCAAGATTAGGGTACTTTAAATTGTAAAAAGTCAAGGCCAAAGACTAATCTCTATCTAGGATCCTTAGAATTCTAGTAGACTGAAAAAGGTAGGGAAAAGACCTCTTTCTCACCCTCTCCTCTTACATCTACAATATTCAAATGCTAGGTGAAACCGAAAGGATTTTGTTGCTGTAGAGTGGGGATTTAGTATATGCATGAACCAAACACACACTGAACTTCTTAATAAGATTTCTGATTTTTAAAAAAAGTACCATTTCTCATAAAGAAAATGTCAGAAGGACTTAATCTTTTAGGGGAAAAGGGTGTTTTTCGGTAAAGTATGTAATTATAATGTGAAACCAAAAATTTATAATATTTATAAATTTATGATAATGAGAAAGAAATATTTTAAAAATCACTCTCCTGTTTGCTAAGTGCTCACCTGTGTAGCCCAACCAACATTTTTCACGAAAACAGACTTCAGAAGCTGGGCTGATTTTGGAAGATAATCCTTTGGGCTGGTAGAAGACCCTTCTGTTTCAGGCACAGCTGCTGTTATCCCAGATTCTTCATATGAAACAATCTAGAAACAGATAAAAGAAAGACTGCTAGTACTATTTTTAGAATATTATGACCTACTACACACTTTTATGTACAACCTTTAGCCATCATGGTGGGTCTTTATCAATCTAAAGCCACTTCAGCACAATTTTCTAATGCTACTGAAAACTCAAAACATAGCCACATTTTTACTTCTGGATAAGTTCTTCAAAGTGGTGGTATGCTTTGACATGTCAGGTACATTATTTTGTTCCAGAAGATTTAAGTAGTTGCTACAGGGGCAAATATCTGAATATTCTCAATGTTCAATGAATCTACCAGCAGAAATGGACCTGATTTTTAAAAGCATAATTTTTTGTATATATATATGTATATATATATAAGGCCTTCAATGGTAGCTTTAATGTTAATTTTTTTTCATTTCACATCTAATTATTCAATAAATGTTTAAACAAAATAGTATCAAAGTTAAATACTCTCATCTCCTGTTATAAAATAAAAATCTTTTGTAAAAGATCACTGTCATCCCATTTTCCTGTGGTGTGCTGGTAAATGCTTAGCTCTCCAGGAAAAAAATAATTGTGCACATGACACTTTTGAGTTTAATCTGCATTATTTACATTTTCTGTTGCTTTCTTAAGTGTAAACAATCAAGAATACAATAAAGTAAGCCCAGATTCCTGAGGTGTAAATGCTCACACTGGGAATTTCCCAATCTACTTTTCACGAGCCAGGATGAGCCAACCTCAGCACAGCCGTGGTGGCAGCCAACTACTGATTTTTACAAAGATGATCAGCCAGGCTGACTATCAGCTCTCAAGAAGTCTGTCACACTTGTACTTCTATTGCACAGTTTAAGAATACTGACTTAGGGGCAGCTAGGTGGCGCAGTGGATACAGCATCGGCCCTGGATTCAGGAGGACCTGAATTCAAATCCAGCCTCAGACCAAACACTTGACACTTACTAGCTGTGTGACCCTGGGCAAGTCACTTAACCCCAATTGCCTAAAAGAAAAAAAAAAAGAATACCGACTTACTGAAGGACTAGTGGGAGTTGCCTGGGGTGAAGCCGCTGAGTTGCTCGCCATCCCCCGATTTAATGATGCCGTATCTGGATCCACGCAAGTCGGAGGGGCCACAGCCTGGGGGGAACTGGGGTTGCCTGGCTTTCTGAAGAGAAAAAAAAAAGTTTTCCAAGTAAACATTTCCCCCCAAAACACTTTGCTCACCTGAAAAATCAAACTGTCAACTACTTTCCTGAGATAGGGACATTTCTGTTAAATTAACTTAAAAGAACAACGTTTTTAAGAAAAGAGGGCTCATTTTGTAAAACTCCACGTACCTTCCAATAATTATAGGAAAGAAGGGAACGCTTCCATTTTTTGTTTCTTCTACTGCAATAACAGACTCGAGTGCAAGGCATACACGATGTCCCTGTTTAAAAACAAAGAACTTCTGTCACTCCTTTGCCAGTGCTAAGAATGGGGTTATAAAAGGGCAAACAGACAAGCAGATCCGTACCTCATTAGCATGATCGACATACACTTTTATTTCTTCTTTCAAGCTACCAAGTTCAGTTCCTTCTTTCAAAGCGTACACTTTCCCAGATTTTTCAATCACATTAATTATGTCTTCTGTTTTGTGTATTTTTGCTCCTAAAAGAATAAACTTTTTAAAGCCACTTTTCAAAGAATTACAAGATTTTTTTCATTGAAAGATCGCATACAATTTTGCCCCCAGGAAAATACATCATTTATTTCCTGCTGGTCAGACTGTTAAAGCTCACTGCATCTTACTATCCATTTTTTTTTTCCAACAGATATATCCAGTCATATTTGGATGGCCATGGTGCTGCGTGGGTGAATCTACCAAGCGCCAGGAACCATGCCAGCAGAGGACAAATTCTACCAAGTCTTACCAAAGAGGAAGCTTTCAGCACAGGTCCACTGAGGTACCGGATGTATGTCATCCAAACAAACATTATCCTAGGCAAGTCTGGAGACAGAGACAGGGACTGAACTTGGGATTTCACTGTTACGGGGAACTCCCAGGTGAGCAAACTCCCTCTACCAATGCAGGCTGGCAACTTCACTTTAAAGAGTAGTAGTAGTAGTAGTAGTAGTAGTGGTATCAAACTCAAACAGAAACAGATTCTTGCAGGCGACAGATTGACTTTGGAAGCCATGAATTAACATTATACATACTGTGCTGTATTTTTATTTATTTTATTAAACATTTCTCAATTACATTTTCCTCTGGCTCCCACCACACTCAGGTTCTGTGGGAGCTATGCAGGTTTAATACCTCCCATCCACAGAACACACAGAGTTGAAACAACTCGCCCAGCGCCACGTGGCCAGCAAGTATGGAGATAGTCATGACCAAAATGGATGAAAGGGGATCAAGCTTTCAGGCCCCGCACTTCTCCTAAACTGCTGATTAGAGGGGCTGCTATCTGCTATCACTGGAGAAAGTATCCACCATCCACAAAGCTGTCTCTCTTCTAAGCACTGTGGTGTATGTACAGCTACCTGTTCCTACTATGTATAAGATGGGTAACCACCTCAAACGATGGATGTGGTCTGTGAAAGATATCTGTTAAGATCCCTGCACAAATTTTGTTTGAGAGAAAAGGCCACAAGGAGACTTAAATTGAATGAAATGCACACATATAAATTAAGGGAAAATTTAAAATGTCTATGCAGACCACATGATATTTTTTCAGGATCTGACATATTTCTATTTACAGTTATGCTTTCCACACTGAGGGAGATAGGGGCGTGGCATCCCCACGATCTGGAAAATCTGCATAACATTTTCTGGCCCTCCCTCTGTACCAGAGAAGAAGTCTGAATTTTTTCTTTTTCTTTTATGGAGTGCTTATAGTATCTTATTATAAAATTTGAGTTGATATTATATCATACTACACATATATTTTATGCATTTCTGAATTTCTAAACTTTTTTTTGGTGTCATTTGTGACTTCTGCAAAACTCCCCCCAAATTCCCACTTAATTTCTTATGCTGACCCTCCTTATATCGAAACCATGATGGGGAAAGTCATGGGAAGGGATAACTGTGTTTCTACATCAAAAGCAAAAAACGGGACTTCATTTACCTCTCTCCTGTCAAGAGTCAGTAAATCCCACCCCATACATGACTTGGCACATGTTTGGTACAAGCTGTATGTACAGCAAATTGCATTATAATGGGTTCTGCTATATTTCATAACATAATAAACAGGTATAGTCCCTGAAGGAAACAGTATCATTCCTTTTAGGTGAGCGCTTACCATCATAAAACCAAACTTCAAAATCAGCATGAGGGGAATTCTCCATCAAAATGCATTTAGCATACTTTGAAAAAAAAGTGATTTTGGGTGTTTTAGACCTTACAAGCTGTACAAATCTGGAAGCATACTGATACTTTCTCCAGTATTTTTCTGTAGGGACAAAGGGAGAAGAAAGGAATGTCAACATTGTGCATTGATTACTGGGAGAAATACCGATGGAATGAAAAACAGCATCTGCAAAAAGTCTTGCAATTTCACAGTTATTCCTGCTATTCTTTAAACATTCAAGTTCAGAGGTTAGTATATGCATCACATAAAACACAAATTTTCTGTTAAACAAAACATTCCTAAGTGCACTAATAGGAAACAAGGTGAAATATTGCAATGCACAATAACATTCCAAAGCAGCTACTGACTGAACTGGCAGTCTTTTAAGTGTCAAAGGTAATGTGGAATCTGTATTATACAATTCTACTAAAGAATACATCCTTACATCAGTTTTTATATTGCAAATAAAGAGGCACTGGGCCAAGGATCATTTTAACACTTCATTGTTCACGATCCCCAGCAAACGTGTGTCCTTGAAGCCCTCCAACAGCACACCTCACTATCAACATCAAGGGACAGCTCTCACCCTCAGGACATTCCTTCTCTGGGTTGACTCATCTCCCTCTAAATTCCACCCATAGCCTCAGTTCTGCTCTCCGGGGCCAAAGAAAATCGACCTAATTCCTCACCAAAAGACAGCAAATTCATGCCCCCAAGTCTCTTCTTTTTAAGGCTAAACATTCCCTAGTGCCTCCAGCTCATCTTCATGTGGCAGTTTCCAGCCTTTTCAATAAATCTACTTCTCAGTTTTGAGAAGTTAACCTTTTCTGACAAAATCTGACTCTTGAGCACTGAAAAGGCACATTACTCGAACAACTGAAATTGGGAGCCTACTATTAGTTAATATTTACGTGATACTCATGTAGCAGAAAAATACTGACAATCAGAAACATGGTATAAAGCAAATTTCTTCCCATCACTTGACTTGACCTGGCTATGATAAAAATTAGCCAAAGACATACAACATGACAATGTGTATATGTGTTTAATCACTGTAAATATAAACCTTATTTTTAAAATATATGTATATGCACATTTTAAAAATAAATTTTGTGATAATTTTTTTTACCGCAGTCATTTTCAGATATGACTCTCAGATTACTCTACAGTAATGAACCCAACTTTATAACAAAGCAAAAGCTAAGCATAATCAACCATTACCATGATCCTGGTTGATCGTGTAGGTAATACTCTTTCCCTTTACCAAGAGAAGGAAGGCAAGTTCTCCAGAACCAAGTCTAATCATTACAACTACTAAGAATTTATACAAGTTAAATTTTTTTCATGGAATGTTACCACATTCTCTTTAGAATCAATTTTTAATTAGTGAAAAAAAAATCCAATTACAAAGACCACCACCAACAGAAGTGAGATAAGACACATTATGTATCCCAGCCATGTCTACAGTAGAGAAAAAGTTTTACTTATACACACAAACACACACACACACACACACACACACAAAATCAACATTATGTAGCAAAAAGATTCCTGAACCTGGCAGTTGTGCGAAACCTGAGTTCAAATCCTACTGGGCACAACAGTGAGACCCTGGGAGCTACTCACTGAACCTCTCTGAGCCTGCTTCCTCATCTGTGAAATGGGGATAATACTACTCACACCTATCTGACAGAACTACTATGATGATCTAATGAGATAATTTAAGTAAAAGTACTTTACAAATCTTACGGAGCTATAGAAATGTGAGCAACTATTATAATTGTTGTTTCTTTTACTAAACTTTGTAACCTGCTATATCTACTCAGCAAAGGTATTTCAGAAAAAAATGACGTACCTGGTAAAGAATCAAAGCTATACCTAGACACGTCTTTGGGAGGAGGGAATGGTCTATTATCAAGAGGGAAACCTTTTCCATCATTTGGATAATAAATTGTGATCTGTGAAAATAAAAACCAGAATTTCACACTGTTAATCAAGAGACTATTTACGTTCTAACTAAAGGCTATGAAACTGACACAACCTGTGTCCTGGTTGTGCCTGCTTCTACTATGACTAATATTACACGGACTCCAGAAGGACCCTTTCTACAATTAAGTGCTTTTATTGATAAACTGATGCAATAAATTATACAAAAATAAACAAGTCAGTTAATCCTACATAACCAACCATATCTGAATATAGTCACAATGGCTTAAGAGTGACTGCAGCAGATAGTGCAGGCAGCCTCACTCTTCAAAGTAGTTTAGTATTTGTTAAAAGATAATACGGGTGGGTGGTCTATCTCCAGTAAGTCAGGACCATCATGATCCACTGCTTTTGTTCAGAGTTTATTTGCTGTTTAATTTTAACTTCAATATACATTAAGACAAACTTAGACTTACTCAATTAGATCGCACAAGGATTTAGAAAAATTCTAGAATAAATGTATTTCCAGAAGCCTTGGCATCCCACAGAACAAATCAAATGAGGAAACTCAAGAGGAAAAAGTGTTTTTTAAGACACCCCTGCAGCTTCCCACCGCAAAGCTCCCCCCCAACCGAGCAAACGGCTAAGTAGCAAAGACAGCGGGCTTTACCGAATTTCCATCGCTGGAAACTTGAAGAATTTCTTTCACATAGTCGTGGGAGGCCACCTCCTTCAGCAGCTCCACACACACTTCTTCTGTATCAAGGATACTCACCTAAAAACGAGAATCAAAAGCATTTCTTTGCGGCTTACTGGGAGTGCCATATGTACTTTATAAAGTTACACAACAGAGAAATTCAACCTCGGCTTCACCTTACCATGGGAGGTGAAAACATTAATGCCAAACTCATCTCTATGTGCAGCTGCTTCCTCGCTCCCTGTGTTAGCCTGTGTGCGCGGGGGAACCAACCCTTTAAAAGAGGCGGCAGGACTGAGCACGTGCACCCAGCTGTGAGAGAGCCCGTGAGAAAGGCGGCGGCAGAAGGGGAGGTGGGGGAAAGAGAACAAAAAAAGAAGAGCAAACCCAACAAAGCAACCGGAAACAAAGAAGGCAGAAGAGAGGATGAGACAGAGAAAACAAAGGGATCCTGACTGACGTACACTACTAATTAGAAGAAAAAAAGTTCAGAATTTTAGTAGCCAAAATCCCAAAATGAAGTTTTGTTCATCTAAGATGACTTTTTTTATACTTTTTTAAAATAAGCTTTAAGTAACATATAATATGCAAGTTCCCCAAAAGTTAAGTGGTCCAAAGATATGAAGAGTTTTTAAAAGAAGGAATGAAAATTATTAACCATCCAAGGAGGAAAAGCAGCCAAAATCATTGAAATAAAAGTGCAAAATAAAACAACTCTTGAAGTTTCACATTGCACCAAGCAACCTGGCAATGATAAAAGACTGGAAAGGTCAACACTAAAGAAACCACAAGAGTCTGGCACGTCAATATACTGTTGATGGCGTTACAAACTGATCGGCTCTTTTGGAAATCAATTTGTAACTACTAAAGAAAAGTGACTAACGTGTCCATAACCTTTGACACAGACATAGAGCTATTTGGTGTATGCTAACGAAACCAAAGACAGAGGAAAAGTTTCCATTTCTAGCAAGATATTCATGGCAACATTTCTTGAGCTAGGAAATGAAGTGGATGCCCACTGACTGGGGACTGGTTAAGCAAACTGTGATTTAAGGAAACATGAACATCATGGAATATCATTCAACTGCTATTTAAAAAAAAAGACAAGTATGAAAAATGTAGAGCAATTTGGAAAGGTCTAGAAATAAACTGATGCAGAACAAAGAAAGCAGGATCAATGTACACAATGACCACTACAAAAAGATAACAGCATTCCCATGAACCTAATGACCAATCCTGATCCCAAACAACTGAGTCTGAACCACTTTCCTTTATAGGAAGGCGGACAGAAGTACAGACCTACAACTGGAACAGCCCTGAGAAGTCATTCACCTAGTGCAACCCCTGTTGGAGGTTCTGCAGTTTTTCAGATGAGGAAACTGAGGCTCAGGGAGGGCAATTTGCCCAAGGTCACGTAAGTCAAAAATGGCACAGCTAGTATTGAAATTCAGGTCCTTTGATTCCAAATCTAATACGTTCCATTGCATGACACTGAAACACTGTGACCATCCAGATGGACTACAGGTATAGGACGCCACAGACATGCTCATGCTCACTGGACATGGTCTATGGTTTGCTTTGTTTATCTCTTTCTTTGTTAGATGGGACGATTCTAGGAGGGAGTGAATTGGGAAACAACAGTGATATTTAACAAAAGCATAAATTTTATGACTAATGTGAAAATATGTTTAATGTGAATGTATATGTACAGTCTATATCAGATCGCACACCGTCTTGGGGAGGGAGGCGGAGAAAATTTAGAACTCAGAATCTTATGGAAATGAATGCTGAAAACTAAAAACAAATTAATCAATTTTTAAAAAGCATTAAATTTAACTCAAAAGTCTGATATTATTATAAGATGAAATGGTTCTTTTGATTTCAAAAATAAACTAACACCCAGCACATTACGTCTGGTATTTCAGAAGCTTTTCAGCGTAATCAGAGTCATCTCTGGCAGCAACTGGTGCTTCATACATGCTTGTGGAACTGCATTTGAAAATTTTACACTTCCCATGGCCAGCTGACAGCCCAAGTCTAAACTACCCAAGAAGCAGAACCACTGTTTCGTTAAGTGTCTCCTTCATCACCACCATCTCTACGCGCTGGAGAAGGAGCAGCAGTGACTGTAACTAGACCCAGAGTAAGAGAAAGGCAGAGCTGTCACAGACAAACGTCATCAAGATATAAAAAAGCATCACTAACAACGTGTTCAATGAGACACGGTGTCAGTCTTTGATTTTGCTCTTTCAGCTAATGAACGCATACTTAGAACACGAAGACGTACCACTGCTTTTTTCGTTTTCTGCCTGATGGGCTTTAGCCTCCGGGCATTCAAAGGGGAGGTCACGCTCCGCAATGTAGGCTTCTGGTGGCCCAGCTGGGGTTCCATGCCCCTAGACTTGCTTGGTTCAGAAAGAGGATGGGGGCCAAACACAGGGGCTGGCTGAATGACTTCAGGTTCACGGTGATACGCAGGCATGTATTTCACGGCATGTGGCTGTCTGACACAACGTGCGTTGTCGGAAGCATCTGTATCCCTGTTAGCCATCCTGTCAGTCCATGCATTTCTCCTGGTGTCCTGCAAATCTGGATGACCCTGGACATTTCTGCTCGAGTTAATGCTGATGTGAGCAGAGGGCTCTCTTAACTGGGCTTAACAAAACCACACACAATAAAAGAGTTAATACAAAACTGTTTTAAGTTTATGGAAAAAAGCGGTACAGTATATGCACTGTTGGGGCTTAAAAATGTTGCTGCAATCAATGGAATTTTAAAAATAATTCTTATACAAGGACTCAATAGTTTTCAAATTAGGTAGATCTTAGAGTATTTCTTAAAATGAATGATCAGAACCATCTCCCTCATGGCACACTAGGGTCAATCTTTCAAAGTTTATTTAAAACCTTCACTGTATTTTTTAAAATATCATATTATAGGTTGGGATTTTTCTCTTCCCTCTCCTTTTAATGACAGATTACATTAAACAATGTATTTGTTAACTGGAGCAGTTGTACTATTACTAAGTCAAACGAAT
Source organism: Vombatus ursinus (assembly GCF_900497805.2). Lineage (NCBI taxonomy): Eukaryota > Metazoa > Chordata > Mammalia > Diprotodontia > Vombatidae > Vombatus > Vombatus ursinus. The sequence goes on along the minus strand of NW_020950239.1, from coordinate 3,684,998 downwards.
ATTTTGTTCTTCCTTTTCAAATGAAGATGTTGACTGAAAATTGTATTTTAAAAGGCTAAGACAGATGATACCTACGTAAACAATTATGTAAATCTGCATTCCCTTCCTCAACAGCTGCACATGGGCAAATTAATTCCCTTTTGGGATACAAAAAAAAAAAAATTAAGTAATAGGAAGGGATTCAAAATTTGTGTTACTTAAACCACTGCTTAAATTACATGCTTATTACATACTGCTTCTGTCCAGTAGGTAATATAATACTCAGCAAGATCCCCTCCTTTCCTTCTGCTTCTTTTTTAACAGCCATGGCCCTTTTGATTTCTTCCCATCCCCCCCTTCTGGGTATCTGCCTTGTTTTCCAGTAAAAAATGCTCAGCATCCCAACTACCTTTCAATCATTATAATAAAAACTGAATGGCAGATGCTTAAATATATGCTTAGGTTACAGCAGAATCCATGACTAATTAGCGTACGGTTGTACCATCTGGGGATTAAGACGGCCAGATCTGCTTCTACTTGAAAAATATAAGTCCGTTGGGTACCACGGAAGGAGTAGCTCAATCGCCTTCCATATGTAAGGTGGGAAAAGGGATCCTTCTTACCACTCTCCTCTCCTCTATCCCCAGTGTCACCATTTACACATGTAGATCCGCCCCCCCAACCCCGGCCCTGCCTGCCGTGCCTTGTTATACATAGGCTTTCATTAGGGACCTACAATTGCCCTTTTCACACAACAGCCTGGCTGTAGTGAGCTCTGGGCTGTACTGACTGTCAGTCACTTCCATTTCCATGATCATCCTGTCTTTAAATTCCCTTTCTATTGATTCATTAGACTAAAAAACAGAATACGGGAGTTAAAAGAGACCTTAGAAATCTAGTCCAACTCATTTTACATCAGAGGAAGCCAAGGCTTAGGGAGGGCAAATGACTTGTCCTAGGTTGCAAAGCTGCTCAGTAGCAGAGCCAGGATGCTAACAGTTTTTGAGGGTCCCAGCTCAGCATTCCTTTCTACACATTCTCACCCCCAAGTACAGGGCAAGGCAGGCTTAGCAAGACAACATTTCACGTGAAGTTTTGGGGGCTTTAATGAATTCCAAGTTCAACAAGTAGGTCACAGTGGCCAAAAAGCTCACATAATCTTAGCCAGCATCAAGAGAAACAGCGTGTTCAAAGCAGGGAGAAGACGGTCCTGCTGAGATAATACACTGTGCTGGCATACTCTGTAATGGCCAAATCTTGGGAAGGACAACGATCAGAAAGGTGACGGGGCTAAAGCCGATGCCCTACCTGAACTGGCTGAAGGACTGTCAGGTGGGAGACGGCAAACACCAGGTAAATTTGTTTAAGCCCTGAGGGCTGAACTAGACCTCATGGGAGCAAGGTGCAGTGAGGCTGTTTCAGCTCCACGTAAGGAAAAATCTCCTAATGATTAAAGCTGCTCCCAAGTGGCACAGAAGGCAGGCAATCATCTTCAAGGGAGACAACAAAGCAAAGGCTGGACGGCACTGTCAGGGATGCTAGAGAGAGGCTTCCTGTCAGGCCAGAGTTGGATTAGATGAGCTCTGGTCACAGTCTATGATTATAAGTCATCATGCTGCCAATGAAAATGTTCCACAAATACTTACCATTTGCTTGCAAGTTTCCAAACCACTGCTGAACTGTTTCAGAGTGAGATGTCTGGTCTGAAAATGGAAAAGCAGATTTTCCTGGATGGGGAGGACTAGAATAGAATAAAATATAATGGTTTCATAATTCAGCAAAAATTAAGAAATTTTCATTTGAAAGAAGAAAATGTGCATAAGAAAAATCATTTTTCTTCATTTCAACAAGCATTTATTATTATTTATTATATGTACAGTGTCAGGCACTGGGGAGGCAAATAAAAAACAAACAGTAACAGAACCCACCTTCAGTGAGTTTACAGTCTGCTGGGGGGAACAACAGGCATTAACGGGAGTCAGGAAAGACCTCTATTTTAAATTACATTGGTTTTCCAAGAAAGAAAAGGACACAAAAATAAGGATAAAAACATTATGCTTGTCAAAAAAAAAAAAAAGTCTAACAAAATTAAGAAAGTGGAACATGAAGTAAATACTAAGCAATGTGGGCAAGGAGGAAGCACTAGGAACTGGGCCAGAAAGGCCTTGGGTAGTAGATGCCACTTGAGCTTCAACACCAAGGTTATCATGGTGTCTTTTCTGTTTATCGGTGTGACACCTACGGGTGAATGGATGAAGACTAAAGGAGCTCATCACCCTAAGGAACTGAAGGAATAGGGCCTCGGCCTCTCAATGAGCTCCTCAGCTCCCAGAAGTGTGGATGCCCCACTGGCACCTCACACTCCACACTTCCAAAATGGAACTCAGTACAGCTCCCGCAAAGCCCTCCCTTATCCTAATTTCCTTGATTTCTGTCAAATTCACCGCCATCTTTCCAGTCACTTAGGTTCTATCCCCCCATATCTAATCAACTGCCAAATCCTATCAATTCCAAATTGTCCCCTTTTCTTCAATGACAGAGCCAGTGGATTTGCTGAAACCCTTCCCATACTTAGCTCTTTCTAACTGTTCTCCATAACTCCAGGCTCTCCTTTCATGCTACCAACATGATATTCCTAAAGCATGGATCTCAACATGTGACTAAGTGTCTGTGGCTCCTTTCTGTCTCTAGGACAAATACAACCTCCTCTGTTTGACCCTGAAAGCTCTTCACAGCTTGGATCCAGTCGTCCTTCCAGACTGCTCAGTAACAGCCTCCCTCATGAACTCTACCTGCCAGGCAAAATGGTCCATTCCAAAATGGACATTCCACCTTTTACTTCCATGCCTTCATACGGGTATTCCCCTCATACCTGAAATACTCTCTCATCACTTCTGCCTCATGTCGAGCCAACAATTGTATTAAGAGCCCACTATGTGTCAGGTACCATGCTACAAAAACAGTACCTGTCCTCAAGGAGCTCACTTTTTAATTGGGGGAGACAACATGCAAATCAACTACATACAAACAGGATGTATACAGGATGAATCAGAGATAATCTCAGAGGAAAGACACAAAAACACCCCAGAGGACCAGGAAAGGCTCTTTGCAAACAGCTTCTGATAATCCGCTGGATCCATTCAAGGTCTACCTCAAGTGCCCCCTGCTACACAAGGCCTTTCAAGCCCAATTCTTAGTGCTTGCCACCCCTCAAACTACACGGCATTGATCTCATATGTATTTTACCTCTAATGATCAGTCTACATGTTGCACACCTGCCCCCACCCTCCAGCAGAATAGAAGCTCCAGGAGGGAAGAGGCAGCTATGGTTTTCGTCTTTGTACCTTTGGTGCCTGGAACATAAACAGGCTTAATAAATGCTTGTTGAATAGGAATTATTGTATGATAATGATAAGAGGGTTGGAAGAACTAATCTTACTGTGCTTGGTCTTTATCAGGTCTTTCAAAAAGGCCAGGAATATCTGAAGTGTTTTCTTGAAATATGTGAAAAACATTGGCATCGTTGTCAGCAGGTGAAAACCTCTCCTCGTTTTCGGGCCATCCCCTTCTGTGGGGCTTTGAGAGGATATCTGCTGAGTGACAACGCTCCACGGCCGGTGGTTTGGCTTGAGAATGACCACTAGACGTACCCGATCGATCAGAGGAGTGGGCTCTGCGTAGGTATCGAGAATGTGGCCTTTCTTCGACATCTTGCAGCAGTCTTCCCCGGCCACTATGACTGGTCTCTTGCCCTTGAATTCCCCACTGATTATAAAAACTGCTTCCATCACCAGATGAAAAATTACTCACATTCTTATTCTTTGGAAATATAGTCATTTTATTTGGAAGCGGCTGACCAAACAATAGTCTTTTCTTGTCCGGTAAACAACCACTTATACTGGCACTGGAAGAACCGGTAAGTGCTGTAGAAATTGTGGCATGTCCACTATCGATCGAATCTTCTACAGTTCCCGAATCTTTAATTCTCCCTGAAGAACTTCGACACATAAAAGGATGATCCAACACTGAAGACAGACTTAAACGTTCTGCTGGATTTCTACGAAGTAACTGATGAATAAGGTCCTTGGCCTCTTGTGACAAAAAGGCTGGCATCTCATAATCTGCCAGCACCACTTTACTTAATGTGTTTCTGACTGTGTCAGTGTCAAAAGGGGGTCTCCCAATAAGTAATGTATAAAACATACACCCTAGGGACCAAACATCAGATTCAAGTCCATGTGCACTTCTTGTGGCAACTTCTGGTGAAATATAATTAGGAGTTCCACATAACGTATAGTGTTTTTCATTTGGCATTTTCAATTGAGTTGCTAGACCAAAATCAGCAATCTTGATATTCATATTACGTGTGAGTAAGAGGTTAGAAAGTGTGAGGTCCCGATGTAATATACCATGAGAATGAAGATACAACATTCCTGTGATGATCTGGTGCATGAATTGTCGAGCTATTTGGAGGCAAAAAAAAAAAAAAAAATCAGTGCCAGCAAAATCCCTATTTATACAATAGGATGGCAAAGTAGCACTACAGTTATTCTACTACACTGGCTTACAGCTTTGCCACTGCTAACAATATCATACAAATACAATATAAACACTACTTCTTTGTCCCAGATGGCAACAAGAAATCAGAGGGAGTTAGGAGATCAAGAAATCTGTTATTCCCTCTTATAGGGATGCCTTTTCTTCAAAGGTGTCATAAAACCGGAATCTGAGTCCCATCTCTCCTATTTATTAGTCATGTGACCTTAAACCAGTCACTCATCTAGTGTGAGACTGTTTTTCCATCTATAAAATGAAAGTAACATCTACCCTACTTTAGTGGGTCGTTGTGAGGTTCAAATGACATAGGAATATTCTGTTAGCTTTAAAGCATAGCACACTGGGAAAAAAAAAAAAGCTGTGATGAGGATTATTTTTACATGAGATAATCAGGGGGCATTTTCTACATTTTCCTACCCCTACCTGGATGACAAGTCACAGTGAGGCGGTACTTTAAGCACCAGGACAGATACAATGGTAGCTTTCACTGGCAAACCAGCAAACACACTACTCCACCTTACCTAACTTTTTTTTTTTTAAAGAATATAGTCTAATTAAGGCATTAATACCCTCTAAAAAGTCCTTTTACTGATCTAGACTAGAAACTGAAATTGTTTTATTATCATGACTTTTGCAAAAATAACAACTCAAGACCAGTTAAAATATATATTAGTCTTTAAGAAAAGGATGCCTTACCACTTCCCATCTTTCTATGATTAAACTATTGTCTCAAAACAAAACATAGAGATAATATTAAGTTTGTCTTAATAACGACAATACCAAAAATTAAAGTGTTACATTGTGTTCAATTTCTGAAGACCATACCTTCACTTTCAGAGAAAGGTTTCATTCTATTCTTCAGGTACCTGTTCATTTCTCCATTATGACATATTTCTAATACCAGATACACGTAATTGCTATCTTCAAAATAGTTATAAAGCTGAAACACAGAAAAAAGAAAGATAAGCTAATAAGCAATTCCTGGGAGAAATACAGCCAGCCTCATTCTGGCATCTTCTCACCTCCAGGATAGAAGGATGTTTCAGTTGACAGTGTATCTTCACTTCATTCTGGACCCTCTGGACCATCCCAGCTTTGTGCATGGCCTTTTTATCAATCTAAAAATTTTTTAATAGATGACAATGTTAAATGTAAATTTTGCACTGTCAAAAAGAGTAATAATAACTACTTTTAGAATGAAATATTCTATTAGCTAGGGGCAGTTAGATGGCAGGGTAGTGGATAGAACGCTGGGAGTGGAGTCAGGAAGATTCATCTTCCTGAGTTCAAATCTGACCTCAGACACTTACTAGCTGTGTGACCCTGAGCAAATCACTTAATTGTGTTTGCCTCAGTTTCCTCATCTGTAAAATGAGCTGGACAAGGAAATGGCAAACCACTGCAATACCTTTTTTTTTTTTTTTTTTTTAAGGCAATTGGGGTTAAGTGACTTGCCCAGGATCACACAGCTAGTAAGTGTCAAGTGTTTGGTCTAGGGCCGGATTCTGCAATATCATTTATCAAGAAAACTCCAAATGGGATCACAAAGAGTTAGACATGGCTGAAAACAACTCAACAACAAGAACACTGTATGAAATACAAACGAATGAGAGGTGACTTCAGGAAGTCTGTTTTAAATCTAGCTATCAGATTGAAAAAAAGAAAAAGGAAATGACCTTTTAGATTAAAATAATAACTTGGGTTTTTAAAACAGGCTTTTCAGATTTTTGTCGGTGCCCCGGCCCTACCTTTTTATGATCCTACTTTAACCAGCTGTCCTTTCTCATCCCTGACCCACAAAAACTCTCCTTCTTACATAAGAAGTATGACCCCTACTAGAGGTGTAAAGAGGAAACATAAAGGAAAATCCTCCCTCCCTCCCTCCCTTCCAATTAGAAGATGATTCTAGATTTGATGTACATTTCTTGTTCTCTAAGGAGGAGAGACAGTGTCACTTTAGACTAGTTTTTGGCAGAAAGAGAATCAGATTTGGAATCAGTGAACAGAGTTCCAATCCCGCCTCTTCAGCTTTCGAGCTACCTGCCTTACCACAGAGAGGCAAGTCACTCAATCTCTCTGGGCCTCAGTATCCTCATGTGTCTCATGCAGGAGCTGGACTAGATAATCTGTAAGGTGTCTGCATGCAAAGTCCTATATTACTCTATGTTATCAGTTCCAACACAGCACTATAAACAAGTGGGCATTTAAAAAAATTACTCCTACAAATGATATATTTTTAAAATGTCAATGAAACTTTGAAAAAATACCAAAAACAGCAGAAGGAAGTTTAGAGGAGGACACAGATAAGCAGGGAAGAATTGGTAGTACCATGTTAGATTTGAAATAACAAAATGACAATTACAACGAACAGATTCACAGTTTCACAAACGATACTCTCTTTTGTGATCTTTGGATAGGGAAACGTTCATAACTGTCAGCCAACAATAGCTACAAAGAGAAATCAGACCCTTACAACCGGTAATAGCTTTGCCCAATCATAACGGCCGCCTTTTCTACAAACCAAGCTGACCCATTCCTGTCTTCTTCCCGACTCCTTGGCTCACACCGTCCACGGGGTTTTCTTGGCAGAGATGACGGCGCGGTTTGCCATCTCCTTCTCCGGCGGCTGTCCAGGGGGCCGGGCTCTTCGGGGTCCGAGGCCGAGGCTGGAGCTGAACTCTGGTCTCCACGACTCCGGGCCCAGCGCTCTACCCCCTGGGCCGCCCGGCCGCCCCCTCCTATACACCTGCCCACCCGCACACGCGGACAAACCCCGACGTCCACGGCCCTCCGAGAGGCGCAGGGCCGGCAATGAGGGCCGGCGGGCCGGGCGCTCCCGGCTCTGCCCGCCAGCAGAGGCACTCACCATTTTGATCGCAACCTCCAGCCCCGTGTGAATGGACTCCGCTCTGTAGACCCCGGCGAAAGACCCCTTCCCAAGGAGGCTTCCGACTCTGAAATCCTTAGGAACGAAAGGCGCGGTTAGAGAGGGGCTGTCTCCCAAGGGGGAGCCGGCGGGGACGGGTGCGGGGGCGCGGGGGCTCACCTCGATGGCCGAGCCGTCCCGGGGGCAGGGCATGGTGCCGCGGACTCGGGGTTCCTGCGACTGCAGACCAAGCGCCCTCCCCCCCGGAGGAGGACCGAGGGCCCGGGCCCCGGCTCCCGCCGCAGCTGCCGCCCAGGAAACCGCCGTCCCCAGGGACGGGGACGGGGGCGGGGGCCCCGCGGTGCCGGCTCATCGCAGGGCGCCAGCTGCGGCGGGAGCTGGGAGACCAGGACCCCGCGCCTCTCCAGAAGTGGTCTGGCCCACGCTCCTCCCCCCCGCCTCTCCCGAAGTGGTCTGGCCCACCCTCCTCCCCCCTCCTCGGAAGTGGCCTAGTCCAAATTCCTCGCCCTCCCGCCCCCCGCCCCGCCCCCTCGGAAGTGGTCTGGCCCCCGCCGTCCCCCCCGCCTCCTCGGAAGTGGTCTCTCCCGCGGGCCCGCCCAGGCCTCGGACCCTGCCCGCCCGGCCCAGAGCTCTCGCCGCGGTCCTTCGCACCGCCCCCATCCTCTGCTCCCACCTCTATCTTCTCCCCGATGTAAGCCGCCATGTTTCTGGGCTGTCACCGCCGTCAGCCGGGCTCGCTCCTTCCCGTAGTCCGTCGGAAGCGGCGCTCCAGGCAGCCGGCCGCCTTCGGCGCCCATCAGGCTCGGCTCTCTAGGCCGCCGCTCCGCGCGGCGGCGGCGACGGCGGCGGCGGCAGCGGCGCGGCCACCTCCGAGGTCCCGCCAGGAGCCGGGCGGCACAGCCACAGAACCATTTTGAAAAATTCCGCCCGTTGCCGTCAAAGCGAGGCTGGGCGCGTACGCGCTGACGTAAGCGCGCGGGGCGTGGCCGGCCGGGAGGCCCGGAGCGCGCATGCGTGCGGCGTCCGGAGGTCGGCCTGCTCGCGGTCCCGGCCGGGGCTACCCGACTGTGCCTCTGAGCGCTGGCGCACGTAGGCGCGTAAAGGCGGGGCTTCCTAGGGGCTTACTGACTGAGTATTCCTTGCTCCCCTCGTCTTTACAGAGGCGGAAACTGAGGCCCAGAGCCGTGCAGGGGCTTGTCTGAGGCCACGCTGGTCAGGGGAAGCGCAAGGATTTGAACCCTCATTGCAGTGGAAGGGCTGGGCTGTTGCCCCGTCGAGGTTCCCCCCTCAGTCATTCAGTCGGTCAGGCAGCATTTATTACGCGCCTGCGCTGTGCGTCCTTCCTCCTACAAGAGGAGCGTGACGTCATGGCGTCAGGTGGCTCGGACGTCCGTGGGGCGGGGCTGCGGCAGGGCCCCGGCCGTCCCGCGGCCCGAGAGCTGGGGGGGGGTAGGAGAGGCGGCCCGAGACGGACGGGCCCTGCCCTGGAGGAGCCCCCCCCCCAGAGCCCCGCCCAGAGCCGCACGCGCCCAGGCACTGCTGCCAGGGCTGGCCCTGGGGCCCTGAGGGCTAGGTGACCGGTGTTTGAGAGCACAGCTTGAACCTCGGGCACCAAGACCCTCTCAGGAGGATGGCTTTTTTGGTTTTTTTTTTCATATTCAACAATCACTTCCATAAGCTTTTGAGTTTTACATTTTTCTCCCCCTCCCTCCCCTCCCCAGGACGGTTTGCAATCTGATATAGGCTAGCCATATACATTCCTATTAAACGTTTTCACGTTGGTGATGTTGTGAATGAGAATTATAACCAACAGGAGGAACCACCAGAAAGAGGGAACAAAACACAACAGAAGGAAAAAAAAAAAAAGCAAATACTCTGCTTCAATGTGCATTCACACTCCGCAGTTCTTTCACTGGATGTGGATAGCATTTCCCATCATGAGCCTTTTGGAGATGTCTTAGAGCCTTGCATTGATGAGAAGGGCTCCGTCTATCAACGTTAGTCATCACACGGCGTGGCTATTACTGGGTGCAACGTCCTCCTGGTTCTGCTCACTTCACTCAGCATCAGACCATACAAGTCTTTCCAGATTCTTCTGAAGTCCGCCTGCTCATCACTTCTTATAGCACAGTAGTATTCCATCGCATTCATATACCACAAATTGTTCAGCCATTCCCCAAGGGAAAGGATTTTTTTTTTTAAGACAAAATTGCTAACTAAAGAAAATGCATGCTCACAACAGCCAGGATCCTCAAGTTTGCTTTTTATTCGGTTGTGCTTCAGCACGTGTACAATTTCTTGAATTTGCTGCCTCTGAATTTGTGTGGTAGGCTCATGAAAGAGTCAGTCCTTAAATGCTGGTTTTAGGATTACAAGATTTGGAACCAGAAGGCACTTTAGAGTTGCATTTACCTCATTTCACAGTTAAGGGCACAACTTTTTCAGAGAGGACAAGTGATTTGCTGAAGGTCACATAGCTGGCTTTACTGTTCCTTAGGATTCAACATTTTCCCTCCCACTCCAAGCCTTTGAACAGGCTAGTCCACTCCCCAACACCACTCCATCCCTCCCAAAGCCTGGCTGCACCCCTGCCCCCCATTAACCTCTTCCTACACAGCTCAGTCCAGAGCCCATCTTCTGCCTTTCCTGATCCCCAGCTGCCAAGGTCTCTTTTCTCATTACTTTTGGTTACTCCGCCTATTTTGAATGCTAGAAGTTTTCTGAAGTTTAAAAATTTGATTTTTATCCTAGTATCCTTAGTGCCTGACATGTGAGGGGCTCTTAAATGCTTGTTCAAGATGTACACTTACTATTAGGAAGCTCCAGCTCACTCCTGTTGCCTTTTAGCTTAGGGACACCTAGTTAATTTATGTAACTCTTGACATATGCCAGGGTCCGAATCTAACCTCTTGGATATCTATTTGTACCTGCAGATAGAAAGGGACAGTGAACCGAGCTTTTTTTTTCCTTTAAAATTTTTTATTTGGAAGGTCTTGTTTCCAGGTCTGAAAATAATAGTAGCATTATTGGTAGTACCTGAATCACCCATAAGATCAGAGATCCATTGAAGTCATTTCATTGAAGGAAAAATAAGCAGTTTTTTCTTTTCCTGCCCTTAGTCTGCGTTAGCAAGGTGCTGTGTGGAAAGTATATTCATTGACCTTCTCTATCAAGCCACCCCCACATGGGCTGTGTATAGTAAATGCTTTATAATAATGTTTGTGAAATTTAAATTTTTAAAACAGGCAGCATGGTGTGCAGCAAAAACAGCCCTGGCTTTGGATGTAGGAGACCCAGCTTTGATCTGAGAACTGCTATCACCCAGGAGCATGTGCTCCTTGAGAGCACAGACCAGACTACTTTTGTATCTGATCTGTCCCTCAGTGCCTAGTATAGTGCCTGGCACAGGCTTCTTGATTTTTCTGGATGGATGTTAGACTCCAGCCCAGAAACTTCCAGTGCTTCCCCATTGCTTTGGATGAATAGCTCTTCCCCAAACTCCACATTTCATCCTGGGGTCATCACCAGTCATTTTGACTTTTGTCTTGACTTTGGACTCTGATGACTGGAGGAGAGAGTGAGGCTGATGACTTTTCAAAGCTCTGCCTCACTTAAATCCAATTCATATAAAAGTCAAGACGTCACCCTCCTGAAGTCAATTTGTCTTCAACCAAGCAAGGATGAACAACGAGTGAACCGATTCAGAGCAAAGTAGGCAGAATTTAAAAAATGATACACACAATGATAATAGTAATGTAAAACTATTTTAAAAGACAGACACGCCAATGAGAGGAGGGAAGCGAATAAGTATTAAGTGCCTATTTTGTACCAGACACTGTATCAAGTGTTTTACAGATGCTATCTTATTTGGTCTTCCCAGCAACCTTGGGAGGTGGGTGTTGTCATCTCCTTTTTCAGTTGAGGAAACTGGTAGACAGAATAGTTAAGTGACTTGCCCAGGGTCACACCGCTATCTTGAGGCCAGATTTGGACTTGGGTCTTCCTGACTCCAGGACTACCACTCCATCCACTGTGCCACCTCGATGCCCACTATTGCTTGTAACGACCGTGAGCAGTAATCTTTTGTGCTTCAAGGCAATCCTCAAAACCTGTAACTTACGTAAAAATTGCTGCTCAGCCTCTGTGGAGGGAGTTCTTATTATCCCAATGAAATTCTGAGCTGATTTTGCCTCACGCTCGTCGTCTGGCAGTTTCTGTTCAGTGTTGGAAGCACTTGCTCCTAGTCATTCAAAGGCATCAAAAAGGAATTTACTTAGCCGTAACAGGAGAAAAATATTAAGCAAGGATCTACATGAGGTCACCCTAAGTTGACTGAACTGAGAAGCAGCTCCTGTGCCTGAACTGCCGATTGTGGTCCTCCAGCCAAGCATCACAGAATCCTTTGAAGCATCCCCATGACCAGGAAGTGAGGTCAATAATTTAATTAATTCCCTGAGCCAGTCGAGTCTAGATGATTCAAACAATTGTTAATAAACAACTAGCCTAACCTGCTTGGTGGCAGGGGTGAGGAGCTTGCTCCCACTGTATTCTACCCCATCAGGTTTACTCACAAGCAGCATTCAAAATCTCAAGTGCAGCCAGAAGCAGATGAAAATGTAACTGAAAAATATTTAACAAAATAAGTAAAAATACACTACAACATAGATAATGTTAATTTTGGTTTTCCGAGTCTCTATGTGGCCCATTTCTGAGTTTGACCCCACTGTTCTTAATGACTTTGTGCTACTTAAATGACTATTAGTGGTCAGTCCTGGCTCCCACGATTCAAGATGCTTGATATAGGCTGCACCAGAGGAGGAAAAGAAGGGCTAAAATGGAAATATAGCTAAAATAAAACAGCCCCTGAAGGAATGGTGATAGGGAAGAAGATCAGAAATCCCAGGTCCCCTACTCCCCTCCCCTTCCCTTTGGAAGGACCAAGTCCTGGGTCTAAACAATCAGGTTCATATGGTGACCATGAACAGGATCAGTACCAAGAACATGAGGGCCATAGAAGAGATGACATTTTCTGACTAGTCACTGATCCTAATCAGGTCATGAAAAATGGCTAACACCAACTGCTAGTGTTCCATAGCCCACTGGCCGGGACCCCTCCCTTCCTGGAGGTCCGTGGAAGGGTCTGGGGCAGGGGAGAGGTAGAGGGGAAGACAGATCTTCACTCCATGAGAGCCCCCTGTCCCCCTTTTGTGAGGGCTGGGTAGACTTTTTCACCTCAACACCAGAAAAAAAGTGGTGTACCTCCCAACGATGCCTTCATATCCTCCCTGGGAAAGAGCTCTCCAGTGCCCACAGGGTGTTGTGCGCGCAGCAATGTGGGGCAAGCACTTCCAGATTGTAGTTATCTTTGCCCCTAAATCCACCCCCCCACCCCCATCACTGTAGAAGGTAGCACCATCCTGAGTCTTTCAGGCTCCCAACTTAGATTCCACTCTCACCCCCTTTTCCAAACTGTTGCCAAGAATGGTTTCCATCCTCTGCAACATCTCTCAAACGTGCCTTCTCTCTTCTAACACTGACCTTAGTCTAGTATAGGGCAGAGCCTCATTACTTCACATCTGAACTGTTGCAGCAGCAGATGCTGGTGGGTATGCCTGCCTCAAGTCTCTCACCACTCTGTGCCATCCTGCAGTAACCAATGAAGTCCTCATATCTGAAGTACTCCCCCTCCTCATCTCTGTCTTCTGGCTTCAATATTGCCTTCTACAGGAGACCTTTCTCAATCCCTCTAAATCCCAGTTCTTGCCCTTTGTTGGATATTTCCGATTTATCCTCCATATAACTTGTACATAATTGTTCACATGCTATCTCCCCTATTTGATTCAGTGCGAAGGTAGGGACATTCTTACCCACACTCAACACTTAGCACAGTGCCTGGGCATATAACAGGTACTTAATAAAATTTTTATTGACTGTGCCAAACATGATTTTCCAGAATAGTTTAGAGTATTATTTTGTTTTTTAGAGAAGTCACTGAAAAGTAAAACAAAGTCGGTCTGGGCTGAAATCAAGCAGAAGCTGCAGACAGGAGCTGACCGACAGCCATCTGGGCTGGTGCGGAGCCCTAAAGAAGAGGGGTTTTGATGAACTTGCTGATGTTTTAAAGTAAAAAACGGCGCTTGAGCTGTGACAATCTTGCAATTTTAGAACTGGAAGGGACCTTAGATGAACACGCCTCCATTTTACTGTCAAGAAAAAGGGGTCTGACTTGTCCTTAAATCACAAAAAGTGCAACTGCAACAAAGATCCCTTCTGTTCTTCAGACCATTACAGCCCGTTTATTCCCTCCCTTGCGTCTTGGAGCTTGGGTGCAGAAACATGAGGAGTCCTGTCAGGAGAGGGACCATGTGTTTTAACCTTGCACATGTGGGCACTTAGCATGTTACCATTTGAACCAAATAATAGGTTTACATAGGGACAGAATTCAACTGAAAGCTGTTTTAAACCCAGATTTATATTTTATTCTTTATTTTAAAGTGTATATATATTTAAGTCTTCAACCAGTTTTCAGCCAAAACTGGGCCTATTCTGACAATGCCATAAGTTACTCTGAGGGGTTTATTATCACTCTGGCTGTCTAAGGAGGTTTGGAATCTGCTTCATGCAGTAGAAAGTCATTTTGTGGTCCATGAATAGGGTTTACTTACCTCCATCCTCATTTACTCACTTGTTGGCTCTAATTTTGACATCATTTGTTTCACAAAAAAACTGGATATGGCTAAAACTAAGGTATCGAAAATATTCAACTTAAAATATTTTGTTTCCATTGATGACTTTTTTAGAAGGTCCTAGAACTCTTACAAATAAGATTTTTGCCTCTGGCTATGCATAATTTACTTTTTCTCTTAATGTTAGTAAGTATAAAATTCTTTCTGCATGCTGTGTAGGCCTTTTGTAAAGGACATTTTTTATGAGACTGAAAAATCGGAAACAATAACGAGAGAAAATTTAAAAGCAAAAAGGAACTACAAACAGAGGAAGATGGTAATTAAAAACAAACAAAAACAACCCTTTCTAGGCCTAATTGCCCGATACCCAAAGATTATTTTTCTAGACTTGTTGAACTGCTTTTGAAGGTGGAAATCCTTTTTTTTTTTCTTAAAGTTTATATCATTAAGCACCTGTACATCTTACATTATGCTATGTGCTTTCACACATTATGTGAAAGATTCATTCAGGAAATTGGATTTGGGAAAACAGCACACATTGGGTTGCAGAAATTAGTATGGTGCATGCCTGGAACAGTGAGGAAACCACTGTTTTGGAATATGTTCATGAGCTGCCTAAGTGTGGTTAGATGGAATGCAACTAATCTATGGGTGAAATCCACAGTAATATTATGTTTGAAGGGCTTGAGAAGCATGCAGAGGAGACTGTGGTAGTAACTTAAGGAAGTTACATGATCAAAGTGGTATTTTAGGGAGATTAGTTTGGTAGTAATACTCAAAGAAGAAACTCAAAACTGCTGCGTTAACTCACCCGAGATGTTCTAAAAATTAGGAATAAGGGGGCAGCAAGGTGGCGCAGTGGACAGAGCTCCAGCCTTGGAGTCAGGAGGTCCTGAGTTCAAATCCAGCCCCAGATACTTGACACTTACTAGCTGTGTGACCTTGGGCAAGTCACTTAACCCTGACTGCCTCACCAAAAAGCCAAAAAAAAAAAAAGGGGGGGGGGGACTAAGGGAAGGCAAGCAGAAATCAAACCCTGGAGAAGAAGAAATGGAATGAGCAGTCAACAAGCATTTATTAAGAACCCAGTGATAAAGTAAAGATTTCTGTTGGGAAAGTCATGAATAACACAAGGCCACTTTTGGTTGGGTCAGGGAGAGATACAAAAGTTGATGTGTTTGGCTTCATACCTATTCACTCTATGGTTACTACCAATACAAGTGGAGCTGCCCTTGATATACTAAGAAATAAAGCATTTCAGCTGAGTTGTGATTTCAGGGCAGGAGATGTGTTTGAGAGTCATCAGCATGAAGGGGTGAGAGTAAATGAGCTTTCCAGTGTGGTTAACGTACAGGGAAGGAGGAAGCATCAAAGACAGAGCCCTAGAAATTGCCTGTACCTAACAGAAGAATTTTCCAGTTTTCTTTCTTCTATGGGGGAGGGGATGTGTCACGCTTTTGAGGAACTTACTCGTGGGGCTTTCCTTTCAATAAATACACACCAAGATGCTTCACATTCTTGGGTCTCTGGTCTTCCATGCCTTGCTATGAACAAAAAAAAGTCATTAGCCAGTGATGAATCCCTAGTGATGAGCTCTTTGAGCTTGGTTGTGGTTGGTCCTTGACTGAAAGGCTATTTCTGGTTGCCCAATGTGAAAACTTTCCCGCTTGGTAAAATCTGTCAGTGCTTGTATTCTAGAGCAGTCTTCAGAATTCCAGGGTCATTTCCACATCAGGGCAAAACATTAGAATAGAATTTTTAAAAGGGTTAGCTATCATGCTACATAATGTAGGGAAACAATATATGTGTATCCAGGCTGGAAGGCTTTTAAAGAAATGGAATTACTCAAATAGATCACATTTCACACTCCCTTGGCAGCACTCCAACTAAAGTCAATGGACATGTAGACTATTATTAACAGAGAAACCATAAAAGTGATTTTTCTTCTATAGGAATCTATTTCAAAAGCTAACAACATTTTCAAGGTTGTCACATCTGCCCTACCAAGCAATTCATTTCCATTTTTTGTGTGAAAATGGAAATAACCAATCACCATTTTATTTCTTAGGTATAACATGACAAAGTTAATAAAGGGCTGGATTTGAGGTGATTCAAATGGCCCACTTCTCACACATGAGTACCACACAATGGGTACCACCAATACTACTGGACAAGTCACTTCTCAGTCTCAGAGTCTTTCCTGGGCAAATGGGCATCATACATGCACCACCTACTCAGTAAATGAGCTAATGTCATTTTAAAGAATGCTGAAAAACTTAAGTTTTTATGTGAGTTATAATTATTTCTACTACAAATTTACATTTGCAGTGTGAGTGTGAGAGTGTGTGTGTGTGTGTGTGTGTGTGTGTGTGTGTGTGTAACAGAGAAGGAGAGAGATATCCCATCCAGTTGAAGTCACAGTTAACAATGGTGGTCTATTGAGGGGTAAACACTGGCTACTAAAGTGGTATTGAAAGGCAGTGCAGTAATTAGTCTTCTGTTAAAAGTCTTACACTGACTAGGGCCTCTGGGAAAGAAATTCAACTTTGATCTAGTTTTTTTCAATGAACAGCAAACCACTTACTAGTTTTGATGAACTTATTATGCTTTGGTGATGAGAAACACACTATAAAACTCAATTATTAAGTGCTAAAATAAATTTTTATACTTATTAACTTCCTCCTTTTAGATAGGAGAAGAAAAAATAGCGGGTAAAAGCAGCACCAAAAGCAAACTAAAGGCTGGGGATTGATTTTTCATGGGAGTTCATTTCCATGATGAAATGATGAGTACATCCAAAGAAGATGAGGAGTTCCCTACTGGTCCAAGAAACGAGGTCTATAGGTTGAAATAAGCATGCTAATGATTAGTCTGGGAATGAAGGCTGACCCAGAAACCAAATACTCATGTGCATCAGATAACTCATTAAATGAACTTTTTGCAGCAAAAGTTAACAGTAAACTATTCTTTTTAGACTTGGCCATAAGTTTTAAAAAACCAGATTAGCAGAGAGAAAAGAGAATTTATGTTAATTTGGGGGTGTTTTTATGAATTTATGAAACAAGCTTTTTATACTTTTCATTTTTTGGCAATTGGGGTTAAGTGACTTGCCCAGGGTCACACAGCTAGTAAGTGTCAAGTGTTTGGTCTGAATACAAATCAGCGCCGGTGCTCTATCCACTGTGCCACCTAGCTGCCCAAGCTTTTTATACTTTTTAAGGTATATACTGCATTTATAGCATGACTTCAATACTTGAAAAAATTACTAATCAAATTAGTAACATATATACTTAGGAATTAAACCAAGTTAAGTACAAGGCTATATAACCTAAAGAAATGACAGATGTTTTAAGATGGAGACTGAATGACTACATAAGGAGTAGCAGAATAGAAAGCTAAATGTTATGAGAGTTAGAAAAACTAAAATAATACCTAAAGTCATTATAATGAATTTTAATGCTTCAAGGTATCTGACATTTCATCAACTCTAGGCATCCCCCTCTCCTGAGGTTAACCTAGCAGCCAACCTTCTAGTGATGGAATTTTCTGGACTTAGTAATAAAGCCCGAGAAGGGCGGCAGGTATGCCGAGGCCCAAATTTGGGGCCAAATAGTGGGACCTGACAGTGCTTGATGATGCTATAATACTCTTTGAGAACTCCCAGGAGATGTTAAGATATATATTTTTTAACATACTTTGATGAAATGTACTTAAGAAGACAGGGGACTCATGAAGGAAAATGCTATCCATATCCAGATAAAGAACTGATGGGCTCAGAATGCAGATCGAAGAATATTTTTTTCCACTGACTTTATTTTTTCTCATGGTTTTATTTCCTTTAGATCTGTTTTTTCTTCCACAACTGTGACGAATATGGAAATGTTTTACATGATAGCACATGTATAAACCTTATCAAACTGCCTAGACCATTTTCAGAAGAAGGGTAGAAGGGAGAAAAATTTGGAACTCAAAAATCTTGTAAAAATAATGCTAAAACATTTTCCAAATATGTAATTGGGGGAAAAAATAAAATAGTATTTAAAGAAATAAAAGTTAAAAAAAGAAAAGATAGGACAAGCCGCCCTCTCTGGGCCTCACATGTCCTTGTTTGCAAAGTGCAGGGTTGAAGCCAGAGCACCTACGTAGTCCCTTTCGGCTCTAAAGTTATGACTGCATCAAAGTGAAAACTTCAGGTTTCTCAAGTTTTTGGGATTCCACATCTAAAGGAGTCCCAAAAAGGAAATGAGGACAGGATTATAAAAAATGGATGGGGATGTATAGGGAGATTTCACGATTTCCAAGGCAAAGAAAAGGTTATTTAAAACAAGAAGGTGACCAGCTCCTTTTCCACCTTCATTAAGGGGCTCTGACTAGAGTCAGTTCTAGCCAGATTCCCTTAGTGTTAACCACCTATCAGCTCTAAGGAGGAGGTACTGCCACTGAGACAGGGTAAATAGCCACAACCCTGTGACTGCACAAAGAGCAGGCTGGACAAGAGAGCCATACCCATTCCTGGCATGAACAGACCCTAAATGCCATACCTAAGTTTGTTAGTCACATAATTTACTATTTTAAAAAACGTGATAGATGTATGTATAAAAAGCACTCCAAAATCATATTTGGTTGTTGTATCCTCGCTAATTCAAACAATTTATTGTAAGCACAGCAGTTTGTTAACAAGATAATACCAATATGGAGAAATATTTTTCAAATATTATAAATAGCAGCAGCAAGGTTGAGATACAACATTGAGAGCACCTCTGCACATCCTTGAGTTCCCTCTATCTCAATCCCAAAGAATATGTATGTTTTCAATGTAGGAAGGAAAACACCTAACAGAAATTTCAAAATTCACTGGCTTATGATAATCGATCCAGGAGTACAACCATAATCCTATAGTTTACACACAAACAAAAACAAAGTAGAATTCACAAATGCATCATGAATACTCTAGAAGAGACAGGAAATAAGACTGGGCAAGTAGAGTATAATATTGACTATGCACATCAATGTTTAATAGTTTGCTATCCTATTAGGTAACTACCAAAAGTTTAAGGATTCATTTATATGTCAATCCTTCTTTTAGTTTTTAGAAACACTGTAGTACCAAGTTTTATTTTGCCAGTATATTTATTGACAAAATATCAAATAAATAGCCTCATATGGAATAGGATACTTTTACCACCAAAATCTTCCAAACAAACCTGGTACCTGAATTCTGTCAGAAATACGAGACTGAGTGTGTACCTTTCATAGTGAGGTTAATTATATAAAAATGACATGTCAAGTAGGCAAAATTAATGGTCCACATACTGGTTACTCTCCATCATAATTACACAAGGGCTTGACACTGTGCACGTTTCTCACTCTTGTGAATTACAGACAGTAACAAACAGCTTGCAGATTCTGACACTGCTGTCATCATCAGGCTAGTCAAGTTTTATCACAAAGAGTTTTCCATGGGAAGGTTCTTAACACAGGCTCTCCAACACATCTCTGCTAAATACATAGACAGCACCTCGGGAGCCTGATCAAGCGCTTTCAAATGAGATGTCTTCTTGCTTCTTACAAAATTCAGGCAAGGCATATCAAAATGCTTCCCACATTTACCCTCTCAGATTGTTGGGTGACTCATATTCCACAAAGAACCAAGAGCAACGTTGATGTCTTCCTTTTCCACAGGGAAAAAAAACACTTGAGTATATATTAAGCTGCCAAAAAGGATAGGACAATTATAATTGCAGTTAACAATGTAAACAAAAACCCCCAAATGAGTAACTTGTGATGCTTATTTAAAAAAAAAAAAAAAGATTTTTCTCTTGCGATTGGTCATAAGGAAAAATGGTAATGTCAATCATTTGGAAAAAATGTTTTCCAAATTCATTTATACCCATCTCTATTTCTAATAAACTTCTGCCTTTTATATTTCAGGTTGTAAAACAGCTCTTGCATTTAATAAAGGAAAAAACAATTAGCTAATGAGCCCTTTAAGAAG
Organism: Vombatus ursinus; assembly: GCF_900497805.2. Lineage (NCBI taxonomy): Eukaryota > Metazoa > Chordata > Mammalia > Diprotodontia > Vombatidae > Vombatus > Vombatus ursinus. The sequence goes on along the minus strand of NW_020950239.1, from coordinate 3,664,894 downwards.
CAAAAACAAGTTTTAAAAATGCAGTTACAATACCTATGCAGAAGAAGTGCAGAGTAATTTAAGTGACTACTTGAGTTTTGACTTCTACATTTTTTTAACATTTTTACAAACAAAAAAAAAAAAAACCCAATCAACCAAACCTGGGATACTGGTTCTTTTATGTAACAGATACAGAAATTTTATTCCTCTTAGATCAGAGCGGCTTTAAAGCATTTAAAGATCAGACTGTGAAAGAAAAATCCCTATACATCTATTACTTATCTTAGTACATTTTAGGAATATTACATGCTGGGACACAAAGATTATTTTTATAATGGAGAACATGAGCAAAAAAGCAACAGCAGAAATCTGAGGAAAGGATAAATGGAAAAGGAGTTAGAAAGAAAAATGTGATACTAATACTAAGTAAATTATTCATGAGAGTAACTGGATATTAGCACATCACCTAGTGTCTGAAAAAAAGGAAACTGGAGAGAATAAAAGCAAAACAAAACAAAAACCCCCAAAACGGATAACCTTAAAAAAAAAAAAACAACACACGCACACAAGTAAAATTCTTTGAAAAAATGAAAACCATTTCCAACAAAATTCTGGAGTGCATTTAGGGTTGGGAAGGACTTAAAAAAAAAAGCTATGTATAGCAAAAGAATAAATATAATGGAATAAATAGATAGTATTTCCATTTCTAAAGCACACAATCGCATTTGAGAATCCACAAAACTACTATGGGTTGGGGACAATAGGATCTGTTTGAATAACAAGTGGTTTGTGAAAGAACAGGAAAAAGATAATTGTATAAATGCTCTATTTTTTCCTGGACTGGCCATCTGATTAGCTGGTATAATAGTAAAGTTGAAAGAATCAAAGTACATAGGACCTCAAAGGTTTACTGGTAACTTCACCTTTTATTCCTTGGGTTTTTAATAGAAATTAATCAAAATCCTTCTTTTGTACTCTGGTATGGAAATCCTACTTATATTAAGACTTCTCAAATGTCTACAAATTGGCATTACTGACCCACATGTGTAGAGATTCCTTGCAAATTGACGGTAAAACATTTTTTTCCTCCTGCCACACTTCATAAAGTTGCCTGCTCCAACTTTTCCACAAACAATTATAGCTTAAGATGTGCCCATAATTTGAAGCCAGCAGTAAGTCATTTTGGAAAGACCATATTTGGTTATTATAAAACCAGAGTTTTAAAGGTTTATTCCTATTCTAAGTATGCAAAGAAAAGCTTTATGTAAAGTTACTTTAAGTGAAAATTTGTAGGGAAATAACTAAGGCAGCTCTTTTGGACTTGATGATTTGGGGGAAGGAAGTCAGTATTTCCACTGAGCTACTTTTTTTGTGAAAAAGTTTTCTTGGAAATTTATTAGGATTATGGTTATTATTCTATAGATTAGATTAGAAATAACTATTGCAGAATGAATGCTCAACCCAGTTGTTGGCCAGAAAAGAATTTAATTAAATTTAATTTCTGAAATTTACCATTTGTTTTATAAGCAATTTTCTAAATTATAATTATGACAAAACTGTAATGTAATCAGAGAAGGCAAAATGCATTAGAACTGAAATTCTTTTAAAGGTTTTAAAAATCACTTTAAAAAGTGATCACTGATTTAAACTGTATCAACTCACCAAAGCTAAGAAACAAAAACATTCTGGAAAGTCCAATGATTAAAAAGTATAAGGGCTTAACAAGCCTAACACCTATGCATCTATCTAGTTAAATGCCACAGAACCAAATTTGATAAACACTGAATTTTAAAAACACTACAAACGAACTTCAAATATAAAGTATTAGCATACCATTTCTGCTAAAAATATGAGAAGCTTACACCTACACCTTTTTCCTATTAATTTCATAAAATGTTCAAACTCTATTCTGCCACAATGTAACATAATGGCTTTGATATTTGTAGACTGAGCAGAATTATAACTGTATATACCCTTACTACATGAATATACGTGTGTACACAAGTAATTCCAAATACACAAAACAAAACAGCAAGAAAAACGAGCAAAGTCAAAGGCAGAAAAACTTCAGACAGAAGTAGAAGGGGACGTTAAACAAATTCATTTTTGTTTACTGTCTATCAATATTCATTTGGTTCTAACTTTACAAAATGTTACGGGTTTTCTGTAAGGATTTATTCCTTACAAGCAAGGAAACATGTATAAACATGTTAAGTTTATCATAAAAAATATACAAGTATCTGTTGACTACCAACCTTAACTATAAGATAAGCTCAGAACAAATTCAAATAGGATAACAGGATGTAGGCCTTCAAAATAATTTAAATTGATTGGGGAAAGCACACTTAAAAACAGGATGGCCATGTCTAAAAAGAGCTAAACAGAAATAACAAAAGTTTATACTATATCTTACTGTCTTTAAATAGGCCTATCTGGAGTGCTTTAATGCCGTAGTTTTATAGTACTGATAACAGGGTTCCTAGGGTTTTCTAATAAAGAACATTTTCCTCCCCTAGAGGTTTGATCCCTCATAAATTAAACACTGTCTTCCCCCAGGGGGTGTTCCCTTAATCATCTATATTAAAATTAACCTAGAATGCCATCACATCTGTACTCCTTTATGGAAAATTAACAAAGTTTCTTAGGATCATCTCAAAAGCCATACAAATGAAGAACTTTAATGTAGAATACTGTTCTGTGGAGAAAACAGCTTAACGTCCTGCCTTGCCCTTACAATTTTCCTTAAACAAACCCAAGGAAGATTATTATCCTCCCCCTTCCTTACAGGAAAGGCTGATCCTTCGATGTTTCGAACTCTGTTTAACAGCTCAGACTGCCCTGCTTTCCACAGCACCTCTTCTGGGGGTGTTCTCAATGCAGATTTGTTCTCTCACCTCTTCCTGCTCCATCCTGGCTCCATGCCCTTCCACTCCCAACTCCCTAATAACCACTAGGGGAAACTGGCTATAAGTCGGGATTTTTTTTAAAGCCAAAATAACCCAAATAATGAGTTTTCTCATTAATTCTAGTTTTAAATTTCCTAGACCGACTGCTTTTTAAGTTTTAATTAGACAATTTTGCTATGCATCTTTTTTTACTAAACAATTTATATCTTTTAAATAGTAGATTCATCTTTATTTTGACAGTATTCTCTAGCACAGAGTACAGAAATAAAAAGCACATTAGATTACTTGTCTTAAACTACATATGGACCTATCTCACTATGTTACAAATATCTCTATATTATGGATAATTTAAATAAGAAAGAGATCCAAAAACATTTTACTAAATAGTCTCTAAGTGCCAATAAAGTTATAGGAAGAGGGCCCATATAATAAACTTTTGAGTTAAAAACAAAAGGACTAGTGACTAGTGGTGTAGTGCTCCATCATCCTCCAGAAAGCTCGGAGAAATGCTCTCATACCTAACGTGATACATTCTTAACTAACAAGAGTGACCTCTCTCTGTCTCAATCTCTACTCAGAGATCCAGAATTATTCAGTATAAAGGTTACAGATTAGGATGGTAAAGATATGTGTGTGTGTGTGCATCTGTATGTGTGTACAGACACACCCACACACACACACTAGCTTGCCCTTCATATATGTATAAGGACATGCACGTGTATACACACACAAATGAAATGAGTGTTTGCCACATGTGTCTCTGTGCACATGTGCACACCCACATTTAACATATGGACGCAAAATACACCGTAAGCCCAGGAGTAGCTATCTGGTCCCCAGGGTTAGCCCCACGCTCCTACTCTGGCCCCGCAGTTTTGATTACCTTTTGAAGACTAAATTCTCCATGCTGCAGTGGTCAATGTCCTTAAGGTACTATCTTACACAATCCTTAAGTTCAAACCAAAACAAACAAATGGAAAGTACAGGTGATCCTGTTTCAAATATAGTTCTATAGTAGTTATACTTAAATCACGTTAAGAGGATTAAAACAAGAGATAGTTTGAAAGACGGAAGATATTCTGAGATGTCAACACCTCAGTCTGTGTGGACTTCTTAATATTAAAACAAAGTTTGGGTAAAAATCCCCACATAAAATACCATGGCCACTACACACACTTCTTTTAGCCCAGACTACAACTGTCGCAATAACAGATCCCTATTCTAGAGTTGAGAAACACTGAACATCTCCAAAGACACTGTGCTCTGAACGTTTGATTTGCATAGGTATGGAAAAAAAAAATCAAATTTTAAACATAGGTATATCTACCTAAGACTAGCTCCTATCACCCTAATGTAAATATCTACAGTTACCTCAAACAGCTGCAAATTTTTTCTATGCTTTTCCTGTGGTGTTAAAATCATTTCAACATGTGTTCACACCGAATTTGGCAGCTTAGGCATTGGGATAGCACTGGGCCACTAGGGGTAAGTCTGATGGTTAAAAGCACAGGTATGTTCATGGAAATACTGTATTGGTAACTTAGAACCCCCTTCACAATTAATTTAAATTAGAAGCCTCAAATCAGAAGGCCCAGTTTTGAATGGATCACCTAAGGGCAGAAATTATCAAAGAGAGCCTAACTTTGCCTGTTTGTATGATGTCGTAATTTACATTACACACGAGTCACAAGACTTTCCAAAGACTGTAGCAGAGGGGCTCCCCTGTGCTCCCAAGTGTGACAATGTGACCCACACGTGAAGGGTGGGTGGGTGACAGGCAGAGTCAAGTATCGTGGTGCCCCCTCCCCTTCACTTGGAAACAGAAGCTCGCTAGACAGTTTTAAAGACCTAAGTACCGTTGATACCTAAAGAAAGTTGCCAAGACCAGAGCAGCAAGCCCAACTAAAGCTAGCAATGCTTTTTTCTCTTAGCTAGGAAGTGATTTTCTTTGAAAATTCTCTTAAGTAAGTCATTAAGCTAACATTTTAGCAGCGGTAGCAGCATGTCTTCAGCCAAAGCCGGTTATCTCTAGCAAAGGGAAGGTGAAATGGCGAGCATGAAATCAAAGCCGGGTTTGTGGTAAAGGAAAGCTATTGCTGGTGTCACCACAACTCAGAACGGTGTTTCCTTTTTGAAATTCATGTTTTTGTTCATCTGTGTGACAAAGACAAGAAAACCTTGAATACATCAATGAGATGGACTAGTTTGTCAGCTAACCTCTTATTTGTTTTAATATTTAAATTATAACAATACAATAACTAGAAAAAGGTCAGTGCTTCAATGGCTTTAAACCACTTCAATTCCAATTTTTTTTCAAAAATAACGATGCAATTCAATCTATACTTGCGCATCAGTAGTGCAATACAGTGTCCTTTCCTGAATAAAGGAGCTGAGGTTTATCCACAAGAGAAGCTTTAAATAAGGTAGATTGTTGCCATCTTTCTATCCATTCTGCAAGTCTGACATAAGATACATCGGGAAAGCTTAAACTGACTTACACAATCTATTCAGCTAAAGCTTCACCTAAGCAGCATTAATCATTGGAAATGAACATCAGAGGTGCACTCAATATAAAACACTTTTCAAAACTACTGCAAAGAACAAATGACAAAAATGGCTAAGAACAATGGAACACCTGTCGGTGTCCCCGATGCAAAGAAGAATGGGCCCTGCAGTTACTTGCACTGTCTGAATACGTGCCGGAGACCCTGGCGCCTTAGTCCACTTCCATCTCTCCAGTAGAAGGCTTCGTGGGCGGGGAGCTTTCCTTGGCTGCGTCAGGCTTATTTTCCGTCCCACTCTGTGCATTCATTGGTCCGTTGTGTTCACCATTCGCTTTCGCTTGGTCTTCGGACACCTCCACTTTGGGTTTGGCCTTGTGAGTGATGGGGTTACAAAAACTATCCAGCTCCTAATGGCATTAAATTAAGAGAAATTACTCTACTTAATAATGAATGGTTAAAATGACCACATTATGTTTGATGCTCTTCTTTCTGCCTGCACTTGTCTACTGTCTTTTTTTTTTTTCACTGTCACTAAGTATTCATTATATGAGATGATGTGAAACTGGCATGTATGACAAGGTTATATAGTTGTATTTTCATTAAGCTTCCCCTCAATCTCATTGCCTTAAGTTATTAAGGGTTGCAATAACATAGTTTATAAGTTCTCAGGCATGGAGCAATTTTTGTTTTAATTTGTTTTATTCTGAACTTAAAATACCAAATAAAGTAGGAACTTCCATATACACAGTAGAATTTAAAAAAAAATTGGACACGGAACCGAGGCTCTCCATTATGTACAGCTTTATCTTTAAATTTGTAATAACCTCAACACGTCACTTTCCTCCCAGTTTGACCCTTTCTAGGCCTTCTTTCTGTTCTTTGGTTAAAAAAAAAAAACAAAAAAAACCTTCAACAATCATCCTCTCTTTATCTGTGACCTGATCCCTACCCCTGTACCTTTACCACCTCCTGCCCAAATGAAGAAAAGAACAAAGTCTTGGGAATTATATTATCTATATACTTGTGGCAAAGTTTATACTCAGGAGCCAGAAGACCTGGCTTCCCACACTACCTCGGATGCTCCAACACATCACCCAACACCCCTTGGTTCTCAGCTAGCATCCCAAGCCAGTTCTGGATGCCACTGTGCCTCCATGCTCCTTCACTCCGCGCCGTGTTCGTAAAGCTCCTGCTTTCTTATGCTCTCTTATGTTTCTTCTCTCATTCCTCAATCTCCATATTTCTTAGGTGTTCCTCAGGCATACACTGCTTATGGGAAACATTTTTCTCTTTACTCAAAAATTAACAAACTTTAAAAAATTCCCTCTATGACATTTCTCCTGGACAGTCTTTTTCCGGGTCATCGTTAAAACTTTACAAGCCAAGAAGGACATGGAATTGTCTAATCTTGAAAAATAATTTTTCACTTACCCTTCCCTGTATTCTTCCACAAATATGCCCTCTATTTAGAAAACTCATCTGGTAAATTAAGATTTTTACTTCTTGGATCTGAAGTGTGTCTTGTACTTAATTAAAAAATGAGAAAATTCCAACGGGGGAGAAAATGAGGGTGCTTTCTCAAGAAACCAATAGGGGAGCCAATGACCAAATGACACTTTAAAAAGACACCTAAAATCAGGGACAGCTAATGATGGGGAAACTAAAAAGCATGGCACAGTCCTCTAAGAATGGTGCCCGGAGTGCCAAAGCTGAAAAGAGGCTGAGGCTAGCAAGGAATGCTCAGAAGGACAAAAAAGACTGTGTTGGGTTCTTAAAACGACACTGAGGAAAAACAGCTGGATCTAAGAAGTCACAGGACCGCCACTCTGGGTGGATGAAGGACAGAAGCCACGGCTGGTCAACCTTGATTGTGCTTCTTTGCCCAGGAGACTCATCTCTGAGCTAAACAGAGCACAACCAAAATGCTGAGGAGGCGAGTGAGGTGCAGGTTGGTAGCACTGTGGGCCACAGGAAAAGAGCCCTCACAGAAAGATGACAGCCAATGAGAAAGGAGCACCTGGAGGGGCGGTGAGAGGCGGGCATCCTGGTGGGACGCTAGCAGGGCTGTAAACCCTCATGGCCCAAGATCTTCACCGGGCACTGCCCCCACCCCACCCCACCCCACTCCTACAGATATTTTCTTTCTTGGCCAAGGACTTAACACCCAGTGGATGCGCAAGCCAAGCCACCATCTACACAAACATAATTCCTCTACTCTACGCAAGTGAGAGAAGCTCAGGGACTTGGGGGCAGTAGTCTGAGACATGAGGAACCCACCCCGCCAAGAGCTCACCTTGGACTTCGCGACTATTTCGGCTACTTTCACCACGGGGTCTTGAGTGAGGCTTAACTTGTTCTGTGCATTCATCTTGCTGTTCAACCAATTCATGGCTTCATTGATAAATTTTTCCACCTTTTCCATGTCGGCAGCATCTAAGTGATCATATTTTTCATCCTAATTAAAAAAAAAAAGTCTATTTAAAGCATGAGGCAATCCTCAATAACATGTATTCTGATCATCCTAATCAGCCTTATGAGAGGACAAAACAGTGAAAATCTAGGTGAAGGTGCACACATTGAAAAAAACCAAACCCAAACCAAGTACCAGTGCTATTATTTACGATATAATATACAAATGAGTGTAAGTTAGCAGTGTCAATTGGAAGAATCAAGTGACCAGGATGGGCTGGGGCTAATTAGGAAAGGCTTCCTGAGGAGGGCACAAATTGTTCCAGGTTTCCACAAGGCTGGAAAATGGTGGGATGCACTGTCTACAAGGGAAATGGCACATGCAAGAAGGCACGAAGATGAAAGTGAGTAAGCAACAGAGCAGATATCCCTGGAACGGAGCAGAATTCTCTGTGGGAGAGGGCGAGTAAACACAGATTGGTTAGTTAGGAAAAGATGTCAAAGGGCAGGAACAGGACTATGGATTTGATGGAAGAAGACTGCAGCTATCCTAAGAAGGAGACGCCAAAGGGGTCAATGGGGCCACAAGTCTCTCAAGGACACCACTGTGGCAGTCACAGTCCACGCTAGGGATGCGCCTCATGAAGAACAGAATGGGCCAGAGTGCACAAACACTGTGGGAAAAAGAGCGGTAAGACTGTGGGGAGTGGGCAAGAGGTTAAGGAGAGTTTTCTTTTCTTTTCTTTTCTTTTTTTTAATTTGGTGAGGAAATGCTGGGGTTAAGCGACTTGCCCAGAGTCACACAGCTAGTAAGTGTTATGTGTCTGAGGTCTGATTTGAACTCAGGTCCTCCTGACTTCAGGGCTATCCACCGTGCCACCTAGCTGCCCTTAAGGAGAGTTTTAAAAAAGCATTCCAACAACTGAGAAATTGAGGATGTCATCTGTTAGAAAAGTACGCTGGACAGGGAACTGCCCCTTCAGACTCAGGGTCTTGTTTCACTCTCCTCGATGCCAGATCTCTGACCGTGTCTTCCCAGTATCTATGTTCTACACTGGCCAGTTCCATCCTGGTGTGCCAGCCCCACTCCTGTGATTCCTCTACGACAGCCTGTTCCCATTATCACCAGAAAAAGAAACTGGGGAGGGCTGCTTATTTGGATGACACAATGTGGTGAGCTGAGTTTTTAATTTGTTAACAACATATGAGGTTACAGAAATAGATGGGAGGTGAAATATAGTGAACATACATAAGAATCATTAGAGTAATAATTTGAAACCATGTGAACGAATGCATAAAAACCTGAATTAAGTCTTGGTGGGATACCAATAGCTAGTGGGCCAGAGTATTATAAAGAAACTGCCAAGGACATAAACATGATCTGAGAAACCAGGTAATCAAGACAGTAGAGAATAACAGAAACTAGTAATGACAGTGTCCTTAGAATGTAAGATTGGTCTTGGCATTTTTTAAAAAGGCTCCACACTTAAAAAACCAGGTGGTCATCAGTAAGTTCAGAGAGAGAAATGTAGCTGACATCATGAAAATGCTCAGCTTGCTAAGACATATCAGCCCTTCATTTAATACTCCAGTACAGGAAGCCTAGTAGAAAGTTCAGATTCTTTAAAAATCTATGTCGGCTCACACATAAGTAAATGGCAATTCTATAATAATTTACAGCTTTTATTCACATGAGCCTTAAAAATTAACATGTAGGCATACAAACTAAAGGTGACATTTCCCCTGCCCTCTCCCCTTTTCTTCACAAATATAGTACCTTATTCTTAAATGCTTCTACCACTTTCATAAGAAGTTGGATCTTCTTTCCCAAGTCATTTAAAGCTTTTGGTCTCTCTTCATGTTCTATGTACCTAATTTGAATAGGCTGGCCAAATTTCTGTCAGCAAAAGAGAAAAAAAAATTAAGGACATTTGAAGCTTTCAAAATAGCAATGATGTGGCATGGTTACACAGGGGGTGCATCAACTTCAACGAAAAAACAACAAAGCCTCTTGATACATGACAATTATTTCTTCTGGTCTTGGTGGTCAGTCCCTCAACCTTCCCCAGGTCAAGAAGGAAGACCTTGGCCAAAGACCACGACATTCCCTACGAGGAAAATGCTTAGCAACTTTTGTTTCTAAGAAATAATTCCACCAATCAAATCAGAAGCCAAGGTCCAGAAAATTAACTGCCCAGAAATTCCATCTGCATTAACACAACATGTGATTTCGAACAGAAGGCTAGGAAACCTTACTTGATGTGAGCAAAATATGCTGAGTGTGCAAACTGCTTTTAAAACAACCAGAAGAACAAAAATCCCAACCAAGAGACCTTAAGGTGAATCTATCCCACTGCACTCAAGACATAACCAGACCTTATCCAATACACTGTACTAGGAAAAAACCTTCAATTAAAGCTGCAGTTCTGGGTCTATCCTTGGCTAAGAAATAAGCAAACAATACAATACAAAGTTAAAAAACCCTTTAAACATTCCTCTCAGAGTTTTTTGCCCCAATAAAAAGTCCAAGAAGCCATTATAAGTCTTAGCTCTGTAGCCCAGAATTCTTATTCAAACTTTTTTTTCTAGGAAAAACTTCCCTGCCTCTATGAGAATGGAAAAAGTCAATTCAGCAAGTATTTATTAATTCTTAATAGGTGCAAAGTATCACACTAGGAGTTGGGAAAAAAAAACCTCAAACCCCAATAGCACCTGAAGGTGCAATCCAATGAAAAAGAGCCATCTGGTGAAAGTTCTGTTTCTGGTCCCCCCCTCACCGGCCTCAGGTCCTCTCAACTATCTGCCTCTTGGCCAAGTCTTCCATTTGCCTTAGGCGCTTCCAGAGTTCAGATTTCGACTCAAGGCTTAGCCACAACCTTGACTGAAAGTCAGTATACTGCACAACGCTATTAAAAAACAAAAGACCCACTCCAAACACAACTGTGGGGAGGGGGCAAAGTGCTGAGCTGTCCTTATTATGACTCAGTGCTCACACAGACAAGACTGCACACTCTCAGTGAAAGGCTTCTTCCACCAATTCAAGGCACATGTTCTGAGCTGAGAAGGGAAGTGACTTGTCCAGGGTCACTCAGCCAAGATGGGTCAGGCCCCCCACCCCCAACTCCCAGGCCAGAGCTCTATCTACTATGTCATGCTCCCTCTGTCTCTACACACTGCAATCACTCGTGCCCTAAAGGCAGTATCACCTTTAATTCTTGAAGTTTATCCACATAAATTTGCTTTGGCTGATCTTCGCCATCTTCATAAAGCCAATTTTCGGTATCTTCCAACACTGAAGACAGTTTACTTGAATCCTAGGACCAAATTTAAGAAAAAATAAATTGAAAATACTTCCTTGGAAATTCCTTGGCAATCTCACTCCCATTCATAAATCATATAGAAGGCAAACTGTAACGTTTATGTCATTTTGAAGGTTTTACAAATGGTGCTTTTGCATAAACCCACCATTAACAAAGAAAATGGGTTGATACCATGGGGTCAGCAGCAATGGGGCCATGATGACTTCTGGCACAGCTGTGGACAGACAGATCCTCCCTACAGAAAGGTCTGAGGAGGAGGAGGAGGAGGAGTCAATGTGCCTTCTCCGATACAATATAGCAGACTTTCCCTTGGAGGAAAAGGGCTGCTATTCTCACTCTCCCAGACTTAGTTCTGTCTCAGTCTGGACCCATGACCAAGGATTCTCCTTCTAATCAAGATGGCTCCACAGAGCTGGACCAAACTAGTGGCTAGCCAGCCTCCCTGGGACTCTGACTCCATCCAAAGGCCCTTACCTTAGCTTGCCATTCGCTGTCCTCTCCGGGGAAGGGCTGCATCTCACACCCACAGCCTGGAGCCTGTCGCCCAGACCCTATAAGCAGCCTGCCTACTCTCCCCTCTCCCAAAACTCTCCAACAATTTGGATTTGGAATCTTAATTAAATATGAAGGTAATCAAAGTTTCTTGGCTAAGTGGTTGGTTTACAAATAGGTACTTTTTAGAAACTTAAAAGAAGTTAAAACAGCTTTAAAAAAAAAGAAAAAAGGAACTTAAAAAAAGCAGTACTCTTACTTCCGCAGTGACGAATTTTTCATAGACACTGCATAGCTTGTCTCTGAAATCATACACATACTCTTCCACAGCATTCTTGGCATCATTTCTTTCCTTCTCTAATTTGTCCTGCATGATCATCTTTCCCTAGTCAAAAAAAGTTACCAACAGAAGCTCTATTTCAGTACTCATTTAACAAAATGCAAATATTCTTTAAAAACAAAACAGAAAACTTGTCTGGACTAGTCTCCTTTCACTCTTATAAATGAAAAGGCCCCGGCAGACAGCATCTTGTGAACACATGACTCCTTTATAAATTATCCCTCATTCAATGAGAAGTAACATGATGAAAAACATCCTGGTTATGTCTTTCGGAAAGCTCCTAAGCTATCCTCTCCTTTGGTGTCATCGTCAGAGAGAATAACAGATAGTAGACTGTAAGGTCCTTGAGGGCAGGGACTGTCTTTAAAAATTATCTTTCAATCTGCACTCAGAGTTTATCACTTCACTCCCTGGAGATGGAGAGAATTTTTCACCATGGGTCCAGAGGAATTGTCCTGGATCACTGCCAAGTCTTTCATAGTTATCATCCTTACAAAACTGCTGCTGCTGTGTACAATGCTCTCCTGGTTCTGCTCACATCACTTCGTATCAGTTCACATAAACTTTCCCAGGCTTTCCTGAAAGCATCCTGCTCGTTGCTTCTTATAGCACAACAGTATTCCGTCATAATCACATACCACAACTTGTTTGGTTCTGCTATTCCCAATTGATGAGAATTCCCTCAATTTCCAGTTCTTTTGCCACTACAAAGACAGCTGCTATCCCTATTTTTGTATGTATAGGTTCTTTCTGGGGATACAGACGTGGCTGGTAGTAGTATTGCTGGGTCAAAGGCCCAGTTTTATAGCCCTTTGGGCATAGATCCAAATTGTTCTCCAGAATAGCTGGACTAGTTCATACCTCCACCAACAATGTATTCATGTCCCTATTCTTCCCCAGGGGTTGTCTTTCTTTTATGACTGTAACCCCAGTGCTTGGCACATTAACAAAAGTTTATTGGATTGGTTAGTCTGACTTAATCACTATATTTTTTGGAGTTCTTTTGCCACAATAGAGCAAAGACTTTCTTGAAAGTAGGACAAAATATACACACGATTAAAAAACAAATCCCTCAAAACATACTTACATAGTCCAGCAAAATAAATTCCCACATTAGCCATATCTGAAGCTCCAGGTCTTTGCATTTTAACTTCAATACTTATCTGTCAGGAGCTGAGCAGCATATGAAACATACATATGGTTAGCCAGCTTTAATATTATACAGGAGTGCATGGCGACGGCTTTGCAGTCAGAAGACCTGAGTTCAAGTGCTACCTCTGCCATATACTGGGTTGCAGAACCCCAGGCAAATTTCTTAACCTCTAGGTGACCTGGTGACTCTCCTAGATCATACACTGCAGACAGATGGGGGCAAAACCGTAGTAGTTGAGGGAATTTCATAGAATCATACACAGACTTGGGTTGGAAGGGACCTTAGAGGTCACTGAGTTCAACCTCTTCATTTTACAAATGAGAAAATGAAGCCCAGACTTTCAAATTACTTGACCAAGGTCACACTAGTAAACATCAGAGGCAGGATGTGAACCCAGATCTTCCTGACTCTTAAGTCCAGCACCTGCATTCTCTTATCTCAATGTTCTCTTTTCCAGTGAAATCAAAAGTCCCAGTTCCTATGTCTAAACAGCATACAGGACACTCCCGACCTCCAAAAAGTTCACTGCTGGGAATTCTGAATATAATGTCTCTTCTGCCTACACTGTGCCTACAACAGCTTAATGTACGAGTGGTCCCAGCATCCTTCCCCGGCTTGATGCTGTTCCACATCAAGGGTTACGTCTTCTCTCGTTAGATTATAAGCTCCGTGAGGGCAGGGACCGTCTTTCTTTTTAAAATTTGCATCCTAGCGCTTACTTAGCACAGTGCCTAGCACACACTAGGCACTTAATAAATGTTTGCTAACTCAGGGACTTCTTGAAGGAAAGACAATATATTTATTGTATATATTATATTATATAGAGCAGCGCTTCTTAAACTATGGAGTGCGATCCCCCCAGTTTAAAAGCACTGCAGGGGTTGCAAGTGGAAAAAAGTTTAAGAAGCCCTGATATAGAGTACATATTATTAGCTAAATTTTTCTAAAAACTGGAAATTTCAGCACTCTATTCAACACTTAGCCATTAAACTTTGTTAAACATTTTTATATATGAGGCAGTAACCTTAAACAAACTAACTTCATAAGAAAATTCTGAGTTAAAATTCTATAAACTGACAGCTCTGATACTAATCCCAAGAACACCCACCTCATTTTCTATATAACTGTTGATGAGATCCTGGCCCAGCTGTCTGTACAGGCTACTCTGGATGGGCAAATCGATGCTCTTGACTTTTCCTTTTTTCACATTCTGGTTTGCTCGCTCTTGCTTGTCAGAAGGCACTGGCTGTGGAGAGAAATAACATCCACATAAGTCCTATCTAAGCAAAGAAACTACCTCAAGCTGAGTACAACCTATGGAGGAGTAGATACGTTTTCTTTACACTGGAAAATACCACATCACTTACAGCCCTCCCACCAATACTGCAGCTTCTGTTTTAAGACATTTATTTGTTTGTTTCTTTACACAGAGGTCAAACTGAAACACACCAACAAGAAACATTCTCCCCAAGGGCAGCTAGGTGGCACAGTGGATAGAGTTCTGGCCTTGGAGTCAGGAGGACCTGAGTTCAAAACTGGCCTCAGACACTTGACACTTACTAGCTATGTGACCCTGGGCAAGTCAATTAACCCCAATTGCCTCACCAAAAACAAAAAAAAAAGAAAAAGAAAAAACATTCTTCCCTCTCTACATCTTTCTCAGTTCCAAGTTACAGAAAAGTGTCAATAATCTGTCTGGGTAAAAAAATGTTCTGTACCGGGAGCTCTCCTTGTCCAAAAAATCATAAGCTAGACAGATGGAGAGACAGATATAATTTGAGCGTTGCAGAACTCCCCCAATCCCAAAACTTAACTTGACATTGTATTGCATAAATTACATACTATTCAAATAATAAAACAAAAAAAATACATGCAATATTTTGGAAAAGTATACCCAAATTTACATTTCAATGGGGACTTCCGTTTTACACTGTAAAATTTTACTTTTAAATGTCTCTAAAACCAAAGAAAGTAAATAATAAAATATAATTCTATTTCTTCTTCTTTTATCATCACTGAAGAGCATCACTCTAGAAAATTTTAATTGTACTGTTTCATTATTTTCTTAATATACTCATAAAAATACAAAGTGGTTATGATTTATTCTTGCTAAACCTGAATTCAGTCTCAACTGAAAAACATGCTGCATAAAAAATAATTTCTAAATGTTCATTGTATTGTATACAGACAGGAGAAAAAGCAAACCTTTGTCTTGGCCCCCGTGTGATCAATTTCCTCCTCCGGGGTATGCTCAGCATGGCCTTTTTGATGGCCTTCTTCTTGGTCAACCTGCATTTTGTCCTAGGAAGGAGGCATATAAAAATGGACAGTACATATTGCTGCAAGGGTGACTTTTTCTTTTCAAAGCAACATCATTAGGTCCTTAGGACATTCAAAAAGACTTCAACAGAGGATTGGTCAGGTAGACATTACGCTTTCTTTAATATGTATTTTTTGGAATAACTACAGCTACAGAAAAAGACTAAAGGTGGCAGGAGAAGCAAATGACACAGCCTGTCTACACTGCTGCAATGACCTGATGACCCATTCATTGGAGATCACTAAAGAGCACCTTAAAAAGAAAGCAAAAAGCTTCCCAAGAGCCAAATTTCCAAACCACCGCTGTTCAGGGGTTCAGGTTACATTTAGAAATATGCAGTGTGGAAAATGGGTCTTTTCAGCAAGTCCCAATGTGAGATAAAACGTAACCAAACTCAAACTGGCCTCTCTCCAGCGAGGAGGCCAACACTGACGGATGTGATTCTCCAAGGATTTGGGTATATACTCTACCATTCTCCTTGGGAAAAAGGAACAGCAGTAGAGGGAAAACAATTAAAATGAAACTAAGGAGAAAAATTAAAAATTAACACGAAAAGCGTAGTTTATGCAGCCACATTGGCTATAAATGTATTTGTGGCTATTCTCCATACAATGAAGCAGAAAAACACATTGACTGCTGACTTCGAAACCCAAGTCATAATACTGTAGCTCTTAACATTTACAACTGATCGTACAAGAATTTTGAGCTCTAAGTGTCTCTAATGAAGCATTTAAGTTGTACTAGCAGAAAATTGGCTGTGACAAAGAACTGTTTCCAACATTCTGCATTAGATGAGGCTATTCTAGAGATAATCCCTTCTTTGCCACAAATTTCAGTTGTGTGTATGTGGTTGTTTTTTTTTTTTTAAGATGACAATACAGTTATCTAAAAGTCATCAGACTTTGGTCATTACAGTGTAATTTGGAAACAAAGAATTGTTTGACTGGGAGATCAAAGAGCTTAGAATCTAAACCGGTCTAATCCCTAACCAGCTCTGTGACCTCAGGAAGGTTATGTAACCCTTGAAGGCGTAGGTTTCCTCACCTACGAAACGAAAGGTGAGTCCTCCACTCGCTGCTAATTATATCAATGCTGTAAAAATCCAGTAAAATTCAAATTTCAAGAATTCATGAATCTAACATTAGACTGCCTCTTCTTAGATTTTTATGGCAAATTTTAGTTCCCAAGTGGCTTTCTCTTTTCGTGTGCACCTGTTCGCCTCTGACATGGTACCCGCCATTTGTCACCTACATGCTCTATTACCTCATCCCCAAAACACCTCTCTCTCTCTCTCCCCCCGCTTAGGGCTTTGCAGTCTGACTCGTCCTAAAGCTTTTCTCAGTCTTGAGTCTAATTTAAGGTTGCTTTAAGGTTCTCTTGCTCATCTTCAGCATTTCTCCGCCCACCTCTTGAGCCACACCCATCTCCTTTGCTGCCAGGCATTCCTCCCACCAGTCAACCACCTTCTCTGTGCCCTCTTGCTTTGGTCATCTCCTTCACTCCTCCAGGCACTACTATTTCTCTCAATGGGATCACCATTTCTTCTCTCATCTACCCACAGGGAAATGCTGTGAGATTACACTGGACTCTTCCTCATCCCTCACCATCTCCTTTGTCACCAAATCCTGTTCATTTTTACGTGCATAGTCTCACTTGTCTATCGCCTACGGCCTGCTGATATCCTGGTCATGGCCACCCTGCCCCTTCTTCTGACCTGTGCGTATCTCACAGCTTCCTCACCTCCACACTCTCTCCCACTAACCCATTTCCCACACGACTGCCAGACTAACCCGCCTTACCTTACTGGACCAGGCCATGTGCTTCATCTCTCTGAGACCACCCTCCTTTGCCTGGCACTTTAAGCACTTCGTAACCTGGCACTACCCGACTTTCCTTATTTCTTGACCCACGCTTCCTGCTCCTGTCAAAGTTGACCTCTGTCTGCTCAGGCTTAAAGGCACCTTTCAAGCTCTCTTTAGAATTCAAATAGCCTCCAATCTGATGACTTCATGATGTAAGTTATTTACTCTAGTCAAGGAAATTCACCAACAGGCAACTTGTTTGGTGACTCGGCTTTGGAATTTTATGCCATATACAGTTACTATGACTAAAATATAGATTAAAAAAAAACAGCAACAAAAAACCTGGTGTATAGTTGTACTTCATCTTGAATTTAAATGTATGTAACACTCCTTACACTTTTAATGTCTGTATTTCTGTTTGCTCTGCTGTTATCACTAGAGGAAAGCTTCTCTTCCAAAAGGAGTCACCACCAGGGATTCGTGAAATAGGACCATCTCAAAAGCTAGCCTTATGAAGATCCTTGACTCCAAATCCCTTTAGAACGTATCTTAGATATGTCATCATGAGACTTACTCAGAATATTAATAGCTAGCATTTATATGCATGCCAGGCACAGTGCTAAGCGCTTTACAAATATTTTCCTTGTTTGATCTTCACAACAGCCCCTGGAGGTATTATTATTACTGAACATATCTTATAACTGAAGAAACTGAGGCAAACAGAGTTTAATGACTTGCCCAGAGTCACTCACTCAGCTAGGAAGTTATCTGAGGACCAATTCGAACTAGGATTTTCGTGACTCCTGGTCCAGTGCGCTATCCACCGAATCACCTAGCTGCTCTTAAATCTCCTTAGCACGTATTTAATTTATTCCATAAAATTTCATTCATTTGCTCTTACACAGGGCACTCCCTTAAATCTTTTTCCTGTAGGCACTGTGAATGAGAGAATAAAGGTGCTGGAAGGCAGGTGTTACTCTATTTTCTTCTATCTCCTCACAGTGCTTTGTACAGAGAGGTCACTCAACACTCCTTTAGAAGCAACGCCAGTTAAAAACTGAATGCTTTTTCAGGGTCACTGAGGTAGAAACTGCCCTTACTTGGTATATAGGCAACCGGCTCAACACCTGGCTAAACCTAGTCAAATCAAGTCAACAAGCATTTATTAAGCACCAACTATGTTCCAGGCGCTGTGCTAAGTGCTGGATATACAAAGAAAGGTTAAAAACAGCCCCTGCCCTCAAGAAGCTCACAGTCTAAACAATCACGTACAAACAAGATACAGATGGGATGAGTTAGGATGATCAGAGAGCAGGCACTAAGGGGAATGGGGAAGGCTTCCTGCAGAAGGTGGGATTTTAACTGGCACCGCACAGGGAGCTGAGAGCAGAGAGGAGGGAGGGCATTCCAGGCAGGGGGACCGTACAAGCAGCAGCCAGTAGGCCGGGGGCACCAGATCCAGCTAGGAAGGGCTAACCCTAACCCAACACACACTGGTGCAAAAGGTCGCTCATTTTTAAGCAACCCCAACTATGTGACGCTGAAGGAAGGAAAGCCGGCAGAGGTGACAAAGTGCAGGCACCATGTGCATTTCACAACAGGACGATCCCTTCTCCTTTTAGAAGGCGCCTGGACAAGCCGGTCCTCCCTCGGCTTCTCCACGGGGAGGCATCAGGGCAGGAGAATGCAGGGGAGGACTGGCGTTCACAGAGAAGACACTTCAGCATTAATTATTAAAGACTAAGTTATGTGCTCTGTCCTCTGTTTAAGAAGCAAAGCAAAAAAACTCTAATGCTGAAAGGGATAAATATCTGTTACCTGAAAAAGAGCCACTTGAAGGCCTACCTCCTCCATCCCTTGGCAATGCTGAAAAAAATGACTCTGATGCCTAAGAGTTTTTCAGCAGCCTCATGCAGGCTATGTACCCACTTTTCCTTTTTAAATGGACATACTAGGCAAACACGGACATTTCCACAAACCAAGAAAAAGAGAGTTGTATATGGAACTCAAGTTCTCATCATGTATGACTTCTTTTTCTAACCTCAGCATGACACTGATATGGTGTGATGTGACATGACATGCCAAACACGACCCTGCTGTTTCGCGCCTCCTTCAGGACTGGCTGGCTTTTCTTTCTTTTTGCCCCATATTATATTTTAAAGTCAGGAGACACCACAGGCACAGAGAATGGAGAAGTTCCAGAATGTAGGCAAGGGGCTAACTTAAAAAATGGGTAGATATTGTTATTATTTTATTATCATGTTCTTTGTTATATACCTGCTCTTCCCCCCTCCCCCAATAAAATATAAATTTAAATAACAGTAATGGGCAGAAACCTCCCATTCTAGAATGGAAGGAAAAATAAAAGGGAAGTCTTGAGAATTTAAAAACAAACAAAAAACCCCAAAACAGAAACCCTACAAAATGGGCACCTTTGTTCTCTCCTCTGCACACCCAAGTATCTATTATTCACTACAGCTCTGGCTATGCTCAATGCCAACAGTTCATGTGCAGGCACACTGGCCATCTCTCTGGACTACCTTCCCTCCCTCTTGTCCACCTCTTACTCTGGCAACAATCCAAATCCACTTAAGATTCCTAGAAACTCTGCCCCCATCAGATGGCCTATGACTCCACCTACCACCTCTGCGACTTCTCAGACAGGTGGCGTGGCTGCCACCTTCCTTCCCCACCTGCCTTATCTCCACCCCCCCCCCCTTTTGTTGAGGCAATAGGGGTTAAGTGACTTGCCCAGGGTCACATAGCCAGTGAGTGTCAAGCGTGTGAGGCTGGATATCTATCCACTGCGTCACTGAGCTACCCCTATGCTTTCACTTTTTTTTTTTGGGTGAGGCAATTGGGGTTAAGTGACTCGCCTAGGGTCACACACGTAGTTAAGTGTCTAGTGTTATGTGTCTAAGGCAGGATTTGAACTCGGGCCCTCCTGACTCCAGAGCCGGTGCTCTCTCCACTGCGCCACCTGTATCTCTGCCTGTATCGTTGCTAAGGTGACAGGATTGTGCTGCTTTCTGCCCTTGTATGAATCTGTCCAGCACTTAGGACAAGGCCTGGCACACAGGATAAGCTGAATAAATGCGCTTCCATTCCTTCCAGGTCAGAGATCAATGTAACACAGGTCTGTCATCCTCATTACATGGATTCTGAGACAGTTCTAATTAAGAGCTATTTTTCATTAAAATTTAACAGGATTTATTCTGTTACAATACTCATGGAAAATTTTAATAGTACAAAACCTAAACTTAACATAATTTCCTTTTGTATTGATTGGCAGGATCATAGATACATTTTTAAAGGATGCCAATCAACTCTAATTTCTCTTTTTTAATGTCTATCTTAATTTTAAGCCTCAAATTTTTGTCTTTTAAAAAAGAAACCAAAGATATATATCTCAAATAGTAAGAAAACCATTAATTTTATTTTATTTTTTTTTGGCTAGGCAATGGGGTTAAGTGACTTGCCCAGGGTCACACAGCTAGTAAGCGTTATGTGTCTGAGGCCAGATTTGAACTCAGGTCCTCCTGAATCCAGGGCCGGTACTCTATCCACTTCGCCACCTAGCTGCCCCGAAAACCATTAATTTTAAACAAATTAAAGGAGTACAATAAATGTGGAGAAATGATCATGAAAGCTTCTCACTAGAAGTAGTTCCGATTAAAAAAAATCCAATTTCCAACATTACACAGGATACGCATCAGAATGCAAAGTCATTAAATTCAAACAGTGATTCTTGAGTGAAAAGTGAGCATAACTTGGGACCTCCATGCAACACTATAATATAGGCCTGCTAAGAGGATGCATCATACAAACAAGTTACCAGTAAGTAAATCACAGTAGGCTGAACACTAATGCACCCTTGAAAAGTGTCAGAGCAGGCCTCAGATATTTCACTCATCTGCATGGCTTTCACTTCTTCTGAACTTTCCTAAGAGCCAATGACCAGTTTACTAGCCCAGTTTTATGGTGCAAACAGAACCAGGAAAGAAAAAGGTCGCAGTCCTCAGATGAAAACAATCATTTAAAGTTTAGCCTAAGCGATGCCCTGCAAAGGTGAGAGGCGGCATCTTTCTGCACAACTGATGTCCCTGAAGGGAGGCACTGGTCCTTGGTTTAGGTCTTGTATCCTCAGGGTATCTCCTGCAGATCCGCTAGCGGTTTTGTGTGGTGCCTTGTCAAGTGCTTATGAGACATTTGCTGGACTGACCACTTTTAGAAAGGTTTTATGTTAATAACAGCAAAATAAACAAAAACACGATCCTTAAAATGGCAAGTCCATTCTAAGCATTTACTTTCAAGATGAAATACAAATGAACAAGTCTGAAAAAACTGAACTTTAGTCCTCATAACTGTACATAAGTGAAAAGTTCCCAAGCTAATTCCTCCTCGTCCTAATAATTGTTCCAAACTAGGAATACCAAAAAGCCATTCCAATTTATTTAGCACACATCTAAGAAATCTGAATAAATCAAATTTTAGTCTAAATATGTCTACATAAGTGCTTCAGCATTAATGGAAACTAAAAAACTAGCCCATTATGAAGTACACTGTTTTAAAAGTTGTCCTTAGGAGGAAAAACCAGCTATGGTCACAGTATATGGGATGTGGAGTGAACAATCTAGAACTTAAGAAGAAAAATATATTATCCCCTAAAAAAGTCTTAAAATTTTGAAGATACTGTTACCTGGTGATTCTCATAAGCAGAGAAATTCTGCAAACTTTCAGCTCAATACTTCAAAATTCAGACTCTAAATAATGTTATCTCAAATAGATTGCTTTTAAAATACTATTGTTCATTACTACGATACTAGAAATATTGTCTAATATAGGAGTGTTGAAAGGGCATTTTTACCTACCATCTCATCTTTGCCTTCATTCTTAAATGATGACTCTGTTTCCATAGGTAGATCACTGTGATCCCCTTCCAAACTCTGCTTCTCAATTACCGATGCACTAGCCACACTGAAGATACCATGGATATTAACACGTACTTTAACCTTCACTTTGGAACTGTCACCATCAGACTGGGGAAAAACATTCTGAATAGTGAAGTTCCCTTCAGGGGAAAGAAGGTTATAAAGCTTTGGTCATAATGTGTTTGAAATTCTAGCATCTTAGGATGACTCTGCAATCAACACAACATAGTCTGAGTTATTATTATTATTCAAAAACAACGCCCTGAAGATGGTAAATATCACAATCCTGGTATTCCACAAAGGCTAACAGATTCTAAAACTGTCAACGTAAGGCCTGGAAAAAAAAAATCAAGAGAAGCCATCCCCAAATCTCAGCATCTCTACCATTACAGGATAGCTGGGTTTGAATGAATTACTAATCCTACAGAGACAACTCTGTTCCCCATGTTTACATTCATTCACTTTCCATTCTTCTATTTAAAATTAGAATGGAAAAAGACTACAGACCAGTTAGCCAAATCAGTTACGGAAAGGCTTTGGTCTTCAAAGTCAGGTCCACTGTCCCAAACCCTCCTTTTAAGGGGAAAAAACATTTCTCATGTTGCTCCGTTAAAACTTTCTACCCCAAGTACTAATAAAAACTCAAGGGTTTTTCCATTATATTTTGTGGCATAATTTAAGATAACATTATTTCAAAGCAGCAAGCAATGAGCATGTCTTAGGTATCACTTGGTCATAGATTTGTAAATATGTTAAGATTAATTCTCCACCGAGAACAGGTTTATACTGAATTCTCTCCACTGAAAATCATTATGATAGCATTTGAAATTGATTGATATTTGATATTTTTGCTTTGACTCAACCAGTATCTCCTCAACACCAAACAAACCTCCTTAAAACAAAGATTTCCTCACAGTTTATAATTTTACAGAAAGGAGGGTTACTGTGACCTTCACCCATGTTTACAACAGTGACCAAGGTATTTGACCAGTTTTGTGGTTTTTTTTTTCCAAGCTGACTTTTTTTGCATTGTTAAGAGTATGTATTTTTCTGACTTTGCTTTCTGCATTCAGGCATCTCCTTTATCCCATGAAAACAAGTATCCCCATGGTTTTCTGAACTCTTTACCGAGTCACCATTCTTTGTTTGGTGTAATTATACTCCATGACATTCATGTATCATGATCTGAGGGTACGTTTTTCTCCAGTTTTTTCCTTAAAATAATAATGCTATGAAAACACCTGCACACAAATCCTTTCTTGTATCTGTAACCTCCTGGGAACACAGTCCCAATATTGGAATCTTGGCATCAAACAATTTAGCTCTGGGCATGAAAAGCTTAGGGACTTTTGTGGAATGATTCCTAATCATTTTGCAGAATTGTTGAACCAACTCAAAACTCCACCAGTAGTGAATTACCATGAACCATCAGCGACCTGGATAGCATGGACCTGAGATGATGTCTCCGGTTTTTAAAAATTGCATTTCTATGTGTATTAGCAACTTAAAACATCTTTACAGGTGGTTACTGATAAAGTTTGTACATTTTCTTTTGAAAACTTTCTAACTATCTTTTTGTCTAAAGGGGAAATGGCTTAATCATATATTTTGTGTCATTTACTGATTTTGGATGTTATACTTTATCAGAAATACTAAATTCGAAAAGTTTTTTTCTCAACCCACACGATTCCTTCTAATTCTATCTGTATTGATTTGATTTGGGCAGAAACAACTTTAAAAAATAAAACCTCCAATTTTCCTCCTTATTGTGACTTTTTAATATTTGGATTACCTACGAGGAATTTACCTTGTTTTATGTGTTAAGATGCTGTTTTAAAATCTACTTTAAATCCTATCTGAAGTGTACATAATTAAAGAAACTACCAAGACTATCACTCTTTCCAAATACTATCTGTCAAGTCCTACTGTTTATTTCTTCACTTTCTAGTCACAAGAAGGGCACAGCTGAAAAATACGGTTACAGGGTCTTAAGCTCACTAACATCACCTACAGGTACTGTTTCTGTCCTAATCAAAAGGTACTTGCCCCTGATGCTGCTAATCACAAAGTTAAAGTGGGAGGAGAGGGAAGAGTGTTAAAAATGCCTAAATTATAAGAAAGCAAATTCTGCTCTTGGATAAAACAATAACATGTAACTAATGACCTGACTGCAGGGCTTCACCTACTTTTTGGCTGAACGGTTTCTTAAAGCGAGGACATTTAAACAGGCTCAGACACAAGCAAATTAAAAACTATTCACAAATCACAAAGGGATTCAGATAACCTAACCTTACCCAGCACATTTTATGTATAAATATCATCTACTCCCTCAAAAAGAGTAAACAAAACAAAAATGCCCAGTGAACTCCATCTAAGAAATCCGTACTAAGTCACTTTATTTTGTAAAGGGAGACAGTGTGTGGAACCCTGCCTATGCTGTCAGGCTCCTCAAAAGGGTTAAGTTTTACTAACTGTTTTTAATTCTTTGTGGCAGGGGTTGGATTTGGGAAGTAAGATAAAGGCATACACTCAAAAATAGAGGTGATGTAAAACAGAAGGAACCATCAATATTTAAACAAAAAGGACACAAAATAAAATCTTCTAGAAGGCAGAAAGGACTTAAGTTAAATCTGTGAGAGTTTCGCAGCCCTGGACCATATCAATTTCAACCTATCAATCATGATGTAAAAATTTTCTCTTTTTTATAAATACCATCCTCTCAAATTCTCTCTTACCAATTCGGGGATCAGGATAAGGCACTTCATGTGGATGGGTATAATATGCTTCTAGTTCAAATGGTTCCTTCTTGTGAAAGGTAATAACTTTTGAGAATGGAGCAGGATGATTCTTACAGAACACTTCACATTCCCTAAGGAAAAGAAAATAATTTTTTCTTTAGGTTAAATGATAGATGCTCAGAGTCATAACTATAAAACCACTTACATTTTAAACTTTAAAAAGTGTAGAGCCACTGCAAATACAATTATAATATATAATTATAATAATCAAAAATTGAAAGACAATACTAAATAAATTATATCAGTCCATCCATATCTGAATGCTGATATCTTTCTGAAACAAGGAACAGACTGATCATCACATACAAGATAAAGAAAAAGCCTAAACATAAATTGTGTCAATACCACTACTACCAACCCTCCCTCCTTCTCCACTTCCATCCCACCCTGAAACAACTAACTAGTACCCACGGTGTTAGGATCATAGCTTAAAAAAAAGTCTTTATTATGAATATCACGTTATAATCATGAAACATCAAATCTCCAAATACAAAACAGAAAAAGAACTGCACGTAAAACTCTGAACCACTCCTGCTTTGCACAGCTGGTTTTTCTAAATAGCTAGCACTTGTATTGAGTCTTGAGGTTTGCAAAGCACTTTACATACACGTGTCATCTCACAAAATACCTCACAAAAACCCTGCTGAAGGAGGTGCTTTCATTATTTCTATCTTACAGACAAGGAAACTGAGCCAGGCAGAGCTGAGGAGACAAGGTTATCCAGCTAGTGTCTGAAGAATTCAAATTCAAGTCTTCTCTCCTCCAAATCTAACACTCCGCCACTTCTCACCTTACTTCTACCTTCTTCCGCATATTAAAAAAAAAAAAGCTTCATCTACAATCATCGGGAGGTGGGGGGAGCATCACTACCTCTATTTGCAGGATGGTAACATTGCAGTGGGAGAGACATTCAATATAACTTGATCCAACACCCTCATTTTAAAATGGGGAAAATGCAAGTCGAGAAAAAGGGTGTGGCTCAAGGACAGCTAGTGGGCAGTGGACAAGGGTAGCAGTAAGAAGTATGGGAAGTTCCACTGCCTTCGTAACTACCTAACGAAACCTCAAACTGATCTGGAAAATACAGATTGGGAAATCCAAGGCGGCTGGGGGTTTAGGGGATAATCACAGGGAGTCAGTTTCCCCATCCAAGTTGGCACCAGGAGACAGACAGAGAGGTCTGCAGACACTAGGGCAAGGTCTGTCCATGTTGTGCCAAGGCCACAAGCTAAGGCAAGGAGGTGCCCCAGAGCCAGCTGAGACTGGCAGGGCCTAACCCTGTGCAGTATCCAGGAACAACAGCCAAGTGACAGGGATGGCACTCACTACCCAGTTCTGGATCATAGATCCCAGGGAGACTAAGTGGGAAAGTGGGGAGGGGGAGACCCTGTGCCTAGGGGGCTCATTCTGGGGCGAGGAGCAGTCACAAGACCTAGGCAGTCGACCCAGCAGCAGCTGGGCTGTTCAGCCTCAAGTCTGCACAAGCATAAGTGGAGTAGCAGTGCCAGACCATGGAGGGCCTGCAGTTCTGTGCCTCAGAACCAGCAGAACTTTCCAGGGAGGAAGAGTGGTTGAGTCCAGCAGCATTTACCGGAACTCTGGCCTTTGCTTAGACCCACACCCAGGCCAGAAACGTGTAGAGCTCAGACAAGGGGGCAGGAATCACGCTCTGCTCTGGGTCAGAACACTCTGGGAGCACCGAAAGCTTGCAGGGCCCCAGCCTAAGCTGTCCCTGAGATCCTGGAACAACACAACATTCAGTACCCCAAGAAAGCAGTAACAGGGCCAGCCCGGACCTTCCCTGCAGAAATCCGGCAGACCTAACATCAAGTCTCAGGTCAGGAAATTGGAAGACGGAGCAGGCAAAAAAAAAAAGATCCAACGTGCCATAGAAAACTATTACGGTGACAGAGACATTCAAGACACAAAGCCAGAAGAAGACAATGACTCCCACATACCTTCAAGCAAAGTTTCAAAGAACAGCATAGCTTGGGCATAAGCTCAATTACAATTTTGGAATAGGTGAAGCAAGAGTTCTAAAGTGTTTCTAGTCAATGAAATGAAAGCTATAGAGGAAAACACTGGAAAGGGAAATAGTAGCTTGGCACAAGAAGCACAAGAAGCCTAAGCATCAAACTCTCTGAAAATTGGAATGGACCAAATAGAAGCCAAAGTTTAAAAAAAAAAAGAAAGAAAGAAAGAAAGAAAACGTAAAGCATCTCATAGCAAAAACAAGTGGCCTAGGAAACAAAAGAGGAGGAATTTAAGAATCTCTATAGCCATGATGTTAAAAAAAAAAAGCCTAGATATCCTATTTTCAAGAGATTCTAAAAGAAAACTTCACAAATCTCTTAGAAGCAAAGAGAAACGTGGAAATCCATCAGTCATCTTCTGAAAGAAACCAAAACAAAACTCACAAAAACAGCATAGCCAAAATCCAGAGCTTCCAGGCCAAGGAAAAAATACTACAAGCAGCCAGAAATAAAAGATATGAGGTACCAAGGAGCCACAGTAAGGATCATACCAAGATATAGCAGCCACTACAATAATGGACTGAAGAGCTTGGAATACAACATCCAGAAGGTAAAGGATCTAGGTTTACAACCAAAAATAACTAACTCAGCAAAACCAAGCATCATCTTACAGAGGAAAAGAATGGATTTTCAAAACAGGAGTTCCAAGCATTCCTGATGAAGATCAGAGCTATGGAAAAACTCTGAAGTGTACACAAAGGTGTATTCAAGAAGTAAACAATGAAAAGGAACTAAATAAGATGAAACTGCTTACATTCTAATTTTGGGAGAGCACACATGTCATCATCAGGTCCATAGAGAGCATCTAATTAAACAAGGCTTAGGATTAGTTTTGTTATTATCTTTATGATCTTAATAGAAAAAAAGGAAGAGGAATGGAGGAGGCAGGGGGCAAGGAAGGATATAAGAGACAGGGATGTTGGGGAAAATTATCTCACATTTTCAAGATGCCCAAGTAGAAGGCCTTACATAAGCAATATGGAGTGGGTGACACCTGAACCTCCCTCTCATGTGAACTGGTCAAAGAAAGAAAGCACATACACGTTTGGTACATAAATACATGTCACTCAATAGGAAAAACAGAAGGAAAAGAGAAGGGAGAATGAGATGGATGGTAGATTAAGTGAGGGATATATCCTAAATAAAACTGAGGTATGGCTGACCAAGTAATGGGGAACCACTGAAGTTTACTAAGTAGGGGAGTAACATGGTCAGACCTGAGCTTTAGGAAATTATCTGTGCAGCTGGGTGGAAGATGAAATAGACAATAGAAAGGCAGATTAAGAGGCTGTTACAATAGCCGAGGTGAGAGGTGATGAGAGCCTGACCTAGTTTGGTAGTTCTGACAGCAAAAACAGAAAGGAGAGATGTAGAAGGAAAATGACAAGATCTGGCAATAGACTGGTTATGTAGGGTCAGAGAGAATGAGGAATTGAATGCTTAAGTTGTAAACTTGGGTAATGGGAAGGACCATGGTGCTTTAGACAGTAACAAGAAGTTTAGAGGAAGAATAAGGGTAAAGATAAAGATAACGTAATGAGATCAGAAATATACCTCAACCTATCCATGCCTGCTGATAACATGCAACTTACTCCGTATTACCAAAACCACTGCACTGCCCCAGAGTTGAGAGCCTGACCTCTGAGGGGCATTTTCCATACCCATAGGGTGATGCTGAGTGCCGAAGGGGACATTTTTCCCAGTGGGAGCTGCTGCTGCAGGTGTCTGGGTGGCGGTTAAATTACAATGGCCCCGAGAGGCCAACACTCAGCTAAGAAAGGGTATGAT
This sequence comes from Vombatus ursinus, assembly GCF_900497805.2. Classification (NCBI taxonomy): domain Eukaryota; kingdom Metazoa; phylum Chordata; class Mammalia; order Diprotodontia; family Vombatidae; genus Vombatus; species Vombatus ursinus. Next base: position 3,636,119 of record NW_020950239.1, on the reverse strand, counting down.
CCATAGCTTGCACAGGGGAGTGAGTGGACAGAGTGGAGAAGTGTTATGGATACTGGTTGTGTTGAAGACAAATCCCATTTTCTGATCTGTTGGTCATATAACCATTGGAAGGTGGTATCAGGCCAGTTCCCACTTTGGAGATCACTGGACTAGATGACTTCCTGAGGGACTATGATCTATGATCCTATAAAAGAAATTTGATGGGATTTTGCAAGAACGGGGACAGGTATATTTAGGCTGTCCTTAACAAGTAAATTATATTCTAAAATTCATATAGTATAAAATTCAAAAATATTTTCCCTCAGAAACGTTATATTAACCAGTCAATAGCCATTTATTAAGCATCAACTATGTGCCAGGCACTGGGGACTAAAACACAGGTCACTGACCAGAAGGGAGTCACAAAAAAAAGCCAATTTAACTTGTAACAGCTGAAAGAGTAAAAATGCTAAATAAAATACTACCCTCTCCAAGACAGTAAAGTCTGGTAAGGAAGCTCAAAAAAGTTAAGTTTTTTTTTCTTTCAGAATTTACTGGAGAATTAAAGGAATGGCTCTTTGGTAGGCTGGAGAAAATTTTAAATGTTAAATTTTAACTTGTTTTACTTACTCTATACAGATGTACCTCATTTTGCAAGACAGGAAACTTAATTTAAGTTGGAAAACATGCTATTTAAAATTTAAATAAACCTGGGAGAAGACCTATGATAATAAGAATAAACAAATTCAAATGTCCCTTATTTAACTGTTTGAGAAATATAAAAATATAAAATTAGAATAAGTAATTGTGAGACTTATTTTCTTAAAACAGGACATATATGTAGTTAAAATAGGATTTGACACCCTACATTTTGCTATTTTTTTCCTTGTTCAGCCCTAAAAAAAAAAAAACCAAACCTTCATCAAAATAATCATTAGTGCTATTATTTTCTACACTCTTATATTTTTGCTTAACCCTTGTTCTGAATGCTCTGATTTCCTGATGTCTTAACTCTTCAGTTTAAAAAACTGAGGCTCAATTAATTTAACTGATGTACTAGTTTCTAAACACAAGTTTAAAGACAGACTTACCCAGTTCCATCCTCAAAAGATGACTTCCATCTTAATGTTACTGAATAGGGAACAACATCCGTGATGGAAAACTCACGAACTTTAAAGGCTGGAGAAAGAATTGCACACTGAAAAATAAAACACCAGTGTAAGTCACAAAGGAAAAATACCATTCATGGCTGTGTTATTTTAAAGAAATGGTTCAATAAAGTATGTGTGGTAACTAAAACCTGAAGTGTATTTGCAAGTTACTTCTGGTAAGAATTAGTTCCTCTGGGTCAATCTGTCTTCCTTCAAAACTGATACAATGAATATTATTCTGATGTTCCTTAAAAGACAAGGAGGAGCGGAATTTGCCCGAGTCCTCGCTGTTACACTCAGAAGCTCAGGAACTGAGGCTCGGAGGGGTTAGTAAATGGTCATATAATTATGAGAGTCATGGGCAGGATTCTGAGCCCTGGTCTTCTCGACTCCAAGGCCAGTCCTCTGTACACGTTATCACAAGACGTCTCAAAGCAAGAAGGTGCCAGCAGAGACTGAAACACAGAGCCAGACATCATTCCTGCTGGTTTAAAACATGACAATACGGTCTAGCACGCATGAGATTTGAAGGAGTCACCACATCACCACAGCTCGTGAACTATATTTAAATGAATTAGTGAACCTGGAGCCGGAGGATCTAGGCTCCAAGCCCACCTCTCACTTTTCCTAGACCACCTTGGTCACCCTCCTGATTTCCTCCTGGATGAAATATAACATAACATCTCCTCTCTGGCGTCTGAAGCTCCTCATAAGCTGGCCCTTCCTGACCTCACCCTGTGCTCCCCTCTGGGTATTCTCCCCACTTCTTCGTCTCCCACAGGCCACCTGCTGCAGGAGGCCTTCGCTAGTCCCTACCCTTTCAGATGACCTTCCATCCACTCTGTACAAACTTTCTACCTATCATCTCAAACTGACAAGACCCAAACGTAGTGTACAGCCCTGTGCAGGAGCAAGAGAGGAATGGTCCAAACTCCTGGCTCCCACATAATGTGGCTGATTCTCTGTGGCAGGAACTGGTACCTAGCTATGTGGACGCCATCTCCCCCACGAGAACGCCTTTCTTTGTACTCCTGGTGCTTAGCACAATGCCTGGGCACGCAGCATCCCAGGAGAGGACCACCACTAACAAGGCCCTCTCGGGGCTCCTGAGGTTTACAGAGGACTTTGCTCACAACAACGCCCTGAAGCAAGTCGCGCAGATGTCATTAGCCCCATTTTACACATGAGCAAAGTGGCATTCAGGCGGGGCTATCTGCCCACGCCATCAGGATGGGCACTTGGGTGTGTGATGACAACCCCAACCCCCGAGGAGGCCCCACCTGCAGGACAGCTGGCCTCGCATGTGCGCAGCCCCCGTACCTGCAGTGCGCACCCCCTTGCGACAGCTTCATCAGCATTTAATGTGGTGCTTATGTCTTTAAGAAAGAACTTGGCAATCTGCTCCTTCACGGCAGGGATTCGGGTCGCGCCTCCCACAATTTCTATACTATTTATATCATCACGGCTCAAGTCTGGAAAAGAAAAGAAAGGTTTTTTTTTGGTTCTAGTTTCATCACCTTAAAATATTTTTTCTGGCATATACAGCCAAATACTAAGTGTGTATGTATCTCTATATATACATCAGTTGGCTACAAATTATTGTTAAAAATCTGTTTCTAATTCAGATTCTATAAAACACACAATGAACTGGTAACCAGAGATCAAAGATGAACAAACACATCAAATGTCCGAGTCAAAGATATGGGCACAAGACTCTGCCTGGGATTTAAAAAGGATTAGAAGAAACCAGACTTGACCATAAGGAAAAGTCACAATCTGCTACGATAAAGCCCTTGAGAGGTCAGGTCACTTTCACCAAAACCACTCCTCTACGGGCAACCTATTTACATGTTCACACAGAATAATACATCAAAAGACTTGTAACATCATACAACTGAAATGTGAATAGGTTTTAGTCATGAGAATGAGGGGCCCCGTGACTGACAAGCACTGTGAGTAAAGCTAAACCACAACACAGAAAGAAAAGGGTCAGGGTTCAAGTTCTGGTTTGGATATTTGGTACCTATGTGACCTCCTTCCTCTGTTAACTGAGAAAGCTGGACTACAGGGGACAGGCCAAGGGGAGGGGTGACCCCGGCTTCCACCTCCTTTGTTTTCTCACCTAAAAAGATCTTCAGTTCACATCTGGCATTGGAGGGGGATGCTCTGCAATTTTATTTGAAACAGTTTTCAGAAATGTTTAAAAATAAAGGCGATGTGTTAGTGACCATGGAAGTTCTACATTAAGTTATTTTCAGACAACAATAAGAATATTCAAGTTTTAACAAGCAAATGCCTGCTTTTCTAATACAGTCGATTTGTCACCAAAATCATAATTTAGTCACTATGAAATAATGCCCTCAGACTTCTAGTCATTTACTTTTATGGGACCAGAAAACTCAATCACAGCTCCTGCCTAAGCTACCACTCCTCCCCCCAAGAAGGAACAGCAATCTTCTATCACATTTTTATCATGTAGCCTTTCTCCCACTTCCACCCACGACTGCCCACACTGGCAAGAGAGACAGCATGGCCATCAGACTATTGCCGACTTACTTGCTTGTTCCATTACAGTTTTTAAAGGTGGTTCCACTCTGGCCAAGAGAGAAACACAAAGCTGTTCAAACTGACCCCTGTGGAAAAAAAATCAGAGTATTAGGCAAAGACAAAAGGATGAGCAGAGGGTATTCTGAAGCATCAGAATGAAGAAATCTTAAGTGACCCAAATATCAAATTAACAAACACTCTGGGAATTGAAAAGCACCTGTTCATTTTACTGGAAACATCAAGGTCATTCATGAAACACTCGATGTTCAAAGGAAGGTCAGACGCATTCGCACTCATCAATTTCTTTAGTTTTTCACACTCCTGGTATAAGCGCAGCAGGGCTCGAGAATTATCTTTCACATTTAATTTATACTTTGCCTTGAACTCGTCACAGAAGTAATCTACTAAAGCATCATCAAAGTTCCTGCCGCCCAGGTACGGGTCAAAAGTAGTAGCCAAGACCTGGTTAATTTAAAAAAAGAGAATTAAATGAGAATAGCTTTAATTGTATTATTTGGTAATGTGAAGAACAGTATTTATCAAATACTTTACACATGTTCTCAAAGCAGCCACTTAAACTGTTATACTGGCAATAAATGCTTGTTTTGCTGGAGGAAAAAACAACAAAAAGCCTCTGTGCTTTGAAAAGATAAGTAAAAATCAGATAAGTTTATTTAGGATCATCTCCTGGCTTTTTAAAAGGTGATGCACAGATCAAGGAGGGAGCATGTGCCGCTGCTCTGGGCAGCTCCCCATTCTCCAGCCTTCTCTCATTCTACTTCTAGCAATTGGAGATAGTACACTGAGACAAGAAAAAGAAAAGGAGTTATGGAATAAGCACAGCAGAAGAGTAAATAAGATGATCACTTGGTGCAGATGATGGCACGGTTTCCTAAAGATATGACTACAACTTAAATAGAACATTTAACAACTACAGTAAAGTAGCAGCATATGAAACAAACCTACACAACCCAGCAGCAAGAGTTAAACAAAGAGCTACCTGAATAACTGGTTGGGTGATACCACACTATGATTAAAAATGACACTAATCAAATTAACCTATTATTCAGTGCCGCATACCACCAAGAGGTTAGACTGTAGAACACACACATACGAAACAACAGGTCAAGAATTCCAAGGGAAAGGCTAGAAAAAGTAGAGCAGGAGCAGGCTGCAGTACCATGTCTCAAACTGTACACTGCGATTATAACTATTAAAACTCTTGGGCATGGGTTTTAAAACAGGAAAGATTAGGTATACAGCATTCAAAAACTCTCATTTACTGGGGTGAAGAACACAGCAACTGGCAAGTAGTCTGGCAGAAATTAGGCCTGGATCAACATCTTACCCCACATCCCATAATAAATTCAAAATGGATACACAACTTGCATATTAAAGATCACACCATAAAAACATTAGCAGAGGTCATGGATGTTTCACAACTGTGGGTAAGAGATGAATTCTTAACCACAGAAGGAACAAAGGAAATTACTGAAGAGAGAGTTCTGATTACGTGAAACTTCTAGCAACAACAAAATTAATGCATCCAAGAAAAGGAAAACAGTCTACTGACAAAAGAAATCTCTGAGTCAAATTTCTCAAATAAGGGTCTGGTATCCAAGATTCACAGACCAAAAGCTATCCCTCAATAGGTAAGTGGTCCAAGGCTATGAACCCAGATTTCTCATAATAAGAGAAATGCCGATCAAAAATCACCCTGATGTTTCACCTCACATTCAGCAAAGATGACAGAAGAGGGAAACAGTCAATGCTGGAGGAGCTGTGGAAAGATAGGCACATTAATGCACCGTTGGTAGAGCTGCAAATTAGTATATGTATTCTGGAAAGCCATTTGTAATTATGTAAAGAAAGCCACGAAAATGATCATACCCTCTGATTCAGAGATTTGACTGACTCCTTGTGACCCTACTTGGGAATTTTTTGGCAGAAACCACAGCAGTGGTTTGCCATTTCCTTTTCCAGCTCAGTTTACAGATGAGGAAAACTGAGATAAACAGGGCTAAGTGACTTGTGCAGGGTCACACTGTCTGAGGCCAGATTTGAACTCATCAAGATGAGTATTTCTGACTCCAGATCTGGTGCTCTATCCCACGGTGCCACCTACCTGCCCCCCCAGAGATTCTACTGCCAAGCATATACCACAAAGAGGTCACTGACAAAAAGAACAGCTCTAAATATATGCCAAAATATTTATAGCATCATGTTGTGTTGTAGAAAAGAACAGTAAAAAGTTGATGCCCATAGATTGGGAAGTTAAATTATGGTACATGAATAGAACGGGGTATTACTGTGCTATAAGAAATGATGACTACGACAGATATGAAGAAGCATGAAAAGCAAACAACATGCACAATGGTCACAGTAATGTAACTGCAAAGAATTACCGCCACTGGAACCAAAGGCTACAAAATGAGAAAGAACAAGCAGCACCTTCTGTTTTAACAAAGAAACGGAAACCAAGGGGGACGCCCATCAAATTGGGGAACGGCTCATGCCATCAAAAATGTCATGGATTCTTATTGTACCATTAGAAATAAGAAACACCTGGAAAGATTCCTATTAACTAATCAGAGCAAAGGGAGCACATAACAGGAGAGCAATTTATACAGTGACTACATGAGCATCAAAAAGGAAAACAGCTTTGAAAGACTTTCAGACTCTGACTAATGCAGAGGGCAACCTCGACTCAGACGGCTGATGGAAAGTAGGCTACCCCACCACTTGTCAGAGGATGGACTATCTTCAGACACAGCTGATACATGAACTTATTTGTTATGCAGGCGGGCTTTCACTTGGGAAGAAGGCCAAGCTCTACAAGGAAAGTGGGGATGGGGGAAGACACACGGAAGAGAGCAGAAGGAAGTGCCGAAGAGGCCACAGACAAGTGCAGGAATGGTGGTACGATGCTGTTAAGCTGAAGAGAGTCTTTTAAAAAATCTACGAAAGAAGTTCATGGTTTCATATACAACCTTTTTTCCAGCTCTTCATGAATGGAAAAGTTCATGACGTTTGATGTTTGTCAAGTTCATAACGAGAAAAAAATGAGAAGGAAAAAAGATGGCATGCTACGTCTAAGTACCAAGCTTTCAAATCTATTTCTTTGGCTCGTGAGATTCACTGTCACTTTCACTACAAATTCAACCCACAGAAGCACTAATTTTTAATTCATCTACGGCTGATTCTAAAGAATTATTCAAGAGATAATTCTCCTAAGAATTATAACTTACTAAGAAATTGCTTTCAAGAATACAAATGTAAGGAATATAGGTAATATTTACTAGAAAAGTTAGACAAATAATTTATCCTAAGTCTTAGAAAAAGTACAAAAACTAGGTTTCAAAAAGAGTGTCCTTATTCTCAAGTCAAGTTTTTTTAATAAAATACATAACCTAATACACACGACAGCTCAAAGAAACCCTTCGATTTCAAGATAATTTTAATAACTAAGGTTTTATTGTAAGTAATCTGGTATATATTCTTAAACTTCTAGAAGAGCTCGGGGGGGGGGGGGGCAACATAAAGATATTTAGTGCCAAAGAAGCAACCTCCTAGCCAGCAATAATGAAAACAATGGAGACACGAGAATTGGGGGGGAGGGGGGAGAAAGGTTATGGTTCCTTCTCCCCACCCCCTCTTCCCTATCTACCCTGCAAAAAAGTAAGAGAACAGAAAACCAGAAGGAATCACAGGCAATACAGCTTTAAAAGTTACATGTTGTAATGAAAAATGTTATCCAACTCCAGAGAATGAACTGGTAGAGCGCGAATGCAGATCGAAGCACCCCTTTCTTCATGTTTTGTTTGTCTCTGTTTTCTTTCACAACATGACTAGTATGAAATATTTTGCATGACTGCATATGTATATGAAATTGCTTGCCTTCTCAATGAGGGAGGAGGAGAGAGAGGGAGGGAAAGAACTTGGGACTCAAAATTTTAAAAAAATGAACGTTAATATTTGGAAAAAAGTTACATATTGAATTTGTAATATACTTAAAAAGAAAAGCAAGGTCTATATAAGAGATTCACAGATTCATGTACAAATTCTCTTGTCCTATTCACAATGTATATAAAAACGCTCATTTTATTCAGAATTTGTTAAAACTCAAATAATAATGAAGTAGCAAAGTCAACCCAAACAGTAAAGAACACAGAGCTACGGATAAAGACACAAGAGACAGAGTATCTTAGCAACAACGCTATGATAATAAGAGCATGAGAGGTGCAGGGGGACACCTAGGGAACCTGATGGGGATCTCACTCGCTGTGCGGTTCTGGGCGAGGCTCACACCTTCAGCTTGAGTTTCCTCATCTAAATGGGGGCAACGACACCTTGCCGCCCCCCCCCCCAAGACTGAACATACCCTGAGGGCAGGGACTGCTTTCACTCCAGTGCTGAGCACAGTGCAGGGCCATCCCCAGGGTTAAGTGCTTAAGAAATGCATCTTGTGTGTCTTGAAACACTTTCCAAAGAAATATGTTTGGAAAGTGAGAAAGCCTAAGCCTCTAAAGTGTGAGCCTGGTAAAACGAATAAACTATGATGTATAAAAGTATAATATAAAGATAGAAAAAAATGATGCCCATCAACTCCCGCTTAAAGCATTCCCAGAAAGAACATTAAGGAAAAGTAACATGGTCTGGTGACTAGAGTAAACCTTGAAGTTAAAACCAGGGTTCAAGTTACCACTGGATCCCTCTGGAATCTGTGAGCAGCAGAGGAGGAAGCCTCCTGCCTGAGAGGGGACTGTGCCAATGAAGGCACAGGTCCAGTCTCGAGACAGGGTGTGTAGGGAGTCGGCCTTAGGGCCCATAAAAATTCACTTGAGTTCAGGCTCCCCATACCTCCTCATTTGGGGAGTCTGGTCAAGTCGCTTGACCCCTCAGTGGCCTGGGCCATTTCCTAAGACCACAAGTTACAGAGGAAGTGCTGACCTGCATCGGCCTAAGGGTTTTCTCCTCTAGAGAATCCCTACATCGGTGAAGTCACAAGGCCAGTTCCTACCCCTTCTATCATAAAAAGGCACACTACTATCTTCTTTTTCTTTTTCTTGCTTTTTTGGTGAGGCAAAAATGGGGTTAAGTGACTTGCCCAGGGTCACACAGCTATTAAGTGTCAAGTGTCTGAGGCCGGATTTGAACTCAGGTCCTCCTGATTCCAAGGTGGGTGTTCTATCCACTGCACCACCTAGCTGCCTCTACTACTATTTCATCTTAAATGACCTTCTATCGCTATCTGCACCAGAGCCACCCCCCAACCCTGGACTCAGCCCCTAGGGTGCCAGCTCAGGGGGTGAGCCCTCTGCCTGCACATCAGCTATCATCTCCCGCTCCTCTCGTCCCTCCTCGACCCTCCCTGGCCTTAGCATCTTCCCAATTCCCCTTTTCTAGGGTCCCTTAATGTGCTGTGTTTCCATACTTGAATGTAAACTCCTGGAAGGCAAGCCTGGCTCGCCTGTATCCAAAGCCCCAATGTTTAACAGTATCCACACGGAATAAGTGCATAATAAATACTTTATCTGTATACTACCTTTTATTAAACCAATTACACGGACTCATTTTTAGTAAGAGAATAATAATCGAATGTAGAAAATCTCTCACTTACCTTAAGTTTTCCCTTGTTAAAAGCACAAACTGAAACTTGGTAGGCAGAATGCCCCATATCGATAAATACGACATTTCTTGGTTTCTCCTCTAAAGGTGGAAGATCTTGCTTATAAATTCCATACGCAAGTGCAACTGTAAAAACAAAAAAATTTTTTTGGAATTTCAGCCATCTTGGAGATCAAGTACCACTAAATTATTTTAATAGTTTGAAATTTAATGCAAAAAGAACACATTATTATTCACGAAGGGAGTGAATTTATTTTTGGTAATCTGCCAACTCATACTTTATTCCATTCTACACCTTGACCAACAACATTGTAGCACCCCTTAACATTAAAGAAAAAAACACACACAACACCCCAACCACCGAGACATCCAAAGACATTTTGCTCAAACTGGCAGTTACCTACTCCCAGCTAAAATCCTTATGAAATCAGCACATTCGTGCTAAGTCTTAAGGCTAACCAACTTCATTGCACTCGTTAGAAAAAAAAATCAGTCGCACATTTTTGCCAATGACTTTCTCATTGTTTACCTGCAGTGGTTTCGTTCATCAGTCTTAGACAATTTAAGCCGGCGACCTGGGCGGCTGCCATCACGGACCTTCTCTCAGCATCGGTGAAGAAACTAGGAATCTGGAATTTTAGGAACAGTGAGTAAATACAATAGTTCTATGTCACACAGTTTACCTTTAAGGTTTCAGTTAAGCAAAGGGCAAAATAATGGATGTATCTGATTATACATATGAAGGCAACATGTCAAGAATCCACTGAGGCTCATTAAATGAGGAAAAAATTACTCAAATCTTGTTAAAATCGTGAAATATATATCCTAAAATGATTTGGACAGAACTTAAAAACGAACTGAAAACAGAACATGAAAGTGATTTAATTTCCAAACAAACATAATACACTGAGACAAGGTCCAAAGGAGCTAAAGAATAAAATCTTATTACAATATCTTATTCAAATTAATAATGATGATGATGATGATGACAAAGGTAACAGCTAATATTTATAAAGTTCTTACTATGTGCCAGGCACTGTGCTAAGTTCCTGACAATTATCTCATTTGATCCTCATGACAATGCTAGGAAGTAGGTGCTATTATCCATATTTTACAGATGAGGAAACTGAGGCAAACAGGATTAAGTGACTTGCCCAGGGGTTACCCAGCTAGCAATGGTCTGAGGCCAAATTTGAACTCAGGTCTTCCTGACTCCTGGACTGGTATTCTATCCATTGTGCCACCTAGATGTTAAAATTCCAATTCTCTTAAAAATAAGTGTGTAACATCAATATTCTAACAATGATCAACGGTGAAAGTCTTAGCTACTCTGCTCAATACAGTGATCCAAGACAATTCCAAAGGATCCATGATGAAAAGTGCTATCCACTTCCAGAGGGAGAATTAATGAACTCTGAGTCAATTTCTTTACAATTTCTTGCTTTTTGTTTTTTGGCAAAATGGTTAATGTGGAAATGGTTTGCATAAAAGAAGTGTGGAGTTTTTAATTTTTAAATTTTATTTTATTTTATTTTATTTCATTTTTTGTTTTGGCTAGGCAATGGGGTTAAGTGACTTGCCCAGGGTCACACAGCTATAAGTGTTATGTGTCTGAGGCTGGATTTGAACTCAGGTCCTCCTGAATCCAGGGCCAGTGCTCTATCCACTGAGCCACCTAGCTGCCCCTTAAATTTTATTTATGTTTCTTTTTGCTGGGGGTTACTAATTCCACAATAAAATATTTTAGAATTTAATTTAAATAACTAAAGCCTGCCCAAACGCTGAAAATTAGAACTCTTTGATCTATCCAATTACCAATGAATTTTGCTCAAAAATACGCACCACTGAAAAGTCAGACTTAATAAACAGCAACATTTTACAAATGCCTTCCGGGAACTAGCTTATATAAAGTTTCACTCTAAATTATGTTTTAGAAATCCAAGTAAGGTAGGTATATTTGCATTTTTTTTTTAAAGTGAGGCAATCGGGGTTAAGTGACTTGCCCAAGGTCACACAGCTAGTATGTGTCAAGTGTTTGGTCTGAAGCTGGATTTGAACTCAGGTCCTCCTGACTTCAGGGCCAGTGCTCTATCCGCTGAGCCACCTAGCTGCCCTAGGTAGGTATATTTGAATGAAAGTAATTGACTACTTTGATGTGAATCTATTAATTAATATAAATTAATATGAGGTATGTGTCCATGAATTCTCCTACAGAGCTGGAACACTATGATGTTCAAACTTTTTTTTTTTTTAGTAAAGCCTGAAATTTTATATTATGATCTTATTTGCACAACCCTAATACATGTTCTCCTGATAGAAGATGTCATGATTTCTGAGCCTTAGTACTCCATGCCATAGTATAAGTTTAAGAACAGGGACACTGTTTAAGTAGCAACACAGCCTTTCTTTAAAAAGTAAACATTCTCTTGGAAACTGAGGGATGCCCATCCATTGGGGAATGGCTGAACAAGTTGTGGCATATGAATGTAATGGAATAGTATTGTGCTATAAGAAATGATGAGCAGGCGGACTTCAGAAAAACCTGGAAAGACCTGTATGGTCTGATGCTGAGTGAAGTGAGCAGAACCAGGAAAATGTTGTACAGAGTAACAGCCACGTTGTGCAATAACTTTGATAGACGTAGCCCTTCTCAGCAATGCAAGGATCTCAGACATCTCCAAAAGTTGCATGATGGAAAATGCTATCCACATCCAAAGAAAGAACTATGGAGACCGAATGCAGACCGAAGCATACTATTTGCTATTCTTTCCTTCTGTTTTGTTTTCTCTTTCTTGTGGTTCCTTCTATTGGTTCTAATTCTTCCTTACAATGTGACTAATGTGAAAATATGTTTAAAGGGAACGTATGTGTATAGCCTATATCAGATTGTGCGCCATCTTGGGGAAGGAGGGGGAGAAAAATTTAAAATGATTGTTGATAAATCAAAATAAATTAATTTATAAAAAAAATTTTTTTTAAATTTAAAAAAGTAAACATTCTCAATAAGCCATCAAATTTGAGAAGGATCTCAAAATTAAGAGCAAAATTATAGGCCCCACTCCGCTATCAAATAAAAATGATATTTTTGATAATGCTAAGCTCTGATACCTAGAGGTCTTAAAGCTAGGGACGACTAACCTGCTTTCTAAAGAAGCTAGCTACCCTATGAGAAGATGAAACAGCCCCTGCACTGATTTCTCTACTGCAGCCCTCTCCTCCTAGCCCTTTTTGTCTAAAGAAAAGAAGAGGCTGAGCTGCTGGGTTGACTATTGGATCCCATTCTCAAGTCCAGCGAAGGAAGGGCAGCAACATCTTTCAGAGTGTTAAGGGCCTGCCTGGGCCATGGCCTCATCGCTCAATAAGCGCCTCCCATGTCACAGGACCATCTCTCACAGTTACCACCGGCGTGACCTTGGGCAAGTCAATCAACCTCTCGGGGATTTGGTTTCCTCATCTCTAACCAGGAAAGAGACAGACTTTCATTAAGCCACCAACCTCGAGGACAGCACCGGGAAGATACACAAAGGAGAAGCTCCTCACTCTGCCCTCAAGGCTTACATCCTCCTAAGGACGTCCTCAAGAAGAGAAGAGAGTGAAGTGGGGAGGGGAGGAAAGCTCATCAGCCCTTCCTGGTGTTCTCCCCTGCTCCAGTCGAGGTCTCACCACCCCTCCAGGGGCTTTCCCTCCCTCCCCAAAACCTGGGGTGCTGCTGCAAGATTGGCACTGGCTCCCAGCACCCCTAACTGTACACAAGTGACCAGATGAGAAGATGGGAAACTAACAGAAGAATGGCGGAACCAAAGATGTCTTCCATAATCCACCCAGTGCATCGATATGGTATTGTAGTCAAAATTCGGTAGCGATGATACATGCAACTAATTTCCCCATCCCCACTCCAAAAGGACCCATCAGAGCATCACAGATGTAGAGATAGAAGGGACCCTGAAGATCATCTAATCCCCCCTTATTTTATAGTGGAAATAACTGAGGCCCAAAAAAGGTGACTTCCCCAAGCTAGGATCTGAACCCAAGCCCCGTGACTAAACCCAGCCCTCTTTTCACTGCATACATCATGATTTTCATAGAACAAGGTTCACTCAGTGAGTCAGCTCCTTAGAGGAAGGCAGTCAGGTACTTCACAGAAAAGAACACTTTTATGCCACTGTGGGAGAGCAGTCAACAAATGACTGCTTCACTGCCTCAAACAGCACCTTGTGGTCTAAAGCACAAATGAAGCTTTCTCCCATCTCAGACTTGCTTTAGGGAATCCAGCCCCACTGATTATGAAGGCCTATAAAGTAAATGGTGATCTAGCTTCTAGAGCACAGGGCTTGTGCTCTAGAATGGTATGAATGTGTATGTCCTATGAAAATCCCAGTTTCTAAAAGGACCCGCTTTTGTTGATAACTTTTGGGGAGGCTGGGGCAGGGCCAAACCTGGTGGTGCAGAGGTTTCGGAGAAGGGGGTGGGTATACTGGATGTACTCTTGGGGAGGCAGCCACTGAAGTCACCAAGATCTATTGGCTAATCATGACCGACATGTTGAAAAACTTCAAGCTATACAAAAATGACAATTTTTCTCCCTTTTCTTAACACTACAAAGACCAGACACGTAACCCAAAGGAAAAAAATTTAACATCACTTTACTTTGAAGTAAAAAAACTTCATCATATCTCTATTTTCTTTGCCTTGTGGATAAAAAAAAACAAAATGAAAGGCTCTGCATTGTCAATGGACACAGCTTGGTCCTTCAAGATATTCTTACATTCCAGCCCTTTGCACATGAAAAGGAAGCTAACTGGATTCAGTGGTCATTTACTGGGTGAAGAACACGAACAAAAAGAAAAAAGAACCAGATACCTGCAGTGTATAACATGCAGGACACTAATCCAACAAAAAGAATAACATTAAATAAGACCAGCACTTTACGTAACTCATCTCATTTGAACCTCCCAACAGCCCAGTGGGGAAGGTGTTAATCCAAGAATACCTGATCAAAGTAAAATAGGGTACAACTTACTGAAATCACACAGTCTGCCACAGGCTTCTTCAAAGCATTTTCTGAAGTCTCCTTAAGCTTGGCCAAAAGCATTCCAGTGACCTGCTCGATCGCAAAAGGCCTATCTTCTTCTAGGTACCGAACCTGAAAGCAAAGGAAAATGTCAGTGAGCAAAATAAATAAATATTTAATGAGCCTATCAAGTTAAATTCAGAAAACTAAAAAATAAATGGATAAACTACGTAAGAACTTGAAATACAAACCTAATCTTTAGAAGATTCATTTCAGCATAAATGATTTTTAAAAGACTTATCATTCACTCCTCATTTTTTTCCTCCGTTTTCACAAAGAAGATATTTGTTGCTTTTATTTTTTAATAACAGAGGCAAGAAAAATATAAAATAAAAACTATCAACTCTGTGCTAGGTGAGTCTTAACTAGAACTTACTACATCTGCATGACTTCAGGGTACTTTTCCTCACAAAATATATGTTTAAAACTTCTACAGAAAAGAGATTAAGACAACATGAATTTCAATAATAAAAAACAAAGCAATACTCAGGAAGCTGAATATTGCTAAGTTAAAAGAAACCAAGAGAAGGTATTTTAGTACCACGGCTATATTATAACATAAATAACTCCACACACAATAGCTGTAAACGTAATGTTCCTTTTTTTGCAAAGTAAACATTAATACCTGCTTTTAAAAATCTTAATTCAGAAATGTTATTCAAATGCTATTCAAAAATGCTTTCCTTTATTTAATACCTTTAACACATCTCAAGATGTTTCTGCAATAATTACAAAAAATTTTTCAAAGGCAAGCTTCAAACCAGTTTAGTCCTTTCCATAATTAGTTGTAGCTCTAATTCTCCCTTTCCCCCTGCAATTTCTCTAAAGTCAGTTTTATTATTAAATTAAGCAAGATAATAATCAGAAATATTTTTGCCTTCTTAAAAACCTTATTCAAAAAAGTCTACGTGCTTTTTACCACTTACATAGAAAGGAACCGAAATCTAGGCGAAACTATTTGAGCTGCTGAGAAAATGTGAATAAGCAGAATGTCTGCCTCGTGATTTTTCAATTATTAGTTATCGAGTTACTGCCCTGGGTAGGTACCTTAACTCCTGTACTTCCATTTGGCATTTTCTGAAGCTCATAGGGAAGCTTGAACCTTTCAGTCTGCACAATGGGATCATCAAAAGACCGTCCATGAAGTTTTTTGAAGCCATGTAATGTATTTCTTACATTTGTAACAATCTGTTAAAAAAATACTTTTATTAATCAAAGTATCCATCAGATCTTTGCCCTTTACAAGTAAAAAACAAAACCCCCATTTTCTGCATATCTAGTTTTAAGATAAAACAAATTTCTGACTTACTATGTGCATTAAGAATAGCAGCTAATAAATTCTTAATATTGATTCTCAAAAAACTATGAATTATGCAACAAACATTGTCATTACCCCACAGTTCCTTAAAGCTTTTGCTCCTGCTCTGATAAAATATAGAAAAAGTTCAAAATAAATGTATTTTTCAAAAGGAAAAGTTTTGTCAATGTCAGTATTTCTTCTATAATCACCTGTATCTCACCATCTCTTGCCAGTTATTTTTCATCTCTTCCTCTCATTTTATTACTTATAAAAAGAAAAGCCATGTGGGAGAGTGGATAGAGTACCGGACCTGGAACCAGGATCCTGTTTCTGAGACTGACTTTCCAGCTCCACGACCACTGGTACACCGCTAAGTAACAGTCAATCTCAGTGACACTGGGACAACTCTTAAGTTACAGACCTGTGGTCACCACAGTAACAAATCCAGAGGTCAGTATCCCCCTCCAATCTCTGCTAAATTCCATCTCCCCACAAAGAAGACTCAATTTATGATCAAGCTTTTCATGTTCAGCACATTGTTCCCAATTTCTAAGGTCCCACTAAGGTCCCATCAAGTCCTAAATCTATGATCCCATGAGACTCCTGGAAAGCAGGTTTCTTTTAACTAGGTATATGCCCTATGAGGGGATACATTTAGTGAATAACAAATCAAAATACAAATTGCCATAATTTTTGAGCAGCTGTGACTTTAAAATCTAAGAAGGAAACCAGAGGTAACAGTACAATTACCATTCTAAAGCCAGAATAATATTATCTTGCCTAAGACTGACAACGTAGCCTGCTGTTCAATAAAGGCGACGTGACTGCTTCCCTCACAAAGGGTAAGAATGAATTCTGGGATGCACCAGAAATTCAGTCAAACTATCATGTCCACATGCATCAGACTTGGGTGAGCTCAAGGTCCAATTCTGGAGTGGAACTGATAGCTCAGTATTTATCCAAATTGAAGAAATATTTATGGAAAAACAACCTTAAATAGTTGTTGAAACTACATACACACACACAAAAAGGTTAGAGCTACAAAGAAAGACAGGGAAAGAGAGAAAAAATATCCCCAGATCAATTTATGTAAGACAGCTTAAATAGAAATCACACGTACAAATATAAGTGGAGCGCCAGGATAATAAACAGTTAATTAAGTCTTGTATACTGGTAATAGGGAAGGGGGGGTGGGGAAGGAAATTCTCAGGAAAATCAATGCTCTTCTACCTTTCCTTTTTAAATAAGAGAGGAAAAGATTCAGGTACATCTTAAAATTCAAGAGAACTCAGAGATTTTAAAATTGAAGAAAATAAGATTGAAAGGAAAATTAGCTGTCACACTCCAGTATAAAATGTATGCTTTCTTACTGGTAAATAGATCCCACAACCCAAAAACTTTTAAAAATATATTCTAGATAAATTAATGGCAGCTTCAATTATCCCTGCTTCTTATGTAGTTCCTCTAACTTTCTATTTCACTTCTTCCTAAAATGCTCCTCCCCTCAGGTGGAGCTTCTTGTCAGGAAACCCTTCAGGCATACAGATGTTGCCTTTGTACCACAGCACAAAATATATAGATCTTAACATCTAGTAACAATGTTTTTACACACGTTAGCAGCATCAACACCCTAAATTCACAGTTATTTTGGAAAAATAACTGAATTATTCTGACCAACATAATCAAATATACTATACTGATCATACTCAAATATACTATACTGATCATACAATAGATCAAAGACAAATAAGTGGAAAACTACCTAGGTTAACACTAGATTGTTAATACTTTCAGGCTATGATTATGCTTTATTCAAGCTCGATTTGGGGGGGTGGTGAACAAAATGCAATAATTAAGAATTAAAATACTACAGTCAATGTAACACAAATTTTAATTACAGATTTTGTTTTCTGCACACCTTTATTCTCCCTTTTCTACTTGTATGAATTAATCAGGATCCCCCTACTTAATCTAAATAAGATCTTCCCACTACTCATGTAATACCATATTTAATTCAAAAGGATACATGATTTTAAGGAACTACCAAAATTAAATCAATTTACCTGGCTTTTGGCTGCATTCCCAATTGTTCGAGTTTTGGATCCTAAAGATATACAAGCCCTAAAAAAGAAGAAATAGTCAGATTTTACTAAAAGTTAAAGATAACTCTGGAGGGAAAACGGGTAGCAGGTTAAGGAAGAACAAAATAAATCTTCTCTCTAGTATTTTTGTAGTTTATTGTTATGTACCTGACTAAATCAACTCTTCAAGGACTGATACAATCATGTAATTAATGAAACAAATAAACTATTTGAACATTTAAAAATGGCAACTTAGTTCTTATATTTCTAACAATCCTCCTCCATAAACAATGGATCCCAAATACATAATAAAGATGACTTATGCAAGAATAGGAATCTTAAAGTAACCAAGAAAAAAAAAAAGACCAAATCAATTATGTAATTTCCTCCTCAATCTAAACTGCACAACTACATTATTTGTAACACAAATCTTTATCGTCAAGTCTATTGCTACTATGTATAATTTTGGCTACAAAAAGCAGATTCAATGTATTACATTTTACAAACAAAAACTTCACATGATCCAAGAAAAAGTTTATGAGATCACAATTCTGAACAGATTCAACAATTACACATATTGAATACTGAACACCCAACTGCATACTGTATGGGCCACAATGTTGTACTAGATGATGGCCCTGCTTTCAAGAAGCTGGGATCTATCTCAAAGGGGAAGAGCCCTGTACAAATCTCTGAAGTGTGAGGCGGTCTGCTCTAAGAGGCACAAATTAAGTGCCCAGAAGAATACAGAATAAAAAGCGGCCAACAATCTGCTGGGCTGAGGACGGGAGGCCAAAGAAGCTAAGTACCGAGGCCTTAAAAATATTACTAACCAAAGTATCAAGACATACCCAATGAGGAAGAAACTCTTCCGTAGAACCTTACACGTGACAACATAACAATGATGACAATAATAGCACGTTACAATTATCATCTTCTTTGATCCTCACAACAACCTGGGAGGGGCTGTTATTATCTATTTTATAGATGAGGAAACTGAGGCAAACAGGTTGAGTGATTTTCCCAAGGTCACACAGTTTGTAACAAAGTAGAATAAAAATGACTTAACAGATCAAAAATAAACTTAAAAAACCCCCGCTCATCAGGATTTATAATACACTGGGCTCTGGGGCTCTAAGTCTACCTACACCTCTGCTACTTTTCACTTTGTTTTCATGCCTGCGCATGCAGGTTACTTCCATTTCTGCAATTTAGCTTTGCTTCATGTCATATATCTTTCCATGTTTCAGTGTTATATTCAATATTCACTTTTTTTATGACATCCTAACATCACAACAACTCATCTTCCTGAGTTAAAATCTAGCCTCACTTGCTAGCTGTGTGACCCTGGGCAAGTCACTTAAACCTGTTTGCCTCAGTTTCTTCATCTGTAAAATGAGCTGGAGAAGGAAATGGCAAACCACTCCAGTGTCTTTGCCAAGAAAACCCCAAAGGGGGTCACAGAGAGTCAGGCAAGAACGAAATGACTGAACAAATACCAACAACACTTTAACTGCTTGTTTGGCTAGTCTCCAATCTTTGGATACATAGACTGTAGTTTTTTGGTATTACAAACAAGAAAATCATGACTATTTTACATTTTTGACACTTTTCTTAAGAATTACATCAATGGGTGTGAGTCAGGGTCAACCAACATTTAGTAAGCACCTACTATGTGCCAGGTACTGTGCTAAGTGCTGTGAATACAAAGAAAGGTCAAAGACAGTCCCTGCTCTTAAGGAGCTCACATTCAGCTTAATAGGGAAATGTGGCCAGTTTTGTGACTTTTGTTGTGTATTTCCAAATTGCTCTACAAAATGTTTGGGCCAGTCTACAGTGGGTAAATAAGTAAAGGAGCAGGGGGAGGAGAAGGCATTTCAGAAAAAGGAACCATATAAACAAAGCTGTGGAGGTGGGAATGTTTGAAGAATATTTGGGGAATGCAAAGTAGTCACTGGTACAATAGTGCAACACAGGCTTGCAAGGCATGTTAAGGCCAGATCTGATGCGGCTGCCACGATGAAGACTAAGAATTTTGACATTACTCAGTAAGCAATTCGAGGTTTCTCATCAGGGCAGTGCTCTAGAGTTTAATAATATTACTTTGGGACAATTCATCTGGGAAAAACAAAAAGCAGTTAGGAAACCAGTGTAATAGTTTCAGTGTGAAATGGAACCTGAAAGAAAACTGAAGTTCATTCAATTTAAACTAGGGAATACGGAAGGTATATAACATAATGGGGACAAGCAGAAGACCACTGGGACATTAGGTGCAGCCAAAACATAAACAGACACTGCAAGGGACATACAAAAATAGAATCTCATTCCTTGTCTTCTCTGACTGTCCCCCTTGTTCTGCCACTCCTTCTGCTGAGATGGATAGAATACAACTTCCATGTAGACCATAATGTATAGGGTATAACTCTCATGGATCTCAGAGATCAGGAAAAATTAAAGTTTCCCTTGCCCTCCAGTCTTCTTTCCAATTTTCTCTCATGACAGAGAGGATGACTATTTCTTAACTTCTACCTCTGTCTTCACATCAATTTTCTTTTTAAAAAGATTTTTGAACAGTTATAAGAAGATATTTATCAGTCGGTTAAGGGTTTAAAAACACTTATGCACTTAATGAGACAGATTCTCTTCCATAAACTTTTATGTACCCGTTAAATGGATTAAAAAAAACAAACAAACCTGAAAACCAAAATATCCATTTGGATATTTTAATAATTCCAAAGACACTTGCATTCATGTTGTAGCATTGTGACTATTCCCACTACAGTGTCTCATAAAGCTGCTGCATCCAAAAGAAAAGAATCCTTAATCCACCATTAAGTATGTAACCTTCTAATGACAGGCCTTTCTGTCCATCACTAGCTTGGCATGTTCTCCTGACGTAGATTTCAAGAATTCAAGGTCACACTTCCATACAATAATATACGCAAAGGTCTACACACATGATATATACAGTACAGACTAGTTTGTCAAATTGGTGCAAATCACGCTCCTAAGTTGTTTTAAATACAAACATCCTTTAGGGAACTCTGCTTTTATACCTAAAAAAGAGAGCTTACAACACTACTAAAAGCTAATATTACAATTCCTAAAGCTCAAGCTAGCCATAATGTTCTCAAAAAATACTTTTAATACTTACAAAAAAAAAAAAAAAAAAAGATATCACTCCCCAAACGGAAAATAAGAAGTTGTCACAACTTCAAGAGAGCTGAAAACTACTGCTCTAGAGTTTAATAATATTTCTTTCTTTCTTTTTTTTAAGGCAATTGGGGTTAAGGGACTTGCCCAGGGTCACACAGCTAGTTAGTGACAAGTGTCTGGTCGGAGGTCACATTTGAACTCAGCTCCTCCTGACTTCAGGGCTGGTGCTCTATCCACTGCGCCACCTATCTGCCCCTAATAATATTTTCAATTTGGTAAATAAACACCTATTTATTTGATCAGACTACTTTTTTAAAGGCCATTACTAATTACGTGAGCCTATATGCTATTTCCAGCTGATTAGATGAATATTCTCACCTAAGAATCCCCAATACCCACTAGCTGGTTTCTGTGTTAGTCCCCCTTTCTTTTTTTGGCTAGGCAATGGAGTTAAGTGACTTGCCCAGGGTCACACAGCTAGTTAAGTGTCATGTGTCTGAGGCCACATTTGAACTCGGGTCCTCCTGATTGCAGGGCCACTGCTCTATCCACTGTGCCACCTAGCTGCCCGTTAGTCCCTTGCCAAACAAGATCAGCAATTGCAGTCTCTCTAATAGAAGCAACTGCAAGCTTCCCCTCTCTCCCCCGCCAGCCTTCCAGTGACCTGGCCATCAGGCTGTAGTCAGGGCAGCAGTTCTGTACACAGCAGTTTGCTGTCAAAGAGAAAATGGATACTTTTCTTGAAGTTGTTAATGAAAAGTTCTCTACTACTGAGATAGATCAAAAGAAAAGGAACATCACATATGACTGGTTTCCTCTGTAATCCTAAGTATTTTATTTTATTCATTTAAAAAACATTCTGAAGAGGGGTCCAAGGGCCTCACCAAACTCTCAGAGGGGTACCTGACATACAAACCAGGGCTTCCTAATGGTTTCTATGTCAGGGACCCCTCTGAGAGTCTTAGAGTTAGACAGCTTAAGACATAAAACAGAAGTGAATGTTTCTCAGCAAATAACTTGTTGGAGATACACTATCAAAAATTTGACTTAACACTTCTAAAAATTCAACTGGTTGGAAGATATTAACGCACAATTTCTGCCTTTTCTAAACGCCATGAATAACTGAACATTGAGCCCTAAGTTTTTTTAAAAATACAAATTATCCAATGAAATGTAAAAAATAAAAGTTTACTGCCGGCATATTAAAACTGCAAACATCTGCATGAGAATTTTTTTTTAATTCCTCTTATGTCTTGCACCAAAACAAATTTAACATTTTAAAAACATCAATCAAATCATTCTAAAATTATTTGTCCATGGCTTTTAACAGCTCACAAAAGTGTAAGATTCCTAACTGGGGAAAAGTGTAGGTGCATCATAGGACTTTAGATCTGACAGGCACCCCTGGAGACCATTTGGGCTGACCCTTTCATTTTACAGATGAGGAAAATAAGACCCAGAGAAGTTCTGAACTGACTGTCCAAGGTCCTGCAGCTTGAAAGTAACAATACTAGAGCCAAAGCACAGGTCCTGACTCCAAATCCAGGTAATTTTCAGGAGAGGAAAAACAAAACTTACCAACTTAACACAGTATAATTCATTCTATGAAAATAAGCTCATTTTAAAAAGTTTTATTATGCATTTAAATACCCCTAGCCCTCCCCACAAAAAACCACTTCTATACATATGACAAGAACACAAAAAGAGGATTCAAGGCAACCATGAACCTCCACTTCATGCTGCTTGGTACTGTAAAACATAGAAAATATTCTACAAGTTCCTGCTTGTCTAGGCTTCCTTTGGTTCTCTGTGCATTTTTTTCCCATTCAATTTTATTTTTACTTCTAGATTCTCTCCCTACACCTACCTCACCCCCTTGCCCACCCATTAAGAATACAAAACCTACTACCAATATGAAGTCATAAAAACTAAATTTCCATATTTACCATGTTATGAAAGAAAAAGAAAAAATAAGAAAAAAAAATGCTTCCACTGGCACCCAGAGTCTACCTGTGCTCTCTCTGGAGGTGGGCAGCATGTTTCCTCATGAGTCCTCTGGAATTGTGGTGGATCACTGTATTGATCAGTTACTAAGTTTCTAAGTGTTGATTATAACATTGCTGTTACCGTGTGAATTGTTCTCCCCGTTCTCTCACTTTACTTTGTATCAGTTCATAAGTCTTCCCAGGTTTCTCTGAAACAATTCCCCTGCATCATTTCTTATAGCACAATAGTATTCCATCACAATCATATACCACGATTTATCCAGCCACATCCCAATGGATGGGCATCCCCTCAGTTTCTAATTCTTTGCCACCACAGAAAGAGCTGCTATAAAAATTTTTATACATATGGATCCTCTTCCTTTCATCTCTCTGGGGCACAGACTTTGTCTTCTATGTATTTTTAAAGTTAAATTTTACTGAAAAACAAAACCCATTATAAACACATATACTCAAGTATTCCCAAATTGTACATATTTCCCACCGAAGGTCTTCATCTGTTGAGACTATGACCTGTCTAACTGAAGCTGAGCAACACGCTCCATGTTATTTGTCCTCTGAAATCGTGGTTGGTTATGATGACTAACAAATCATCTTCAGTTGCGTCTAATCCTTCATGGTCTCATTTGGGATTTTCTTGGCAAAAAGATACTGGAGTGGTTTGCCATTTCCTTCTCCAGATCTCTTTAGAGATGAGGGAACTGAGGCAAACAGGGTTAAGTGACTTGCCCAGGGTCACACAGCTAGGAAGTGTCTGAGCAGGAAGAGGAGTCTTCCTGACCTCAGGCCTGGCACTCGTTGTGCACTATGGTGCCACCGTAGCCGTCCAAAACTTAATCCTAGAATACTGTAGTTACTGTATAACTTGCTCTCCTGGTTCTGCTCATTTCAACCTGTATCACTTCTAAGGTTTTTCTAAAATTGCCCGCTTTATCATTTCTCACAGCACAATGGTAATTCCAACTCTTTTGTTCGTTTTAAAAGATGTTTCAACGGCCCTCCTTCTTTTGGCATCACTATATAGCTGACCACCCTTTGCCTTGACCCTTCCTCCCCCATTAATCAAGAAAAGGTAGGAGAAACCCTTGTAACATAAAAACAGTCCAGCAAACCTACGGAGTGGCTGTGTCCAAAAACACCTCTTTCTGCACCTGGCCTCCAGTACCTCTCTGTTAAGAGATGGGTAACACGCTTCATTTTACGTCCTCCAAAAACAAGGCTGGTCATTGCATTGATCAGTTGTTCAATCTTTCAAAATTGTTTGTTACAATGTTACTATCCCTTGGTTCTGATTGCTTCACTCTACATCTGTTCATATTCTCCATTATTCTCTGAAATTATCCATCATTTCTTCCTGAGCAGTAATATTCCCTTATTCATATACCACCATTTATTTTGTTCAGCCACTCCCCAATTATCTAAGCAAACTAAGGCACTCCTTCATATTCTGGCCCTTTGCTTCCTGAAGAGTCAGGATCAGACAGTTTGTTTTCCTTATACCTACCCCATCCTTAGTATTATTATCCCTTGTAACCGACCCCTGGTTTCACCCCCCCCCCCCCCCCACCATGTTCAGGTCGATGTGTTTCCACAGCAAATGCTGTGTGTATGTGTGTATTCACCCCTCCTTTGTTTTGCTCTACAGGGAGGTTCATCTAATGTCCCTTTCCCCACGGTTTCCCTTCATGTCTGTATGTTCTTCTCAAACCCCCCCAATTTATTAGAAATAACAAGTATAGCTCACATACACACATACATACACACACACACATGCCAGCATAATTCCTTCTTTTACCCTCCATTCTCTTTCCCCTCTTAAGCTCAGAAAGGAAGCAATTCACCTCTCAGAATCTTTTTATTTGAATTTTTAAATATTGATACTATAATTGATATTATTCCCTCAATTTAAGTCCCTTTGAAGACATTAAGGTTCTCCAAGGACATTAGTTTCTTCTCTAATTAGAATGTTATCACTACATAATCATACAGCTTCTTTCTAACTGCTCAAAAAACTTTATCTTTCTAAGTTTCTCTAGACTCTTGGGTTTGTATTTCAAAGCTCCTACTCAGGTCTGGTCTTTTAATTAAAAATGTTTGAAAGTCCTCTTTTCCCATTAATGGTACATTTTTTTCTCCTGTAAGAGAAAAGTTTTGCAGGGTAAAGTATCTGTGCTTTCATAAGCCTCTCTTTAGCTTTTTGGTATACCATATTCCCAGATCTCCCACTGGACAAGTTTCCAGGTCTTGTGTGATTCTATGGTCTCAATATCTGAAAGGCTTCTTTCTAGATATTCATATTTTTTTTCTTTGATGTGGGCTCTGAATTTTTTTTCTTAACATTTCTGGGACTTCTCCTTTCAGGAATTCTATCTTCATTTTGCCCTTCGCTCTGCATCAACAATTTGGGCAATTTTCATTTTAGACTTCCTAAAATACAGTGTCCAGGTTTTTTAATTTATCACAGTTATCAGGGAGTCTAATGATTCTCAAATACTCTCTTCTTGATCTGCTTTCTAGGTCCAGTTCTTGATATCTGACTTCATATTAATCCCTCCATTTTGATTTTGTTCTAATTTTTTATTGCAGTCTCATGTTTGGTCTATCCTACTTTTCAGTTAGTCTATTATTTGGGTAAGGTTTACTGAGTTCTCTTCTAAGCTAAAAGTTTTTCTTCTAAGTTCTTCCAAATTCTTTCCTCCTGAATTTTTACTTCATTTTTATCTCATTTCTTTTTTCTAGTTATTCACATAGTTCTTGTGGAAAATTCACTCCCCCATTAAGCCTCTGCCTGTAGTCACTTAGCTCTTCCCTTTTGGGAATCTTTAGATTTACAAATACTTGTTGACCCTTAATTTACTCAGTCTTTATTTAGTTCCTGAACTGGGGCTTTGGTCTGAGACAGATTCTTTCCTCTGCTTTGTACAGACCTTCACCTCTGAGGTTAGACTCCCTGAATCTTGGGATTCAAGCACTGGATCTTTAGGGCCTTCTCTGTGGTTCTGGGCTGCCAGTACTTCCAACGTCCCTGCTTTAGGTCTTTCTGCAGGGAGCACTCTGCTCTTGCTGCCTCTGGACACAGAGCTTTGCAGGTTACAAGTGTACCAAGGCCTGTCTCTCTTTAAGCTGGGTGGCGGCCCCCACGCTGCTGACCTTCTGTATAATTCTTGAGTGGAAACTGTTGCTTACTCTCCGCATTATTTGATCTTGTGCCAACTTCAGGATTTTGCTGGAGTATTAAGTTAAAGCTGGTCCATCTAACTTGTGCAGGCAACTCTCTTCGTCAAAAGTGAACCAGTTTTTTTTTTTCTTAAATGGAAGGAAGAAAGGACACTTTTCTCCACTGACTTTACAACAAGGCGACTCCAAGTTTTGACTAGATGTCAGGCCAGGTCAGGCTTTACCTAAATAAAGGTTTCTAGAGCATGGCTCTTTTAGTGTAGCCTAAATATAGGAAATCTTGTCATCTCTTCCAGTCTGTTAATGTACATTTATAATCCAAGGATGTGTATATGCCCCCCTAAAAATGTGTAAGTTACTTTTAAAAAAGTAGATACATAAACTACTGCTGATTTTTAAAGCATTTAAAAGAATACACTGCTAATTTTAGCTACCTTCTTTATCCAACAGTTAGGCCTTAAACAGTACTTTTCAAATTTTAAGAGTCAAAGGCATTTTTTTAAGACAAGGGTTCTTAATGTTCTTTATGTCATGGACTTTTTGGGCAGTTTTTATGAACCTCTCTCAGAATAATGTTTAAATGCATAAAGTAAAATATATAGGATTACAAAAGAAACCAATTATATTTAAAGTTATAAAAATAATCTTAAACCACGTTCCTATCACTTAACCCCAATTGCCACCCCCCAAAAAAAACAGAAATAAAAAAAATAAAACAAGTTCCTGAAGAACCTCACATTAAGTACTCCTGGTTGTTGTTTTGTTTTTTAAAGGCTATTATAGATAACACAAAGGCAAATGAGGGAAAATTTAAATTTTAGTACCATGAACCTTATTCAAAACCCACTGACAATTTCATGAAACCTCAAAGCCTACTGCATACCTACAGTAAACAAGCCAGGAGAGATCTCTAAAAACAGGGTCCATAAAGGATCTTAGAATCGTAATTACTCAAAAACAGAAAGCTAGGGGTCATGGTGATCAGAGTGATGACCTTAGTTAGGAAGATCTGAGTTCAAATCCTACCTGAGATACTTGCTAGGCTTTGTGACCCTGATCAACTTGTTTAATTCTTTCCCCACAGTTTCCTCATCTGTAAGATGGGGAGAGGAACAGCAGCTGCCTTACCCCATTGTTGCGAGGATGAGCTAACAAAGTGCTCCCAGCCTTCGAATGCTTTATAAATGCCAGCCACCACCGTTTTTGAGAGATGGATGTGGAACGACATTAACTAGGCAACAGTCTTTATTTATTAATACTTTCATTAGGCA
Source organism: Vombatus ursinus (assembly GCF_900497805.2). Classification (NCBI taxonomy): domain Eukaryota; kingdom Metazoa; phylum Chordata; class Mammalia; order Diprotodontia; family Vombatidae; genus Vombatus; species Vombatus ursinus. The sequence goes on along the minus strand of NW_020950239.1, from coordinate 3,608,755 downwards.
ATCTATAACATTTGACTTGAATTTAATGGAGGCAGAAGCCCTGGCCTCAGGCCACCCCACTTGTGCCTCCCCAGCTCCGGAGCCTGGAGCTCCACCCCCATTTCCTCCAAGGAGCTAGGAATGAAAACTCTGTCTTACATTAAGTGCTGACCTGGTGCTCCGCTCCTCTGCTTGGCACCTGGAGTCAGTTTCCACATAGTACTTCCTCAAGGCCTCTCAGTTTCAACCCAACTGGGCCTGCTGTTCCCTGCACACAACATTCTATCTCCAGTCTCTGTGCCTTGGCTGTCCACATGATGCTTTCTCACCTCCACCCCTGGGGACCCCTCGTGCCCTTCAAGGCTCAGTTAAAGGGCCACCCCATTCTAGAAGCAACTCCTGACTGCTCCAGGGGTTAGTGCGCCCAGCACCACTTCTACTTTTTATATTACCCTTATTCACTTATCAGTAAACATCTCCTTAGAGGCTGGGACCATTTCACTTTGAAAGATGCTTTTGAGTGGTGTGCCCAAAAGCCCGGGGGCAGCTAGGTGGTGCAGTGGATAGAGTACTGGCCCTGAAGTCAGGAGGACCTGAGTTCAAATCTGGCATCAGACCAAACACTTGACACTTACTAGCCGTGTGACTCCGAGCAAGTCACTTAACCCCAACTGCCTTAAAAAAAAAAAAAAAAAAAAAAAGCCCTTAACCTTTCAATGCCTCCAGGGAAGTAGGACTCAATTAAAGAAGGGTTCTAGATCTGCTTGGGAAGGAGATTTCTAGGCCAGAGACTTCTTTGGACCCAAAATTAAAACAATGTACTTAGGCAAAGTATTTGCCTCATCTGGGGATACAAAAAAAAGGCATCAACTGTAACATCAGCACAGGAGGTGCTCAAACATTGCTCTTCCCGACTCAACAAATATTTATTAAACGGTTACTACCTGGAGGTCACTAGTGATTCAAAGCCAAAACCAAGAAACAGTTCTGGTCCCCAAGGAGACTAACTCTGCTCAACAGTCAACACATATCAATGACACCAGGGGCCCTTGTTATCTACCTCTTATAGGATTACACACCACATCCTCTGGCTAAATACAAATTCCAGGAGGGCAGAGGCTGGTTCAGGAATTTTTCATCTGTGGATTCTCATGGCCTAGTACAATCTGCTCAATAAATACAAGTTAGAATTTTTAAAACGACAAAGACAAGACACTTAACCTTTACATCATTATAAACATGATGCATTAACATCTGTGAAGAAAAGAGGTAATGAAAATAAGGCAGAAGCTGATTTCTCCATTCTGTCCCTTCTCTAATTTTTGATGGTAAAGTAACCCTCCACCTTGACCACAACTATCATTCTATTGATCATCCCCCTTTCCACTTGCTCAAAGCCCTCTACAATTATCTCTTTTAATCCTGACTACCAACGTGGGAGGTAGGTCCTATTTTTATACCCATTTTACATATGAGGAAACTGAGACAGACTGAATTTAAGGACCTCAATCAGGGTCACACTGCTCTTAGATGACTGAAGTCTTCCTGATACCTAGCCACTGCACCCCTTAGGTACCTATATAAATATATAAATACAAAAATTCTCCCCATACAGCCCAGGGTCACTTCCCGGCTTCAATTCTGAAGAACTCTTATCCTTTTTTCTACCATCGTGCCTTTTCTCCCATCACCATCCGCCCTTAACTAGAAAACTGCCCCTCTCTTTCTCCAAAATCCAGCTCCTACTTCCTCTTAAACTCTAAAGCCACCAAAACATTTCCATGCGCCTAAATAATTTTCCATCTTGAGTTACAGAATAGTGGTTGATTTCAAGTTCTTTGAGGATATTTTTCTCCTGCAATATTCCCCGGCACCCCTCACAGTGCTTCACAAAGATGACCCTCAATCAATGTCTGTGGCTGAAATGAATTAGGGAGGCTACAAAACTTTGGTAACAGAGGCATAACCTAGAAAAGTTCCCGAACCAAACAATATGTTGCTGTTCAGTTGTTTCAGTCGTAGCTGACTCTTCGTGACCTCATTTGGGGTTTTCCTGGCAGAGATACTGGAGTGGTTTGCCATTTCCTTTTCCAGTTTATTTACAGATGAGGAAACTGAGGCTAACAGGATTAAGTGACTTGCCGAGGATCCCACAGCTAGTAAGTGGTCGAGGCCACATTTGAATTCCTGACTCCAGGTCCTGCACTCTATGCACTATGGCGCCACCTAGTGGCCCCCAAACAAGCAATGTTTAAGAGCAAAGGGTAATTTTCCACTTAGAGCTATGCTAACAGACTGAACATAGATGCTCATGGACACAATACTTAGAGAGCACCTTGTTTCAAAGGATCTAGACTACGTGCAAGGCACCGGATACATGACAAAAAGCAAAACAGTCCCTGCCCGCAAGAAGGTAGGGGAAGCACAAAGATCCTAATTTTATTGAAAGGCTAACTTGAAATTGAATCGAAAGCTAAGCATTCTGATAACAAGTTTGCCCTACTGGGCCTCTTTATTTCATGAGAATGAATCGTCTATACAGAACAGATGCCATGTGAGTTAGGGAAGATGCAAAAGACTAAAAATAGACAGAACGCTAGACTTGGAGGCAGAATGCCTGGCTTCAATTCGTCCTCAAATACGCACTACCCATTTCTATACATCTTGTCTCCCCTGTTAGAATTTCAGCTCCCAGAAGGGGCACACTTCTTGCTTTTTCTTTGTATTCCGGAGCTTTGCATTGTACCTAGCATTTAGTAAGCATTTAATAAACGTTTGTTGATTGATTCGAAGATCGCAACATAATAGACTCAAGTCCCTAAAAGTTTCTTTCTTAAATATTTGCATCTTGAAAAATGGAATATTACTGGACACGAATAATCAGTTTCAGTTAGACACTTTCCTTTTCTGACAAACTGATTAGATTTTATTCTTAGAAGACAGCTAATTCAAAGTCTGTTGTGAAATACCTGGAGGTTTTAGCCAATAATGTGCCCCTATCAACATTTGCCTTTCAGACAGTAAGCATTCAAAGTATATTTGTGGAAAGAATGAGTGTCCAAAGATAGAAAGATGGGTCGACAGATGGTATAAGCCTCTGAAGCACTTGCTGTTGAGAGGTACAACTACGGGCAGAGAATGCCGCAGAATCCAGGATCCTATAAACTCACAGCTTCCTTTGTTGCCATGGTGGAGGGAATAGAGTTCTGGCCTTGGAGTACAAAAGACTCAAGTCTGAATACTGCCGAAAGCACTTGCTAGCTAAATGGCAGAAAGCTAAAGCTCAGAAAGTCACAACTTTTCAGAGCCTATTTTTTCATCTGTAACATGGATATAATAAAAGCACCTGCCTCACAGGGTAGTTCTATCAGATGAGATTATGTATACAAAGTGCTTTGTAATTTCAAATGCTAACAAATTTATCAACTCATATTTTTTTTTCCACTTTACTGCTTGGGCTAACTTTCTCACAAAACCTCTTTTCAAACACTTATTCATTTCATAAAGGCCAGGTAGTCCATACACCTCCAATCACAGAGGACAATGGGGCTCAGAGGTTAGATGACTTGCCCAAGGACACTCAAATAGTTACCAACAGGAGGATTTCAATCAATCAGTAAGCATCGCTTACAGTGTGTCAGGCTGTGTTAAGTGCTGGGGAGAAAAGAAAAAAAGAGGCGAAAGGCAGTCCCTGCCCTCAAGTAACTCACAGTCTAACAGATTCGATGCAAAGACAAGGTTCTTCCTTTGTACCCTTTGGCCCACGGCTAGAGAGACTAAAAGCAGTTTCTGCTCGGTGAAAATGAAGTAATCCAAGCTTGCTTTATGTCAAGTTTCTAGGAGACTGGTGTGCTCTAAAAAAGCCCCGCGGACTCTTCCTGAAGAAGTATTTTCTGAGTGTGAGATGAGAGTATACGGACTTCTTTGTCACTTCAGCCTCTGCTCTGTAAAAGCTAGGAAGAGTCCCCCCACCACCGTTCACCACTTGTTACTTGGATCCTAGAGCCTGCAGAGAGAAGGGCTTGTAAACTTTCTAGCCCCACTCCAGCTTTCTTGACAGGAAGACAATAAATGCTGAAAGCCCCATTCACTCCTGAAATGTACCTGCACAAAGTCCAGCTTGCCTGCAGTCAATGGAGAGCAGGGGAAGGAGTCACTGCTTCAGAAAAAGGGAAAAGACTTGGAGAAGGGACAGCAGACTCTTCAGGCATGCACATATATCAATATTATACATCTAGAAAAGTGTGTATGCTTTCTAAAAAAACATAGTCTGATTGAAACCAAGGAACAAAAAACTCACACTAAGTAAACGATTATGCATCAAACTCAAAACCAGTTGTAGAACTTAAGCTGTATAAAGACTTACAGACTAATCTGATCAGAAAGTATCATGACCTGAATGAAATTAAAGCCTGTGGGGAGGGACCAATCTTTCTGGGATAAACGGTGCTATGTGTAAATTGCTATAGAATACAAACTTTCAAGTAAATGAATTAGGTATCAATCTGTGGTTTTCCTTTAGGAATTAGATGAGATCATAATTTTAAAAACTGCACAGTATTCTTTAATAATTAATAAGCAATCTACTGCTCTATGACACATCTTCCCTCACCCACATATCCTCTTTGCCAACAAACTTCCCAGACAAGCAAACAATGAAACTTGTGGAAACCCTTTCATAATCTCTATGGAGTCATTGCCCAAGCATGAATATCTAAGATGACACCCATCTCCACCGCCCTGAGCCCCCATGGGATAGAAGATGGTTTATATAAAAAGCCTTGCACATTTAAGTCAGCGTATGAAGAATAAAAGATTTCCACTACGGCCATCACCCGATGGTTGAGAAAGTAACTCCTGCCTCAGCCACCCCCTTAAAATGGGTGCCATCACTTTGCATTCTCAAGGTCACAGTAGATCAAACACAAAACTCCCCAATGGAAGCCAAAACACTTCCATTCTGGCCCAGGTTGGGAAAGTTTTATATGGTAAATCCCCAACAGGGCTGTCCCTTCTAGGAGGCAGGTGTCCTGCCCCAAAGGGAAACAGAGGCATCAGAGGTGACACTGAAGGGCATGGTGGTTAAGATGAATGAAGAGGTAGAAATGACATCTGGAATGGAAGCCTGGCATGCTCTCCCTCTGGCTCACCCCAAGCACCTCCTTTCCTCATCAACCCTCCTGCCCTTGTCCCCGGGTCCCTCTGCAGTTTTGTGTCTATCCTATACAGACTCAGCTAAGCACTGCAGGCCCCAGGTGGACTGCAGGCTCCTTGAGAGCAGGGCTGGGCTCATTTCTCTCCTTATCCCCGCATCTGGGCACAGAGGAAATGCTCCAACATGACTGTGGAAGGGCATGAGACAGACAGCAGCAGGCGGGCCCGGAGACCAACATCCCCTAAGGACACAACCTGGGAAAAGCTGCGCTATGCTCCCCGCCCCCACTCTGTGCCTCAGCTGCGCACTCAGGAGGGTGGGCAGGGGGTGAGGCTCCAGCCACGGGGGCCGCCAGCAAGAGGGCGGAGGGAGTGGGGGGCTGCCTTAGGTGTCGGGGACGCGAGGAGCGGGGCGGGGGAGGGAGCTGCGCCCCCCTCAACCTGCCAGGCAGAGGTGCAGGGGGGAGGGGGATGAGCGGGCCATTCAGGAGGGAAAGGCTGATGGGGGGTTTAGCGGCCGGGGAGCGGTGGGCATCCCTGGAGATGAGGGGCGGCACGGGGCCGGGGCAATACCCCGGGGGAGGG
>NW_020950239.1:3496453-3602937 GCF_900497805.2 Vombatus ursinus | reverse complement strand
TGGAGATGAGGGGCGGCACGGGGCCGGGGCAATACCCCGGGGGAGGGGAGAACCACATCCCTGCCCCGGGCGACGTGGGCGCGGAGGACCGGGGTGCCGCGGGGGGAGGGGGCGATGGAGGGAATGTTCGGGAGCACGGAGGGGAGGCGGCGGGGTGGGGGTGTCGGAGAGCTCGGAGGGGGGAGGCCCGGAGGAGCGGGGGGGGGAGCAGGCCTCGGGGAGCACGGAGGAGCACCGGGGGGCCCCCGGCAGCATAGAAGGGGAGCCTCGGGGAGCACCGGGGGGCCCCCGGCAGCATACAAGAAGGGGGGCCTCGGGGAGCACCGGGGGTCTTCCCGGAGGAGCATCTAAGGGTCCCCGGCATCACGGGGGGGGCAGGCCTCAGGGAGCACCGGCGGGGGGGGGGCCCCGGCCCACGGGGCGGGCCTCGGGGGGGGTCCGGCGGCACTCACGGGGTACACCGATCGCTGTACTCGTTGGCGATGGTCTCGATGCCGCCGCTTCGCGCCACGGCGATGTAGCAGTTGAGGAAGCCGAGGTCGATGCCGACCACAGACATGCTGCCGCTGCCGCCGAGCCGGGAGGGGCGCCTGCTGCGGGCTCGCCGTAGGGGCTACGAGGGGCGAGGAGGGGCCGGTGAGCCGGGCCGGGGCGGGAGCCGGGGGCCGGAGCCGGGGCCGGGCCTGAGTCACCGCCGCTTGCCTCGGAGCGTCTCTCCCCCACTGCGGTTCAGCAGCCACCAACCGGCAGTTAGTGGGCTCTGCGCCTGCGCGCTCGGTCGCCGGGGAGGTGTGCGCGCCGCCGCTCCCAGCGCCCACTCCCTCGCCCCCCTCCCAGCGGCCACCCGCCTCGGCTTCGGCAGCTTTCGGCGGCGCTCGGGCAACGGCGGCGGCCGAGTTCGAGAAAGATCTCGAAGACGTAGGAGGCCCGGCAGGGGCGGGGCGGGGCGGGGCGAGGAGAGGGGCGGGGCGAGTGCGTGGGCGGAGCCCCCCTCCCCCGGCCTCGCGCGTCTGGAGTCAGACCGACGTGGGGGGGCTAGGGGTGCGGGGGTCCGCGGCGGCGATCTCGGCGCTCCACGGGGCGGCCACCTGGGACCACCCCCAGCTCCTGCGGGCCGCAGTTTCCCCATCTGACCTAAGGGGGCCCCGCCTTGACAGCGCGCAACCCCCTCTTCTTAGTCAGTGGGCCCCCGCCCCCGCCCGAGGCCGCGCGCACCCACCAGCCGCAGCGGCGCTTCTCCCCGGGAGGGTGTGGACACGGCGCTTTGTCCTGGTCCCCATCCCGCTCCTTTGCACCCGATCGTGGGTGGCCGGGCCGCCTCGCGCCGTCTAACGCGGGGTCCGCCCGGCCTCCTGCGGCTGCGGGCCCCCGGATGGAGCAAGGGGGCGTGCGGGGCCCCCGGCCCCCTCTGCGTGTGAATGACAAGAGCCGTCCGGAAGTCCTGGCCCGGGCTCTGTCCGCGTCTGAAAATCCGCCCCGCCCCTCCCCCCCCCGGGGCCCCGGCACCCCAGGAGGCGTCCCCCCGCCCCCGGGACAGGGCCGGGGATGTAAAGGCAGATTGAGGCGTGCTGACCCCCTCCTTTCAGCCCAGCAGGAAGGCATTGAAGGAAAAGTTACAATTGAAGCGCACCATAGAATGTATCAGTATTTAGGAGTCTGCTCGTCGAGACGCACAAAGGAATTCTGGGAGTGCGACTCCTGAGCTAGGCAGACCTCAGGGGTCAGAGAGGGACTCGTTGGGTGTGGTTGGGCCCTGGCAACCTAATAAAGATGGCATTTCGCTGTGTCAATCATACTGGAGATGCAGCCGGACAAAATAGCATCTGTCCGGAGAAACGAAACAAAATTTGGTCAAGAATCTCACCAGAAGTGATGAAAAAAGTGGTCAGGAAAGTGGCCTACCGGCGCTTAACGGTGTGATAGAACCAGGTTGTCTTGAAAATGTGCCTTTTAGTGAGAACCCTTTGCCTTCAACCTTTGCTATGGAGTGATAGGATCAGCATCTACCTCTGCCTCAACTCGCCCAACATACAGTCAGAATTTAATGTTACCACAACCACTTAAAAGTACTTTTCAGTTCTTACGCTTTTTGAAAGGAAAAAAAAGTGCAGTTTGTGCTACCATCCTATTCCAAGTACCATAATAATTTCTTAAAGGAAATGGTATTGTAGCTTTCTCTACTAGGATTATACTCAAACTATGCAACAAAGCAGTAATCATTAAAGCTATTTGGTATTGTTTAAAAAATAGAAACGTTGATTAGTGGGTACATAGATTAGGAAAATAAGACCCAGAAGCAAGAAACAAAAACATAGTAGCATGGTGTTGGATAAAGCCAGAGACTTCAACTGCTGTGATGAGGACTTAACTATTTGCCAAAATCATTAGGAAAACTGGAAAGCAGTCCAGCAGAAATTAAGTTCAGAACACTATCTCACCCCCTATACTACAATAAACTCCAAATGGATACATGACCTAGATGTAAAAAGTCGCATAATAAATAAATTAGGAGAATGGAAAGGGCTATCTTTCACAGTTACAGAAAGGGGAAAACTTGTTCAAACAAAGAAAAGAGAGGATTAAAGAAGATAAAATGTACAAGTTTTATTACAAAAATCTAAAAGCTTTTGCACATAATGTAGCTAAAATCAGAATGGAAAATCAGAATGTAACTGGGAAATAGCTTTATATCAAGTTTCTCTAATAAAATTGTGACATCCAAGATATACAAAGTACTGATTCAATGTAGAAAAAGAGACAATCTAGTAAATAAGTGGTCAAAGATAATGGAGAGGCAGTTCTTGAAAATTCTACAATAACTATGAAAAATGCTCTGAATTACTCATGAGTAGATAAATGAAAATGAAAATAATTCTGATGTTCCGTCTCACATCCATCAGGTTGGCAAAGATGACAATAAGGGAAAAAGACAACTGTTGGAGGGCATATAAAAGGACAGGCACACTGAGGCACTTTTGGTAGACATGAAGAAATGGTGGGGGGAGATAGAGAAAAGAAATGATCCAAGAAGCACTTTACTAATGTGCTGAATTTAGTATAAACATACATACATGTACATATACATATATGTGTTTCATATACAGTACTCTTTTTCTGCACAGTCTGTGGAGATATTCATGTTTGTCAAGTTCAGAATAATGCAGAATGTTTAAAAAAAAGTAAAAAGACAGTAGTGTCTGTCCCTTACTGGTCACCTCTCTAGTTGTTACCAATGTCAAAAGAATCAACAACAATCAGTAATTAATAAACATTAAGTGCCTTGTATGTGCCAGTCACTGTGCTAAGCGAAGGAAAATCCCTAAGAGACAATTTTGGGGCTCAATCCCCAAATAGCTGAAAAGAAACTCGAGAATGCAAGCACCCCGAATGGGTCTACTAAGCCTTGTATGAACTGTACCTATGCCTAAGATGCTCCATCCCCACTCCATCCCCCCACTCTTCTGCCTCCTGGTTTCTTTGGATTTGTCTAAGACTCAGTTCAAATGCCACCTTCTGCATGAAGCCTTTCTCAGGTCCCCCAGCTACTAGTGCCTTCCCCTTTCAGATTACCTTCCATCTACTCTGTATACATCTTGTGTGTCCCTAGTTATTTACATGTTGTCTCCCTTGTTAGAATGTGAGCTCCTCAATACCATTACAGGGTCTGTATCCCAAAGAGATCATAAAAAAGGGAAAAGGACATATACAAAATATTTTAGCAGCTCTTTTTGTGGTGGCAAAGAATTGGAAACTGAAGGGATGCCCGTCAATTGAGGAAATGACTGAACATTGACAAGTTGTGATATGTGAATGTAACAGAATACCGTCATGCTATAAGAAATGATGAGCAGGATGCTCTCAGAAAAACTTGGAAAGGCTTATATGAACTGATGCAAAGTGAAATGAGCAGAACCAGGAGAGCAATATACACAGTAATAGCAACATTGTACAATGTTCAGCTGTGAATGACTTAGTTCTTCTCAGCAGTTCAATGATCCAGTGACAATTCTTGTCATTCAAGAATTTATCTTAAATCCCCATCACTTCTTGGGGATAAGGAACTAATTCCATAAACTTGCTCCGTGTTTTATCAAAAAAAAAGCTTGGATTTTTTTGTTTTTTGTTTTTTGTTTGTTGCTGTTCCTAATCAGAAGCCTTTTGAGTTTCCAGGGAGGTCACTGCTCTGCTAGTTTCACAATCCATTCCTCCTCCTCGTCCCAGGAACATAAGCTTTTTCAGGACAATCAGAATAGGCTTCCTGGGGGAAGCCTAGTTCTTAGAGCCAGGAGTGTAAGAACTCAGAAGCTCCTCAGGTAACAGGGCTCCGCCAACACCCAAAGAGCCAAAGCTCATTGACGTGCCCCTGAATCCCAGCCCTGAAGGAAAATTATCAGCACACTTTTCCCATTGATGCTGTCTATATTTGTGGGACAGCATCCACCATATTTATGGTGAAGATGTTTTGCAATAACTGTTTTTGCTGTGTCATCTGAGTAAATGCCTTTGCTAAAAGCTAAGGGGGTAAAAAAGAATGTGAAATCCTTGAAGATAGGAGCTCACAGAGCTCCACTTTGTGACTGCTGCCCTGCCTGGTTTTAGCTCCATGGAACAAGACTTCCCCAGGGCATGAAGTATTCCCTGGTATACCATTGCCCTTCAGATTCTAAGCTCCTTGAGGGCAGGGACTGTTTTTCTTTTTGTTAATTGTAGCCCCACTGTGTGCACAGTGCTTGGCACACCATAGGCACTTAATAAATGTTTATTGGATTGGTTTTGATTGGGTTGGATTGAATAGGGACTGGCTTTGCCTTTCTTTGAATCTCTAGCACTCAGCACAGTTGCTGGCACATAGTAAGTGCTTGGTAAATAAATGACTGACAGGTGTGCAATGGAAAGAGGCATCACTGGACGTGGAGTTAGGAGGACTTGGGGTTCAGATACTGATTCTGCCATCAATGTGACTTTGGGCCTCATCTCTAGGCGTCATCTTTAAAAAAAGGGAGCTAGACAAGAAGGCTTCTTAGGGTCTATGACATTATAATCAACAAGAGAAAATAATTTTACCCGGCAAAATTTTGTGTGGCTTTCACAAATCAAGAAAGGAAGACCTGAGTTCAAATTTGACTTCAGGTACTCCTGGCTGGGTAACCCTTGGGCAAGTCATTTTATGTCTTTCATGCATTTCGTGCATGTCTGCCTTAGTTTCTTCAACTATAAAATGAGGATGATAATAGTATTTACCTCCCCTGGCTGCTGTGAGGGTCAAATGAGATAGTATTTGTAAAAAGCAGTTGGCACAGTGCCTGGCACATAGGAGGCACTGTATCATTGCTCCTTCCCTTCCCTTCCCTTCCCCTCTCACATCAAACTGATAGAGCTTAGTGGTTCTTCCTGGTGTTCCCGTCTACCCTTACTTCTTCTTCTGGCCTCAAGTCACATGGGCTTGTGGGAGCAGGTGGTGGATCCTGAAAAGAAGTCAGGTTTGCCAAGGCATCCCAGTTGGTGTCCACATTGCTGGCATCTGTGGCTGCAGAGGCTGACTGTAATCATACTGCTATGTCAGAGAAGGCCGCGGGGCACCACCTTCAACCCCCTTCTGCATTCTGAGCCCCTCTCCTCGGCCCTGCTTCTCTGGCTCTCAGAGACATGGGGGCAGGGTCTTCCCGTGACACCGCCTCCCACCAGGCAGTAGACTGGATATGCCCATTTATGTCAGTCATTGTGCCTTCCCAACAGCAAGCAAGGACAGTGCCCCTGGATCCCCAGATTCCTGTTTCCTCCGTTCTGCTGCTTACAATTCAGCCAGTAACTACCTTCAACCCACCTGGTCCCTCACGTGGCCACCCAGCAAAGAAATCCTTCTGGGTACGCTGGCATTGAAGATATAACAATAACAACAGCAACAACGATGACAAATCGTAATAGTAACTGAAGAAACAGGCTTCCCTCTCCTAGCAAGAAAAGTGGGGGCCTATGGGTGCGGCGTGTTGCCACCGTCCAATGGAGCCGCTGATCCTCCCCCAGTGCTCTTCCCTCTCTCCTCCACCTCATCCAGAAAATCACTTTGTATATGTTTTGTATTAATTTATCTGTATACAGATTAGTTTCTCACTAGTAGAATCTAAATGCCTGGGAATGGTTTTGGTTTTTTGTCTTTCTATCCTCAGCATCTAGCACATAGTAGGGCATGTAGCAGGTTTTTATAAATGCTGGTTGAATTGAAAAGGGGATGTCTTTACCTCATCTGACTGGAACTCCCATATTTTTCTGGCCATTCTTCTCCAACCCTGAAAGTTTCATTCACATTTGAAGTCTAAACTTGAGAAAATGAGTCATAAAGTCAATGAAAACATTTCAGTGACTCATATTCATGTCTTCCTAAGCTAAAAAAAAAATTTTCCTTCCTCTCCATGAACCACTTGAGCTTAAGCAACTATCTTCTTCCTCACTTTTCCCCTCCACCGACGGGCTTGTCCAAAGAGCGGCCTGCTGTCATTGCCAAACCCTCACTCTTTAATAGCATGCAATCTGGCCACTACCCCTGCCGTTCTGGTAGGGCTCTACTCACTCCAAGGTCACCCATCATCTTCCAGTCATCACCAAATCTAATGGCCTTTATCAAGTCCTTAATTTATTGACTTTTCTGAAGCCTGTGGAGCTTTTGATCAATCAACTGCAACTCTATTCCTTTGGCTTCCATCATCCTACATGGTCATGGTTCTCCTCCCATCTCTCAGACCACTCCTTGGTCTCTCTGGACAGTTCCTCTTGGTCTTCCTGACCTTAAGCATCCGTGTGTTTCCCAGGATACCGTCTTTGGCCCTCTTCTGTTCTTTTTCTCTCCTTTGGTGTTTTCACCCACTCTGATGAAGTAGATGACTCCCAAATCTCTTTCTTCTATTCTGACCCTTCTTCCCAGCTCTAGTCCTGCTTTTCTAGATACCTGGTGTGCAATTCCCCATTAACACATGTCCCAAATCACCAGATGCGCTTCTAATGATCTGTTTCTGCTGAGTCCTGCTGATCTTCCAATGAAGTAGGTTCCAACCACATAATTATAAATGCTAGATCAGAGGTCATCTAGTTCAAACTCCTCATTTTACAGATGAAACTCAGCCCGAGAGGAGTGTGATGTGTCCCACAGCTAATTATTTACAGAGGTGGGGTCTGAACCCAAGCCCTCTGTGTCCAGATCTGGAACTCCTTCCATTGTACTCTGCTACCTCCCTCTCACTTTGGCCTGTCCCCACATAATCAGCTCACCACGTCCTATTGATTCCATTTCTGAAATGATTCTTTTATCTGTTTCCTCCTTTCCATCTGCACTGCTACCAGTCTCTCATCCTCAGCAGCAGGGACTATTTGATTTTCTATTTGTATCCCCAGTGCTTCACACATAATAAACGCCTAATGAATGTGTCATTCATTCACTCATTCATTTGTCGCTCCAACCCATCCTATGCACTGTGCCAAATTTATTTCCTACAACACTGTTTCCATCGTGTTACTTTCCTGCTCAAAACCCCTCAGTGCCTCCTGACTTTAGCCTGGCGTCCCAGGACCTTCCATGCCCTGGCCCAAATCTACACATCCTCTAATCCCTTATAAACACCCTGTGCTCCAGCTGATTGGATCATTTGCTGTTCCCTAAAAGTCTGTTTCTCGGGCTTCCATTCCTCTTTGACTTGACTTAGCCGCTCCTTCCACTTGGAATAAGCTCTCTAACTCATTTCCTAGAGGCAGCCAAGTGGCACAGTGAATAGAATGCTGGGCCTGAAGTCAAGAAGACTTGAGTTCAGATTCAGCCTCAAACACTTAGCTAGATATGTGACCCTGGACAAGTAGCTTAACTGCTGCCTTCCTCAGTTTCCTCATCTGTAAAATGTAATCATAGCATTCAGGGCAGCTAGGTGGTGCAGTAGATAGAATACCAGCCCTGGAATCAGGAGGACCTGAGTTCAAATGTGGCCTCAGACACCTCCGAGCTGTGTGACCCTGACTGGGCAAATCACTTAACCCCGTTTGCCTCAGGTTCCTCATCTGTAAAATGAGCTGGAAAAGGAAATGGCAAACCACTCCAGTATCTTTGCCAAGAAAACCCCCAAAACAGGATTATGGAGAGTCAGACCAGACTGAAAGAACTCAACAACAACAATAATAGCACTCAGGTTTGTTGTGAGGACCAAATTAGATAAGATCTGCACAGCACCTGGCCCTCGGCTTGCCCTCCCCCGCCTGTCTCTTGTGAAAATCCTCTCTATGTAAGACTGTCTTATCCGTTTCTCCCTGCTTCCTCCCGCCATGCTTTCTCAGCAGAGGTCATCTTTCTCTTTGTCCTCTCCCACTGACTTCTCCGTTCTTGTAATCTGGCTTCCATTTTAATGACTCTCCAAAAAGCTTTCCCATGGCTGCTGATAATCTTCTAGTCCAAAGGCCTTCTCCTTCGCCTCTCTTGAATCTGTGAGGCCCCATTTTCCTGGAAACTCTTTTCTCCCTGGGTTTTCCTGATAACTCCTATTTCTCTGATTGTTCCTTTTCAGTCTCCTCTGCTGAATCACCATCCCCGTTCCACCCATTTCGTGTAGATATCCACAGAGCTCTGCCTAGGCCCTCTTCTACTCTTTACTGTTTCTGTAGGCAATATAACTAGCTCCTATAGGTTCAATTATTATCTCTATACAGATGACTCCTACATCTCCATGACCAGCCTTCATCTCTCCCCCAAACTTTCGGGTCTGTGTTGCCAGTTGCCTGTCGGACGTCTTTACCTGGGTGTTCCACAGTCATCTCAAACTCAAATTGTCATTCAACGAGGATTTAGTAACTGCTTACAGTATGCCATAGCCATGCTAAGGTCTGGGGATGCAAAGAAAGGCAAAAACCGTCCTTTCCCTGTCCTCCTTAATCTTAGTGCCTTCTCTCTGAAACTCCCCCCAATTTATCCTTATTTGCACATAGTTTTTTATGTACTGTCTTCCCCATTAGACTGTAAGCTCCTTGAGAGCAGGGACTATCTTTTACCCTTCTTTGTATCCCCAGCGCTTAGAACAGTGCCTGGCACATGGCAGGTGCTTTATAAGTGTGTATTGACTGCCTGAATGGTAGTCTCTGCCCGCAAGGAAATTACATTCTAATGGGGGAGATAACGTATAAGTAAATAGGTATATGTAATATTTGTGGGTAAAATTGTCAGGTCCTATCACAAAACCCTAAAACCAAAACCATAAACCAAACTGAATAGTATAAATTTAGGAACCAATGAGGAATAAAGGGCCAGAGATTATATAGGCTTCTAGTTATGCAGGTGAATTGGGTATGGGGCATCTCAGGACTGGACAGACTGTTGTTGGAGGACTCCTTGGGTAGGAATAGGGGAAGCAGTATCCTAATCTAGCAACAGGAAAGCCTCTGCTCCAGGTCAGCTCTCTCGCAACCCACCCTAATATAAGACTGACCCTATGGTTCCAGCAGTAACTAGAAAGGTCACAGATGGGGTGGAAGTTACAATACAAACAGGGTCAGGGCCAAAATAGAGGAGCAGCAGACAAAATAGAATTGCTTTCGCTTTCCCAGCTACCCACATATACATACAGGATAGACGAAAGGTGGGTGGAAGGCTCTAGCAGGTAGGGGGACAGGGAAAGGACTCCTTCAGGAAATGGCATTTGAGCTGAGTCTTACAGGAAATCAGGGATTCTAGGAGGCAGAAGTGAGGAAGGAGGGCATTTCAGGCCTTGGGGACAGTTCTTGAAAATGCTTTGAGTTGGGAGATGGGGTGTCTTGTTCAAAGAGTAGCAGGGGGACAGTGAGGTGGCGCAGTGGATAGAGCACCAGACCTGGATTCAGGAGGACCTGAGTTCAAATTCAGCCTCAGACACATAACACTTACTAGCTGTGTGACCCTGGGCAAGTCACTTAACCCCATTGCCTAGCCAAAAAAAAAATAAAAAAAAAGAATAGCAGGAAAAGGGTATGTGGAGGCGTGTAAGGTGTAAAAACTCTGCAAAGGTGGGTAATGGTAGGTTGTGAAGGGCTTTGAACTCCAGATGGAGGATTTTCTATTTGACCCCAAAGGTGACAGGAAGCCACTAGAGTTTATGGAGTAGGGAAGTGACATGGTCAGACCTATGTTTGAAGATCACCCAGACAGCTGAATGGAGGATAGCCCGCAGGGTGCAGAGACTTCTGGCTGGAAAACCAACCAGCAGGCTATTGAGATAGTCTAGGCATGAGATGAGGGCCTGCACCAGGGTGGTGGCAGTGTCAGAGTGGAGAAGGGAGCGTACGAGAGAGATGTTCCCAAGGTAAATTGACAGGCCTTGGATATGGGAATGAGAGGGAGGAGTTGAGGATGACTCCTGGGTTGCAAGCCCAGGTGACTGGGAAGACTCATCAGTGATAAGGAAGTAAGGAAGAAGGGAATGTTTGGGAGACAAGATAACGAATGTGAAGTTTAAGATGTCAGTTCAAGATGTCCAAGAGGTAGTGAAGGTTGGGGTTGGATAAGTATATTAGAATTAGCAGCATAGTGATGATAATTGAATCCATGACGAGATCCCGAAGTGAAATAGTATAGAGGGAGAAGGAAAGAGGCAGAACCTGTTGGGCTACCTGCCTTTAGTAGGTATGACTTGGAAAGATCCAGCAATGGAGACTAAGGAGTAGAACCAGGAGAGACCAGAGTCCTGAAAACTAGAGAGAAGAGACTGTCAGGGAAAAGAGGGTGGCTGATGGTGACAAAGGCTGCAGAGAGGGCAAGAAGGGGAGGACAGAGAAAATACCATTGGATTTGGCAACTTAGAGAACAATGGTGACTTTGGAGAGGGGAGTTTCAGTTGAATCGTGAGGTCAGAAGCCAGACTGAAGAGAGTGAGAGGAGAGAAAGTGGAGGCACCAATTAGAAGTGGCCTTCTCGAGCAGCTGAGCAACCAAAGGGAGGAGAGGTACGGGGCAGGAGCTGTAGGAGATGACTGGATCAAGTGAAGGTTTTCTTGTGGATGAGTGGGAGGAAAACAACCAGTAGATGGAGAGACAGTAGATGATAAAGGGGGCAATCTTGCCCCCTCAGGGACTGGAAAGGATGAGATGGAATGGGATTGCCTGTGTAGGTAGAGGGGTTAGCCTCAGTAAGGAGTTAGGACCCCCTCTACATGAGAGACAGGGGTGAAGGAGACAGAGGCTGAAGGCCTCTGAGCGATGTGAGATGAGAAAGAAGGGCAAAGAGGGAGCTCTCAGCGAATAGCCTCGTTGTTTTCTGTAAAAGAGGGGGCACATTTCTCAGCTGAAAGAGTGAGAGCCAGGGGAGACCTGGGAGGCTTGAGGAAGGATAAACAGCATGCAGGCCAGTGTGGCTGAATCAAAGAGTCAGGGACAAGAAGTGAAAGACAGACATGTGATTGATTGTGAAGAGCTTTTTTTCTTTTTTAAAAATTAATATTAATTCCTCCCCCAATTACATGTAAAAACAATTTTTAGCATTTAAAATTTTTTTTCGAGTTCCAAATTCCCTCCCTCCCTCCTTTCCTCCCTCATTAAGAAGGCAAGGAATTTGATGCATGTGCAGTCATGCAAAACCTATTTCCATGTTAGTCATGGTGTGATAGAAAACACAGACAAAACCCCAAGAAAAATAAAGTAAAGAAAAAGTATGCTTTGATCTGCATTCAGACTCCATCAGTTCTTTCTCTGCAGATGGACAGCATTTTTCATCATAAGTCCTTCAGAATTGTCTTAGATCATTATATCGCTGAGAATAGCTAAGTCATTCACAGTAGATCATCATACAATATTGCTGTTACTGCACACAGTGTTCTGGTTCTGCTCATTTCACTTTGCATCAGTTCATGTAAGTCTTTCCAGGTTTTATTTTTTTTGTTTGTTTGTTTTTTTAGGCCATTGGGGTTAAGTGACTTGCCCAGGATCACACAGCTAGTAAGTGTCAAGTGATTGGTCTGAGGCCAGATTTGAACTCAGGTCCTCCTGACTTCAGGGCCAGTGCTCTATCCACTGCACCCCCTAGCTGCCCCTTTGCAGATTTTTCTGAAAGCATCCTGCTGGTCATTTCTTAAAGTACAACAGTATTCCATGTGAAGAGCTTTCAATGCCAAACAAAGGGCTTTAGATTAGATTCTGGAGATAATAGGGAGCCACTGGAACTTATTGAGTAGAAAGGTGACACTTTAGGACCTGCACTTTAGGAAAATCACTTTGGCAGCCTAGTGGAGGATGGATTGGATTGGGGGAAGATTTGAGGCAGGGAAACCAGTTGGAAGGTTATTGTAATAATTAAGGTGAAAGGCGATAAAGGCCTGAATTTGGGTGGAAGCTGGGTGAGAACAGAAAACGGGATACATATGAGAGATGTGAAGGTAGAAAAGACAGGATTTGTTGATGGATCAGATATGGGGATATGGGGAAGGGGGCAGTATGAATGAGAGTGGGGAGTCAAAAGATGACATTGAGGATTTGAGACAGCAGGTCTCACTGAGAGTGGGGGGAGGATCTGGGCTTTATGGAAAAAATGTATATGTGTAAGTATATAGAGGTAAACAGGTGACACAGTGGAGAAAGTGTTGGATCTGGAGTCAGGAAGACTTGAATTCAAATCCCGCCTCAGAAACTTGCTAGCTGGGGCAGCTAGGTGGCGTAGTGCATAGAGCACCGGCCCTGAAGTCAGGAGGACCTGAGTTCAAATCCGGCCTCAGACCAGACTCTTGACACTTACTAGCCGTGTGACCTTGGGCAAGTAGCTTAACCCCAACTGCCTCACTAAAAAAAACAAAACAAAACAAAAAACTTGCTAGCTGTGTGGCCCTGGGCAAGTCACTTAATCTCTCCCAGAGTCAATTTCTTTTTCTAAAATGGCAGTAATAATGGGACTTATAAGGTTGCTGTGAGGATCAAATAGAATAGTGTATGAAACCTTAAGTTGCTACATAAATGCTCACTCTCCTCCTCCTCTTCCTCCTCCTCCTCCTCATCCTGGTGGTTGTTATCTATAAGATTCCTAGAACAGTTTCCTTCCCTCCTTGATAAGGTCAGTGCCTGGTTCAGTCTTTCTATCCAACCCATCTCCTCCCTGTACTAGGGAATTTTGTTATACCTATTGATAACCCCCAAATACCATAACTTCCTAGTTTCCCAGTCTATTTCCATGACCTATTTACTCCCCCTGCCATCTCAACTACACACAGCGAAGGTCACGGCCTTGACGTTGCCATCACTGAGGGTTCCCTGGCTGGGATGAGATTTCATCTTCCTATCAGTTGGCAGAGCCCTGTGACAACAGCTTTTGAAACAGTACAGAGGCCCACAAAACTGCCCTCCCCAGACTCGGGGATGCTCAGACCTGCTTCAGGCCAGGGAAGCATTCCCACTCTAAGGCAAACACAGAAACCACCTAGTCATGTGCTCAAGCAATAAGCAATCCCATCAGAGCGAGCTTCCTTCCTGACTTCCGGACCCTGTTTGTGATGCTACTTGTCTTAATGCTGACTTAGAAGTCTGTAAAATACAGTTACAAGGTGCCTGGGACATACACAGGACAGTAAATTCAGCCAGCTATATCGGGAGGGACGTAGAGTTATCAAGGGCAGTCAGGGAGGATGGTGGAAACAACAGGTCAGGTCTGCTGGGGCATGGTTGAAATCAAGTATACCCTGCCGGGGCCTTGCAGGGTGAGGCCACCCTAACCAGTCAGGCAAGTCTGACTGGTTTTTCTAAGGTTCCTATCTGGGTCTAGTAGGATCAGGCATTAGGGGAAGGGAGTGAAGTGGTCTGGATCTTGGGATTGGTGCTGATTCATGCTAGTGAGCGGAAGGAAGACTCCTGGAGAGCTGGCAGCTAGTTGATACTTAAACTCCCCAAGTTGAGTCAATGGTTTTGGGCCATTATTACTGGTCTTGCTTGGACAGAGTGACTTGGAGCGGTTTGTTTTTTTTTCTGTAGCACCAGGACTTCTTCATTTATGGGGCTTGGAGGCTACTGGAGTCATTACACCTGAAGACTTCATCAATTCTCATGGGTGCATTAGCTTCTCTATACTGATGATTTCCAGATGTACATATCTAGCCCTACTCTCTCTCTTGAGTTCTAGAACATCAACTGAGTATTGAACCAGATTTCCTATAGACAACACAAATCCAATATGGCAGGAAAACCTGAGTTCAAATCTTGTCTCAGATGCTTACTATCTTAGTGCCTTGGGCAAACCACTTTACTCTCAGGCTCATTTCCCTCATTTGTAAAATGGGGAATTTGGACACTATGGCACATAAGTCTTTCCCAATGATCTGAGGATCTCATGTCCAAAACAGGACTCATTATATTTCCTCCAAATCCAGGAGCATTCCCCTGACCATGCCACTTAATCACCCCAGCTCATCCCACCTTAGCTCTTTTGCCCACTTCGTGTGTCCCATTAGTCGGCAAACGTTGTTATTTCTTTTCCTACAAAGTTTCCCAAGGCAATATGAGTGTCTTCACACTGGCTGCTGTTTCCTCATCCCCTCTTAGAAGCTCTAGCTCTAGTTTAAATTTTTTTCCCACATCAGTAACTCAAGATGAATTATTTTTCAGATGTACAATCATGTTAAACCTATTTCCACACCAGTCATGTTTGTGAAAGAAAAATCAGAATAAACGGGAAAAACCACAAGAAAGAAAAAGCAACAAAGAATGAAAATAGTCTGCTTTCATCTGCAGACTCCATAGTTCTTTCTCTGGATGTGGATCGAATTTTCCATTGTGAGTCTTTTGGAGATGTCTTGGATCATTGTATTGCTAAGAAGACCTAAGTCAATCATAATTGATCATTGCACAAAGTTGCTGTTACTGTGTACAACGTTCTCCTGGTTCTGCTCACTTCACTTAGCATCAGTCCATACAAGTCTTTCCAGGTTTTTCTGAAGTCTGCCTGCTCATCATTTCTTTTCTTTTTTTTTTTTTTTAGGCAGTTGGGGTTAAGTGACTTGCCCAGGGTCACACAGCTAGTAAGTGTCAAGTGTTTGGTCTGAGACCGGATTTGAACTCAGGTACTCCTGAATACAGGGCTGGTGCTCTATCCACTGCGCCACCTAGCTGCCCCCCCTGCTCATCATTTCTTATAGAACAACAGTATTCCATTACATTCATATACATCTTGTTTAGCTGTTCCCCAATTGATGGGCATCCCCTCAATTTCCAATTCTTTGCTACCAGTAAAAGAGCTGCTATAAATATTTTTGTACACGTGGGTCCTTTTCCCTTTCTTATGATCCCTTTGGACTTAGAAGTGGTATTGCTGGATCAAAGGGTATGCACATTTTCATAGCCTTTGGGCGTAGTTCCAAATTGCTCTCCAGAATGTTGGATCAGTTCACAACTCCACCAACAATGCATTCGTGTTCCAATTTTCCCACATTCTCTCCAACATTTGTCATTTTCCTTTTCTGTCATATTAGACAATTTGATACGTATGAGGTGGTACCTCAGAGTTGTTTTAATTTTCTCTCCTCTAATCAATAGTGATTTGCTCTGGCTCTCTTTAAGACCCAACTCAAGATCCTTCACCTATGGAAGGCCTCTCCTGCTCATCCCAACTGCTCTAGCTTTCTCCTCTAAGGCCACCTGCCATATACACTCCATGGATCTTGGACTTATTAACTGATATACGTGTTATCTCCCCCTTAGCATGTAAGGTCCTTGGAGACAGGGAAGCTTGCCTTTTTTTTTTTTTTTGCTTTAATCCTGAGTGTTTAACACTCTGCTTACTATGTAGTAAAAGCTTAAGGCATGCTTGCTGACTGGCTGATTTGCATGATTTATCCTGGTGAGAAAAGTGCTGCAAGAATGGGATTCACTTATCTTCTTTGGTACAGGATGCCAAGGGTCCCTCTCAGTGGAGATCTCCTTTGAATACTGTGCCTAGTACACTAGCTGTCCCTGCTGTTTGGAAGTCCTAGCTTCCCTCGAAAGCCCTCTCAGCCACCATACGAACAGTACTCCCCATCACTGCCCGCCCTTTGAGTGTAGCTGTGACCAACCTCCAGCGTCCCAACTCCAGGATTTTAGCCCCACTCTGTGGGCCCCTCCCCCCAAGTTGTTCTAATGCTCCCTTGACACAAGAGCAGAGCTGATTACCACCAGGGCCCAGCCAGGATGTATTTGAATCAATTTCCACTCAGTAAATGCTTAATTGAGCATCTACTGCATGCTCGGGCCCATGGGGGAAACTAAAGTAAGACAGACTCCTCCTCATCATACATTATCCATATGTTCATTAGATTTAGGGCTCAGATCCCATGTCGGTCTGTCACTAACGAGCTACATGATCTCAGGCAAGTCACAGCCCCTCTGGGTCTGGTTTCTTCATTTCCAAAATACAGAGGTTGAACCAGATGACCTCCGACGTGTCTTCTCATTAGAACTCTGTGATTCCATGTGCAAGGCAAGGGGGAAGTAAAAATCATCCCTACCTTTAGGGGGCTTATAGTCTAGTAGGACAGATGAGGTACCCAAATACTACTACTACTTTTATTAAAATCACAGAATATAATTAAAATGTTATTTTAAATGTTTAAATTAAATGTTTAATTATTAAAATTAAAATGATAAAATGTTCAATTATATTAAAATGTTTAATAATTATTAAAATGTTTGATTATATTAAACATTATATTTTAATATAAACATTATATTAAAATATTTAATAACAACAACATGATGCTTATGTAACAGAAGTACAAAGTGCTATGACAGTTCCGAGGAGGGGGGAATACCTACTGTGAACTGTGCTCAAAGCCCATTTGCACGGACTTTTCCTCGCTGATAGAGATTGATTTTTCAACGCTCCCTGAGCGCTGGAGGGAAGAGAGATCCTGGTCTTCTGGCTTCCAGCTTGGAGAGAGAAGGCATGTGGTTCCAGACTCTCTTCAGGTCCCTGAAGGCAAAGAAAGACTGTTAGAAGAAGCCTGCGTGTAGCAGCCGGCACTTTGAACCTGTCCCTATCCCTAGCTTACTGTTCTAGAGACTTCTGGAACCCCTTGGCTCCCCACCCCCAATCTGAGACTCTCTCTTGATTGGGCTAAGATATCTCAATTTCTCTGGAGAGCTCCTGACATATTCTCATCATATGCTTTTTCTGATTTCTGTTTCCGTTTGGGTGAATGGATTTTCGATTTGCTCTGTGTACTCACTATGAAGCTGGCATTTGGAGGGAAGGGAGCTAAGCCTTGGATATATAGCTTAGGATGCTCCTTTTCCCCTTAAGGGATAGTGATCAGGAGGGCAGCTTGAATCTAAAATTTATTTCCCTAATTAATTAAATTTAATGGTGCAAAGATGTAATTCTATCTTGGTACCTCTTCTCTCTCAGGAGAGCAAAGTGGCCGGCCTCAGGCCCCAATCTCCTGCTCTCCTCCTGGCAGGAATCAAAGCCTCCCTTGGCGAAGGATGAGGGGGAGATTTTAGTCTATGGATGACTTCCTGCAAGGCAGATTGAGACAGACACCTACAGATACACATAACCCACGTGGCAAAACAACCCACCGTGCACCACCCATCCACATGTTCAAAGGAGAGTGACCAGGGACAGATTTCATGTTGGGCTCATTTTTCCATATATTTTCTCATTCCTATTACAGTCTCAAGGCGCAGGACGACAGAGTGCATTGGGAAGTGGCTTGGGGGCCTTGGGGTCCGACTCATAAAAATTGTGTGACTGAGTGAATGACTTAATTCGGTGTACCAGGCAGCTAAGCCAGTAAGTTACAGATGAGTGGCTGACCTATGTTTGTGGAAGGAATTTCCACACCAGGTGCTCCCTACAGTGAAGTCATACATCTTGGCCAAAAAAGTCTCCCCCTCAAAACAAACCAACCAACAAACACAAAAAACCTGACCCTAAGCTCCTTTAGGGCAAGAATGGTCTCATTTATCATCATAATCCTAGGGGCCTAGCATGTTCATTTTACACTGAACATTTTTAATGCTTGCTGAATGTACTTAGAAAATTAAAGTATGTCATCATCACAACAGTCAAATGCCTATGGGCATCCTAAAACATAGCTCAAGGGGAATTCTTGGGGGAGATTTATGGTCAAGGGCTGAGCTTCCTGCAAAACTCACTGTCTTAACTCACCGAAGGACCACAGTGGGAGATGACTAGTTGACCACACACCAAAGGTGTCTTAACCTTACCTTCCGTCTAATGGGCCCCTCTGGCAGTCTGGTGAATCCTAGGGACCTCTTCTTGGAATGTTTTTAAATGCATAAAATAGGATTACAAAGGAAAGCAATCATACTGAATACTTAACAAATATTTTTTAAAAAATGCAAACAACCAAGTTCACAAGCCCCAGGTAAAGGCAGCCTGTGCGGCCTTTTACGTGGGAAGGCCTTCAGCATACTTTTATCATCCCAACCATCTCTCCCAAAACCTTTCCAGCACCCCTTTATGTTGTCTCCTTTCATTAGAATGTAAGCTCATTGAGGGCAGAGACTGTCTTGTTTGTATTTGTGTCTCTAGCACTTGGCACATTGGCACACAGTAAGTGCTTAATAAATGCCTTATCTATCTAGACCCAAGGGAACTCATAAAATAACCAAGACTCAGAAATAAGGAACCTGTTTTTGAGGGGGGAATAGAGATGAATGATAAAGGTCCCTTATTCAATCATGTAACTTTAATATGTTATAAGAACAGTTCCTTGGGCATGCCCTGCCCATTTAAAAATGGAAGACGAAGGGAATTATCATAGAATCATTGACTTTTAGAGCTTGAGGAGACAGACTATGAAAAGGAGCCCAAGAAGCAAGATAACTTGGTCAGAGCTCAAGCCTGGGTCTCTTATGAAGACTGTGTTCTTTGCTTTGCAGCCAGCCTCCCAAGAGTGCACCTGTTCCACAAAGTTCAAGGCACTTTCAGGAGACCCACGTTTGTGGAAGATGTGGGTTCCTCTTGCAAATAACCAGCTGTGAATTTTTAAAACAGTTACTCAACTTAGCTCATAGGTTGCTGAGGTTCAAATGAGATAATGTGAAAACACATTTGAAACATAAACACATAAGGTATTGTGCAGTTTTTAAGGTATCCATGAAATCTTAAAAAGAGTAGAGGAGGAAGGAGTGCAGCATTATGGGTAGAGGGGAAGGGCCTTTGGAGGATTTATGGAAAAATACAGGCAAGGTGTGGGTTGTGAACTGATTCAGAGTTGCTGTGACAGAATCTATCAATGTATAACCAAGTGTGACTAGTTTTTTTTTTTTTTTTTTAACATTTTTTGTGGACTGGATGGATATCCATTGGTAGTTCAGTGAAATCTATGGACCTCTTGTCAGAATAATGTTTTTGAATGCATAAAACACAGGATTAAAAAGGAAACCAAATATATTGATAAAGCTATTAAATTTTTTTTTAAAAAAACTAAGCTTACATGCCCCAGTTTCAGAATCACTGCCATACAATGCAATTGTAATTCTTGGCTCAGAGGCTCCCTCCTAACAGGAGTGTGGCCCACGTATGCTTTGGAGTCCTCTTACATATTATCTGGCTTGTTATTCCTATCACTGGTGAACTTCACTTCTGGCTCCTCCTCCAGAGAGCTCCCTTAGAATCTTAGAAAAAACGTCTGGGGCAAAAATGAATTTCTTTCACCTGAAACTTTTAGAGGATAGTTCAACAAGGTCATCTTTCGTCTCAATTCTTCCCTAGCTCTCAGTCATTGAATACGTATTGCCTCAGACAAAACGAGACTTGGGAAAGACCTTAATTCGAATCCTGCGCCATTGCCAGTCTTGATTTTTGTTTTGCCGCTGGACTCTGCCCACCAGAGGAGTGAGGCTGCTGACTTGGGGCAACTCTGCCTCACTTAAGTCCAATTCACGCGCAAGTCAAGATGTTGTTCTCAAGAACCAAGGGCCAACAACAGAAACAGGCTTAGTCCGGTGTACCTGAGGGACTTCCTCTTCCGAGGCAGGGGGAGTGCTGTGACCGTCTACGGGAACTCCTCTCTGATCCCTTCTTGGCTTTTAGCTTAGAGCCTAAAGGTTAGTTTGCAGTTTCTCTCTGCTCACATGACTTTGCACTTGTTCACAATGAAACACCTTCCACATTTCTGCCCATTCACAGATTTATGACATCGCCCTGCAACTTACTTCCACCTCTGCCTTGGCATTTCAGTCCTGGTAAGGGTTTCCTGCGAATCCTGGGCAATGAGTTTCCTGTGTACTTCTTCCAGACACTCGATAGCTGAACTCTTGGTGCTTTATTAAGGTATATGATACATGGTAATACATGAAATGTTCCAGGAGAGATGCCACTGAAGAAAGCTTACACAAATAGAGCTAAGTGATGATATTGCTGGTTGGGCTTTCAAAGAGATGTTTAATCATAGTACATGATTTTAGACAATTGTGAAGGGTATATTAAAAGAACAGCAAATTTGAAAGGAAAATAATTTCACCCATCAGGTTTTAAACATACATTTTTATTTTTTATAGTAAAAATAAAATATCTTATATTGATAGAAACAGTATGTACTCCTAGTGGAAAAAAATGCAAAAATGTTTCATGAGAGTGAGTGAAGAAGCCCTAACTATCTGACTGACAGTACCGAAATCCTTGAAAACAGCCAGAGCTTTATTACGGAATTAGCAATCGAAGAAAATACTGACATATGTAATAACAAGCTAACAACTGTACAAATGATAGCTCCATAATGTGTGCATTAAACAAGGAAGCTCTATACTCAGTGCCAATTACTCGGACGAACTGCCTCCAAGGTCAATATTTAACAGTACTTTGATTTTATCATACAAGACCAGCACCAAGGCACCACCGGTGCCTCTCAGGATATTGGAGAAGGCTCCTCGGAAGAAGGCCCCTAGGCCTTCATGCCGGTAGATCTTCAGGAAGCAGTCTATGGTCCCATTGTACTGGCGCTCGGCCTCACCACTCTGCAGCAAAACAAAGACCAGTCAGCATTTTCTTGATAAAAGTTAAAAGCTTTTGTCTCAAGACATTATCTATGGAGTAATAAGTAAATGCTACAAGATTTGGTTTTCAGTCATGGTAAAAAAATACTAATAAGCATTTTTTCTTCGTGAAATATAATTTAACTAAATTGCTTGCCCACAGGCAATTGTAATTTAAAGGGGAATCAGTAACTCTTCTCTCCCGCTGCCCCAAATCATGCCCTTCTCTTTAAAGAGTTTCAGGCCCTTGTGACAAATGCCTATGTCCCAGCCTTGGCCGAAGCAAGCAGGGACAAAGGAAGTCGGGATCACAACTTCATTTGGATTCATCCTGCCGGCTGTTGTGACAGTGGGGCTGGCGGTCTGAAACAGACATTTCAATACTCTGTGCCTTAACTCCTAGGCGGACCAGGAACCTACAGCATCCAAAGACCCCATCTATTCCTCCCCACCCTGAAGGTTTCATAAAAGGAAGTAGGAGCAGCCTGGCGGCTCAGTAGCTAGACGGCTGGGCCTCAAGTCAGGAAGACTCATTTTTGTGCATTCAAATCTGGCCTCAGACACTTAGTAGCTGTGTGACCCTGGGCAAGTCACTTCACCCTGCTTACCTCAGTTTCCACATCTGTCAAATGAGCTGGAGAAGGAAATAGCAAACCATTCCAGAATCTTTGCCAAGAAAACCTCAAGTGGGGTCATGGAGAATCAGAGATTCCACACTTTTTGTGCCATCGTTTCCCCAGTCAAAGCTTATCTTTTATCCTTT
This sequence comes from Vombatus ursinus, assembly GCF_900497805.2. Classification (NCBI taxonomy): domain Eukaryota; kingdom Metazoa; phylum Chordata; class Mammalia; order Diprotodontia; family Vombatidae; genus Vombatus; species Vombatus ursinus. Next base: position 3,581,222 of record NW_020950239.1, on the reverse strand, counting down.
TCCTTCTCACTCCTTGCCTTCCTCTGTGTCTTTCTTATTCACCTACTGCATCTCTCTAGCTCCCAGCTTCTCTCCCCTGGCCTATATGAACAGCCTCCTCAGGTGGTCTACCTGCCTCCTCCTCTCACCTTCTCTCCAATGTTATCTTCTGAATGCACAAGTCTGGCCAGGTTATTCCCTTGCTCAAACACCCTGAATGGCTCCCCACTCTTTACTGAATAAATACAAATTCCTTGGCTTTGTCTTCAAGTCCTCTAAAGCCTGGGTCCAACTTTCCTCCCCAGGTGACGTTTGTGCTCTTTTCTTCTGTGCACTCTGCTCACTCCTCCTCGACCTTCTCCACCCTTCCTTTACCTCTGTGAACCTGTACAGGCCCCGTGGCACACCCCTCCCCCCATCCTCCACAGCTGACCTCCACTCCCCTTCCTCACATTCCCCCATCAGTCTGCTTGAACTGCTCTCAGTCTCTTAATCAGTGTGGAATCAGAAAGACATGAATGTAAATCATGTAAATACAGACAATTCTTGCTTTATGTAAGTGGACTGGACTGTCCATAGACCTCTATATGAAGTGATTTTTACTTTTATGTAATGTGAATTTGCCTGCAGACATGGGGAAGACAGAGAGGCAGGAAGGGGGCGGCATACTGATGGAGAGAGGGGGCCAGGACAGAGAGGTGAGAACAAGAGGAGGAACGTGCAGGTGGCAGATGTATGGGGGCTGGCCTCGGAGATGGGTGAAGCGGGGCAAAGGTCTCTTCTCAAGCCAAGCCCCTCATTCAGGCCTGGGTGACCACCTGCTTTCACTTGGAGGGGCAGAAGGGTGGGTGGAGTGGGGGGAGAAGCACAGTACTGTATTGTAATGTTAACAGAGGTATTTTTTTGGAATGCGGATTTCTTTCAGAATTCTTTACATAAAGTAGAATTCGCATAATGTGAATTTACATAAGGTGAGAATTGTCAGTAATATAAATCAAAATGTAAACCTAGCATTTGCTAGCTGTGACCCCTGAACTTTAGTTTCTTCATCTGTGAAATCACCATTATAATACCTTCTGAACTTTCTAATAGGCTCAAATAAGATCATGCATGTGAAGCTCTTTGCAAGCCTCAAGTGCTATACAAATGTCAATTATTATGCTATGAAGTTGAATAGAAACATGGAAAGAGTAGCAGCTTTGGAGCCAGAGGACCCCGGGGTCAAACCTCAGCTCTGCTACTTGCTATGTGACTCAGGGCAAGTCCTAGGACTTGCACCGGACGACGTCTAAGGGCCCCTTCAGTTCTCCATCTAGATTCTTGCTATTTATGTACGTGTATGTTGCTCCTTAGACGGAAAGCTCCTCCAGTGCAGGGATTTCCATCGCTTTTATCTTTGATTTCCCTACAGTTAGCTCAGCTTGGTCCCAGGAGCCCTGAGAAGTCTGAGGTCCGGAGACTTTTGCACTGAGTGCCGGCCGTGTCCAACGCTTCCCTCACTGTCCCCCTTGCTGTCCTCCGCTCTCCTTTTTATCACCAGCTCAAACCCCTGAAGTTCCTCTGACTTCTCTGCCGTCTTCCCGGGTCTGGTACAGGACCAAGCCTGCCGAGCCCATTGTGTTCGTGACACTGCTTCCTTCCCATCCCCACCGCCATTATTCCAGGCCCTCATTACCTCCGCGCCCCATTTCTAGCTGCTCGCCTTGTCTCTCTGCCTCCAAGCACTGACCAGTCCACCGGACAGAGGGCTGCTCGTTTCTATCTCGGTCACTCTGTGACCGGCGCCCTGGAGGTTTCCATGCAGACCACAGCTCCCCGCCTTCTCATTCTGGACTTTTTGATCACCTTCACATCAATGTCCCACAGAAATTCTGCCGAGGCCTTCCTCACATTTTTCACTACAGCAGGGGCAGTAATGCAGGATCCCAGCTGTCTCCCTCACTGCACATCCAGCCCACTATCTTTTATGATTAGACTTGTCCCGAATGCAATCTTTTACTCCACTTCTCACAAGTAAGTGACTGCTGAGAATGTGCTATGGTCTACTTATGGCTACCCTGTGTCACACCATCTGGGTCATTTGTAATTTTGCTTCTTCCAAATATGGTGCCCTGGTTTTGGCATCAAAGGACCTGGATTCAGGTCACATTCTATAACCATGGGTGAGTCCCTTAGCCAAGGCCTCAGGCTCCTCACCAATAAAGTGAGGAAACATCAGAGTAGGTAACTCCTGTTTGAGTCAAGTACCATGTACATCTTAAAATAATATCTAAGTGGGAGTTAACAGTATTTTCACAAGACCAGAGACGGTTTCTGTTCTTTTGGTCTTGGATGAACAGCCCTTTCCTGCTCTGAATCCACTGACAGATGACAAATGCCCTGTTTTGTTTCAGTTTTGGACCCAAACTACCAGGAGACTGGCCTGTGTCAAGCCCACCTGATTACTGAAGTATATACAACTTTGAAGACCATCTCATCTGTTTAATCTAAATTCATGACAACAACAAAAATAAAGTCAAATACCTGCATCATCATACGTCTCCTGACCGTGTCAAAGGGGTAAGACAATATTCCAGAGCAGGACGTTACCACTTGAGCAATTAAAAATGACAGAAGAAATGGGATTTCCTTTGGATTTGGTAATAAGCCCTAATAAGGAAAGGAGGTTATATTCAGTGATGGTTTAATTTCTGAAATACCCTAAACTGCAAGTCAAAGGACAAATCTTGTAAAATATTAAGGTAAAAAGAAGACCTACTCACCCAAACTGAAACTGTGAACCTTACAAACCAAGAGGGAAAACAATAGGAGCTTGGAGGCCAGGTGACTCATGCACACATTATTATGGGTCAGGATCACTGTCAGTAGGTGCTGAGAACCAGCTGGCGACGGCTGGCAGGCAGCAGCGGCGGCTACCCACCACCGTCCTTTGTGAGGAATGGCTGAGTTGGCTTGTAGCTCTAATGGCACTTGGAGCCAGAGGGGGCCAAGTGTCCAGTTTTCAGGCAGCTGCTGCCATCACTATCATAAACAGCAAAGCTCCCGAGCTGGCACAAAGGAGGCCTGTGCACACACTGGAGGCCACATCCTGTAACTTCCACTGAATTGAGGGGAAGAGGCTGTTGCCGGGGGTGGGGTGGGGTGAGGTGTGGCACAGTGCCCAAGCTGTGGGGCCTGGAGGCAGGAGGACCTGAGAGCAAACCCAGCCTCAGGAACTGACAAGTTGTGGGACCCTGGGCAAGTCACTTAACCTGATTGCCTCAGTTTTCTCATCTGCAAAATGGGGATCAAAATAGCATTTACCTCCTAAGGTTCTTGTGAGGATAAAAATATTTGTGAAGTGCTTTGCAAACTTTTTTGTTTATACACATTATTATTATTGTTAAGAAAGTAAATAATAATAATTACAACTAATAATAACCAGGTTCCTGGTTTAGCACAATGCATTAAAAGTCTAAAATAAATAGGTTCAAACCACATAACAGACAAACTAGCTAATTTTAACTATGCAAAAAGAGGATACCATGGACAAATTAAACACAGAGATATAATTGGGGGGGGGGGGATTTCACTTCAAGCAGTGTCCTCTACACCTATCTATCTTGATAAGTACTGACTTGTCTACAAGCCTTTGGAGACAAAGCTAGGAAAGGCAAACAGCAGAATAAGAACTTATAATAGACTGTATTTTTCTTTTTTTGTTAAACATTTCCAAATTACATTTCATCTGGTTTGGACCTATCTCAGGAGTTTTGTCACCTCTGATTTAGAGCAACTAGAAAACGTCAGCAAATGCCCCTCCTATTCCTTCCTTTTGAGTACATTCTGTTTTGTCTCATTGCAGCCGATATTGTCGTGCTAAGTAAGCATACCTGATTCAGGCCAAGTTCAGGCCAATTTACAAAAGTGAAATTAATGGAGGAACAAAATGAGAAAATTACCTTAATTGTGTCATAACATCCAAAATAAGAGGCTCGATACACAATGATGCCCTGCACAGAAACACCAAACCCTTGGTACAAACCGGTGATGCCATCAGATCTCATGATCTTGACAAGACAGTCTCCTAAACCTTTGAACTGTCGCTCTTCAGGACCTACGACGAAGCATATTATTTCCTATTAAGCAACACATAATCTATAATAAGAATTAGGCAAATGGCTTTCTTAATCTTAATTTATGATGCAGAAGTCTATATCTTGAATTTTGGAACTGCAACTCAAGCAATCTAATGAAAAAAGAAAATTAAAGATTAACGTAAGATTTCTAACAGTACATTTAAATCATTTTTATCTAAAATGTTAATAAGTAATAAAAATCATTTTTATCTAAAATGTTAATAAGTAATAAAATATACTCTAAATTAGGGTGCTGTAATCTTAGACAGGAGAAATAAAAAATTACCCTTTTCTCTAACAAATTAAAGTATCATACAGTACACAGTCAGAAGGCACTGAATGGGAAGTCTATTCTTGACTTCAAGGAAGTCATACATCTAAGTCTATTCACAAATATAATAAACGTTTTAACAGGTTCACAAAACTAGAGCTGGAAGAGGCCTCAGTGGCTGTCTTTTCTAACTTCCTCATTTTGCAGATACAGAACCTGGGAGGGGGGGTGGTGGTGTCAGTGAGGCTAAGGGACTTGCCCAAGGTCACCCAAGTAATCAAAGTCAGAAGAGGAATTTAAACCTATGTCTGTCTGCTGACTCCAAGGCCAATCGTACCACAGTGCAAATAAATGGCATTTGAGAGGGCAGCTAGGTGGCGCAGTGGATAGAGCTCTGGCCTTGGAGTCAGGAAGACCTGGGAGTTCAAACCTCACACACTTGATACCCGCCAGCTGTGTGACCCTGGGAAAGTCACTTAACCCCAACTGCCTCACCAAAAAATAAAAAAAAATTTGAATTTCAGATGAAGCACCAAATACTTCACTTACAGTTAGCAAAACTATCTTTTCCATTAAATTGGAGATACTTGGCATATAATAATCATTCTATTAATAAATACAGAATGAATTATAACAAAATAAAACTACAAATATAACCAACTTTCAGAAGCAGAGAAACACAAGATCTTAAAAAAAGGGATATGTAGTGGGCTACATTTTTATCTCTTACAAATTTCAATAGAACTTGCATGGCTCATTTCTATATCAGTTCTAATGTTTAAAGGTAAGAATGTCTACTTCCCAAACAAATATTTATTGCAAAAGTTGGCATGAAATAGTTAATTGTCAATACAAAAATTAGATCTCTCCCCAAACATGTCTTACATTACAAAGGGGATATAATTTATATGCCTTTTTATTAAACAAAGAACATATTAAAGTAAGTTCAACTCTCTTTAATATGTTTTAGTGTGTATTATTTTAAAGGATATCTTAAAATATGTCCACATAACATTTACTTTAGGTAAAAATTTAAAAATTATTGTATACTTGAGGTATTGACATTTGCCAAACTCATCTATATAGTCACGTGATATTTGCAAGTCAAAATATATGAAACTAAATTTGAATGAGGATTTGTGGCTTAATATGCTATAAATTCAGAGTATTTTTAAGATGTCTACAAAATCATTTTTTGATGCTAAAAATTGAAAATTTTCATAACAGGTATTTTAATTACTAAATGTTAGGTTAACTGGAATATAATTCTAATTCTACCCATAACACATTATGTGACTTTTACATTAAATGTATTTGTGTGTGCATGTGTGTATGTATGTATAACACATTAAACTCAACTGAATTAATGTTTGAAAATATCATATAAGTAGATTTGGCCTTCACCGACAATTCTATCCCTAATAAATAAATGGCTTGCTTTTTATACGGTTACTGGCCTCACAAGACTGGGTTGGAACATCAAAAGAATATTAGGCCTGGCAAAATGCAACCTTTGTTCATCTCTTTTGGATCGTAGTTAACGGATTTTTTAATTAAAAAAAAAAAAAGTCAGCAAGTTACGTAGTGGTATACTTAGGAAATATACGAAACTCCATCTCTACTGCATTTCCTGTATAACTATCTCTCTCTCTCTCTCTAGTGCGCACACACACATACACACACACAGACACAACTACTGCTATTTTCCAAAATGTCTTACCTTTTCCAATATCAACCCCTAACCGAGTTCGGGCAAAATCTAACGGGTAGACTACACACAGAGATGTTGCCCCAGCAGCTCCACCTGAAGCCAGATTAGCCAAAAACCACCTCCAGAACTGAAACATGCATGAATGGTAAAAAATTAAAACAAGCATTATGAGAAAAATGTTAAATGTGCACTAATACATACTTAGAGTGGAGTCATAAGCAACCAGGTTGGATAATTTTACTTTTTCACACAAATAATGATACTAAGTTATGATAATAACAATAACAATAACAGCATTTCTCAAGAGCTCTATCTTTTCTCGTTCGCTCTTCACAACATTCCTGTGACTCGTTTACCGAAAAGAAAGGAAGTAGAAAGGAAACTGGTATTGGAGTTTAGACTTTCCTTATTTCCAGATCTATGCTAATGACACCAGAATCAGAATTAAAATTTCGCATGGTGCTTTTACCAGCTTGCAAAGCTTTTTTTCATATATTAACTTCCATTTTACAAAGGTAATATGTTTGAGGCAGGATTTGAACCCGGCTGTTCCTGACTCCAAGTCCTGTGCTTGAGCCACTACATGTATCAGAACCCAGTTCTGTGTCCAAGAAACACTTTCCACATACCTTTACTTTAATATTCCCAAATCTGGACATTAGCAGATTGTGAGCTCAAGGTGTCTGCCTGACTTGAGAGATGGATGTACGCTAGGTGTGGAGTCTCCGTGTGGCCTTGCACAAATGACCTAACCTAGGGAACCAACCCAATTCTATGCCTCAGCTCCTTCTTCTGTCCAACTGAAGGATGGACTACAGAAGACCTCTGAGGCCTCTCTCCCATATCTAAATCGAAGATATCAATGTTTCAAACCATATGCTTCATAGGCTCACTGTCCCAACCTCAACCTCTGACTTACCATCTCTACTTTTCACTAGGTAAGTCTGAAAGCTATTAATACATTTTTCATTGCAGTAATTCTCATTAGCTTTAATATTCTGATAGATGACTATGTATAATATATTCAAGTCCTGAAAGAATACCAGAGAGATCTATAATATGAAAGTTTATAAAATACATAATGCCATGCGTAAACAAAATGTGGCTATTTGGTTCTAACATCTTTTCTTTGAAAATTTAAAAATTCAAGGGGCAGCTAGGTGGTGCAGTGGAAAGAGCACTGGCCCTTAAGTCAGGAGAACCTGAGTTCAAATCAGGCCTCAGACCAAACACTTGACACCTATACCTGTGTGACCTTGGCAAATCACTTAACCCCAACTGCCTAAAAAATAAAAAAAAAGTAAAAATCCAAAGTCAGGATGGCTTTATACATCAAATTCCTGTGACATTAACTCAATCAAAGAGGTATTCCCACCTGATGGGGTGCCAGGGTAAAAAGCATCTTGTTAGTTATAGTAACTGGGGTGGAAGGATTGGGAAACTTCTATTCCTCATAAAAAGAGTTTTTTTTTTTTGCTTTTTGGTGAAGCCATCAGTGTTAAGTGACTTGCCCAGGGTCACACAGCTAGTAAGTGTGAAGTAAAAAGAGCTTTTAAAAAAACTTTTTCACATAACATAAAATAAACCTACTCACTTTTATTTAAAATTTTTACCTATAAAAGAATTCTATTTAGGTTTTTAAATTCCATGAACTATTAGAGGCTCTGAAGACTTGAAATATTAAACACATAAATGTTGGTACAACATTAAGAAGATATAATAAATGTGAACTATTATATGTAACAGAGATAGGGACAGGAGACTGGACCTGTGATTTCCTGGTCTAGAGCAGGGGTGTGGAACCTGTGGCCTTGAGGCCACATGTGGCCCTCTAGGTCCTTGGGTGTGTGTGGCCTTTTGACTGAACCCAAGTTTGACAGAACAAATCCTTTTGTGAAGGGGATTTGTTCTGTGAAGTTTGGGTTCAGTCATAGGGCAGCACTTGGGGACCTGTAGGGCCACACGTGGACTTGAGGGCCCTAAGAGCATAGAGAGAGCAGGTAATCCCCTCTGCCAAAGTGGGCCGCCACCTTCTCTGCACCACAGAGTGGGGAGTAAGGCAGAGCCGAATTCAAATAAGCTCTCTTGGCCTCAGTTTCTTCATCCGTAAATGGTGACATAGTCTTACTTCACAGATTCGTGGTAAAGATCAAAAGATAAAATATGGACACTGCTTTGCAAACCTTCAGGTGCTCGATAAAAGCCACAATTATTCTTATTAGAAATCACTCAGGTTAAGTGACTTGTCCAGGGTGATACAGACGGTATGTGTCAGAGACTGGACTTGAACCCAGGTCTTCCTGGCTCCAAGGCTGGCTGTCTATTCACTAGACTACACTGGCACATCTTGCTTATTATACGAATAGCACATAAAACCAAAACTAATGTAACTGGAGGCAAACCTTGCCTTTTAAGATTCTCTCTTAAGCGAACTCTCACATTTAACAAACGGTTAAAATAGTTTAAAGAATGTTAGGGATGATAAAATGAATTACCTGTTTATCTTTGTTAACTCCTGACATGAAAACTTGTTTGTATTTGTCCTTAAAAGCGAAGTTCAGAGCTTGTGTTGGAAAATATCGAATAACATTTGCCAAATTGCCACGCCAATAACTTAAAAAACCTTTGAAGAGAAATTATTCTAATTATAAATTTATATTACTAATCCCGGAGTCTTGTTAGTGTTCTACGTGGAATTACTCAGATGTAATTCTGAGCAACTCTAAAACAAAAATTAAAAATATTTCTATTTTTAAATTATACTGAGAAATCCAAGACATCTATAAGCTTGTGGACAGTATAGTCACCTGAACCAAGGCTTCTTCCATACCCAATACTGAACCACCATTGCAATTCCCGGGGGGTGTGTGTGTGTGTGTGTGTGTGTGTGTGTGTGTAAATGGGAGACACAGAAGAAAGTAATTAAGGATACTTGTATAAGGTTCTGTTAATAAGTGAGGGAGAGGGAGCAGGAAAGAGAATTCAAAACTGAAAAGAAAATAAAATTGCAGAGCAGATCTTTGAATCCAAATCCCAGCAAATATCTGAAATGCACCTACCCTAGAAAGACCAATGATAAAGACAACTGACAAGAAATACAAGCAGGCTCCTCCATCCAATCCAGAGCTGCACAAAAAGACTGGCAGGGAGAGAAGTAGCAACATGAGCTCAGGTGAACACCTGGCCCTCCAGAGGTCATGCCAGCCTCAAGCTCGGGTAAATACAGAGGTGGCAGAGGAGAGCTCTCACAGACAACCAGTGCTCTCAACATGATGGTCACAAACCAGCTGGAGCCCTAATAATGGGGGAGATGAAGGCAAATCCCAGCCCCCTAGCACTGCCCAGAGACACAAAGCTGAACACTTCTCAGAACCAGGGCCAACTCAGTACTTGAGGGGCAGTGGAGGGTGGGGGCATGGCGGCAGAGGCCTGAGACCACAGCTGTAGTGGACCCTCAGGAGAAGGTGAGAGGAGCTGGGGGCTGAAGGAGGGTGCAGGGCCAGTCACCCCCTCCATATGAGAAACAAGGGCAGCCGCCAGACTAAGGACTGTACCCATCCCAGCCAAGAGGGCAGGTACAGTTCAAGCACAAAACCCAAAACCAAGATTTAAGGCTGAAACCAAGTATAATATAGACCAAGAGAAACCCAAGAGGGAAATGAGAAGACAGTAATGCCACAATAAGTACAAGCCAAGTCTCACAGGAAGGAAAAAAAAAAAGGAAGAAAAAAAAAAAGGCTTGGTTCCAAGGACTACAAACATTGCTGGTAAAAAGAAAGAAATGAAATTATAAGTAAAATGAAGGGTTCCAGAAGAAAAATGGAAAGTAGCTTAGGAAAGAAGGTAGAAAAACTTATTAATGTCGTAAACACCCTGAAAAACAGAATAGATCAAAAAAGAACTTAATGACTGCATGATGCAAGAAATATTCACACAAAATCCAAAAAATGAAAAACCAAACAAAACAAGACACTCCAGAATAAACTCTGTGTATCTACAAACAAAAACAAAAAAACTGAAAAACAGGTTGAGGGAAGCAAAAAGAATCATCAGACTCCCTGAAATGTGTGACCAAGCAAAAACCTTGGACACCATAGTTCAAAAAAACAAAAAAGGAAACTGTCTGGGTTGATCAGAATCAGAGGGTAAGCGAGAAGAGGAAGAATCTGCTGATCACCAGCTGAAAACACCCAGGATGTCACAGCTAAGACCCAGAATTTTCAAGCCAATTAATAAATACTAAAAGAGCATCTTACCAGTATCCACTGGAAAGAAATGCTCCAGTAACAACCTGCAAAAATGAATATAATCCTACAGAAGAAAAAAACAAACTGTCAGAAGCAGAGATCCTCTTCGGAGAAGAGTAGAAACTCTGAAATGCAAGCACAGAAATCAAGATAAATACAAATAATTTAATGTGCTACTAGCTCTATTTCCAGAGATGATTAAGAAAAGAGGAAAAGAACCTATACAAATATTTATGGCATCTCTCTTCGTGGTGGCAAAGAACTGGAAATGGAGGGGATGCCTGTCAATCGGGGAATGACTGTACAAGTTGTAATACGTGATTGTGATGTGCAACACTATTGTGCTATGAGAAGTTATGAGCTCGATGATTTTTTAAAAACATGGAAAGACTCACACAAAATAATGAACAGAACCATGAGAATGTTGTGTACAGTAATAGCAATATTATTTTAAGAACAATTTTGAGCAAATAAGTAATTCAGACTATTATAAATACCTAAATTAACTACAAAGGACATATGAAGGAAGATGCTATCTGCATCCAGAGAAAGAACTGATAGATGTATAGAATGATTTTACACACACACACACACACACACACACACACACACACATACACTTTTATGTCTAATAGCAGCCATCTGTAGGTGGGGGGAGGGAAGAATAAAAATAATTTACCTAAAAGCTTCATTATATATCTAAAAGGAATAGCAGGCTGCATGTAATAAATTTGCAATTTCAAGTGCAACCATCTTTTTTATTATACTATGTTATGGGAATGCTTGTTTTATTCCATAAATTAAAAATGAAATAAAAATTTAAAAAAATCTATGGGTCAAAGAACAAAAAACAGCACCAGATAATTAGAAAAAATGACATGAGGCAACACATAGACCAAAACTTTTGGAAGTCAAAGCAGCCCTTAGGGAAAAATTTTTATGTAAATAGTTTCACCATCAAAAACAAAGCATGGAATTTAAAAATTTTAAAAAGCAAATGTATTTTTAAAAATCCCAAAGTAAGCAAAAAATAAAAAAAGAAATTTTAGAAATCAAAGTGATAAAACTATGAGTTGTTTCTTTCAATAATGTAAATTAGCTAAAATTTGATTTTAGGAGGAAAAACAAAATGTTAACATCAAAAATGAAAGTCAAAACAAATTAAGATAAAATAAGGAAAATTGTTACAAACTATGTTGTCCAATTTTATTCTACCAAAACTGTTAACTTCAACGAACTGGATGAATATTTATAAAATATAAAATACCTAGATTACCGAACAAAGTGATAAGGAATTTATATAACACAAATAACAACAAAAATTGAAAAGCTCATAAGGAACCCTGCTCAAGAAAAAATACCAGAACCAAGATGGACTGACAAATCACATTAAATAACAGAATAACAGATACGAAAAAGAATAGAAGAATAATAAAGAATAATTAATTCCATTATTATACAAATTGTTTGCACACACAAGAGATACTACCAAACTCCTTCTAGGACATAGATTTGGTAATGATGCCTAAACCAGGAAGAAATGAAACAAAGAAACCTAGAGACCACTATCTCTAATGAGTCCCAATACAAAATTAATCAAATATTTGTAAAGAGGCTACAACAACAAACTAAATAGATTATACCCATGTGCCAGGATCGATTTATACCAGTGACGTAGAGTTGAATGATTACTGGTAAAACTATAAACACTGGGGGCAGCTAGGTGGCACAGCGGATATGCAGGGTGCGGGGTCTGGAGTAAGGAAAACTCATCTTCCTGAGTTCCATAGTGTTTAATAACAGTGGTAGAGAGGGCAGAAAAATTTCAGTGTTGGCCATCACCTCAAAAAATTACAATAACACTTTTCCCCCTCTTCTTTTCGTGCTATGACATGCGGGGCATGAACTGGTAATAAAAAATAATAAAACGTTGCAGTGCATCTACATGCACGGCACTGAAGAGTTTAAAAATGCATTGTATTTCTAAGACCTTAAATTATATAAAAATGCATTGTGATTTTAAAGGGTTGAGGACAACTACCGGATTTCTGTTGTAGCTTGAAAATAGCCACAGACAACGTGTAAATTAATGACTATGGCCGTCCTCCAGTGAAACTTTATTTATGGCCACTGACATTTTAATTTACATAATTTTCACGTCATGAAATACTCTTTTGATTTTTGTAAGCCTTCTTTTAAAAAATTATTTTTCTGAATTGAAGAAATCATATACGCATTTCCATAATGAAGTCGAATTGAAAAATAGAGGATTGCATCTGAAATTGCAGTTCCATTTTGTACAACTTGGTACTCCTTTCAAATATGATTCCCTCCAACTATTAAAAAAAAATTAAAAACCATTCTTAGCCGGTGGGCTGCACAAAAACAGGCCACAGGCCAGAACTGTCCTCCAGATGCTAGTCTGCCAACCCGTTTTGTTGTTGTTCACTGGTATCTGAAGTCTTCCTGACCCCATTTGGTTGGTTTTTTTTTTGGTAAGGCAGTTGGGGTTAAGTGACCTGCCCAGGGTCACAGAGCTAGTGTCGAATGTCTGAGGCCGAGTTTGAACTCAAGTCCTCCTGACTCCAAGGCTGAAGCTTTGTCCACTACGCCACCTCGCTGCCTCCCATTTGGGGTTTTCTTGGCAGAGACACGAGGGATTTGCCATTTCCTTCTCCAGCTCATTTGAAAGATGAGGAAACTGAGGCAGAGTGAAGTGACTTGTCCAGGGTCACACAGCTACTAAGTGTCTGAGGCTATATTAGAACAAGCCTTCTTGACTGGACTCCAAGCCTGGTGCTCTATCCACTGTGCCACCTAGCTGCCCCACCCCTGCTACAGACCATCATTGAGCACTGACACAAAAACGCTAAATAAAACGTTAGCAAAGAGGCTACACCAAGATATAAAAAGATGTATGCTATGATCTGGTTGTATTTTTCTTCTCAGGAATACAGGGTTGGTTCAATAAAACTATAAATATAACTGACCATATTAACGTGGCTCAGTGGATAAAGCCCTGGGCCTGGAGTTCAAATCCGGCCTCAGCGCTCACTAGTTACATGTGCGTGACCAAACCAGTTTAACTTCTATCTGCTTTAACTTCCTAAACTGCAAAATGGGAATAATAATAACACCTACCTTGCCTCTCGGGGTTGTTGTCAGGATCAAATGACATATATTTTAAGAAGTGCTTAGCACAAAGCCTGACACGTAGTAGGTGCTCAATAAATGCATATTCCATTCCCCTAATAACAAAAATCATACGATTACACCAAAAGGTGCAGAAAAAGCATCCAACAAAATATAAACGTGTTTAAAAAATGGGAAAACATAAGAATAAAGGGACTTCCTTAATCTGTCTAAAACTAAGTACTAGCGCACCAATCAAACTACTAAGGGAATATTTTATAGAACTTCACGAAATAACAAAATTCATCTGGAAAAACAAAAGAGCTAGAATATCAATCATGAAAAGAGGTGAGAATGAAAGGGTGTGAACAACACTCCTAACTCCTTAAATTATATTACAAAGCAAAAGTCATCAAAACCATCTGGTGCTGGTGAAATAACAGAGAAATCAATGGAACAGGCTAGATGAGGGAGACTCAGAAACAACACACCTCAACAACCCAGGGTCTGATAAAGCAGAAAACACAAACTGCCTGAGAACAACTCTCTGATAAAAACTGCCAGGGGAGGCAGGCTGGCAGAAATCACACTCAGACCAACATCTCACATCATATCCCACAATCTATTCTAAATGGATACATGACCTTAATATTAAAGATTACACTACATAAAAAATTAGAAGATAAGCAGATGATACACCTCTCACTGCTATGGGGAGGAGATGTAATTTTTTGGGGGGGAACTAGGCAAAGGGGTTAAGTGACTTGCCCAGGGTCACACAGCTAGTAAGTGTTAGCGTCTGAGGTTGGATTTGAACTTAGGTCCTCCTGACCAAATGAGAGATAGAGGCAACCACAAAAGATAAAATAGATAATGGACTATTTGAAACTGTTCTACATAGACAAATTCATGTACCTAGGATAAAAAAGTGAGTAAGAAAAAAATCTTTGGATCAAATTTCTTTGATAAAGATTTGGTATTTCAGATACACAAACAATTTCTATACATACATATGTACACATGTATATATGTGTACATATGTGTGTGTGTGTGTATATATATATATATATATATACGACTAATAGTCATTCCCCAATGGAAAAGTGGTCAAAGGATACAAAGGATAACAAACAGTTCTCAAAAGGAGGATTGAAAAGTATTCACAACCACATGAAAGAATGCTCCAAATCACTAATAGTAAAAGAAATGCAAAACAAAACAACCCTGAGGCTTTTCTTTATACCCTTCAAACTGGCAAAAATGATTAAAAAAAAAAAAAGCAACAGTCAATGTTGGAGGGATTGTGGAATGACAGGCACCCTCATACATTGTTTGTGGAGCTGGGAAATAATAGTAAAACCATTCTGGAAAGCAATTTGGAATTATGCAAATAAAATGACTACAATGTCCATACCCTTTGCATCAGAGACTACATTACTGGGCTAATAAAGTAGCCACTGATAAGAAAGTCCCCATATAGTCCAAAATAGCTGACAACTGGAAACAAAGTACATGCATGTCAATGGAATGGCTAAACAAACTGTGGTACATGAATGTATGATGTATGTGATGAATACAGAGAAGCATGGACAGATCTATTATGAACTGATGCAGAGAAAAACAAGCAGAGCCAAGAAAACATATATAGTAACCACAACAATGGAAATGGAAAGAACTACACACAAAAAGTAAATGTAACAAAATTATAAAGATCCATCAGGATTTGAATGAAGAGATATGATATACCCAACGCACCTCTTACCCTTAATGGAGATAGTTGGTCTATAGGTGTTACATAATCCATAAGTTTTCACACTTTTTCAATGTTACTGATCAGTTGTGTTCACTTTTTTCCATCTAAAAATACTATTTTTTATATGACATGGCTTTCTGAGAGAGGTAGAAAGAGGGATACTAGGGATTATGATGATGATGATGATGTAAGAAACAGAAGATATAAATAAAATTTACATACCTCCCCCAAATCTAAGTACTAATATTATACGTAATGGAGATAAATTAGAGATTAGAGGTCTTTTCAGTAAGATTACAGTTAAACAGGGATGTCTATTTTCACCACTACTGTTTGATATAGTCAAAGATTTTTAAGCTATTGCAATAAGAAAAAACTGAATATGCATAGGCAAAGAGGAAACGAAATTAACACTTTTTACAGGTGATCTGACAGTTTACTTAGAAAATCCTAGAGTCAAATAAAAAAAGTTGAAAATTTCAATAGAAAAAAAACTTGAAGTAAATCCAAGTAAATAATCACCATGTCTGTGTATTGCCAACAAAACACAGCAGGAAACGATAGAAAGAGAAATTCCATTTACGGTAACTATAGAATGTGTAAAATATTTGGGAATCTAAACCACAGGCTCTTCATGCAGCAATTTTAATGAGCCATCCCAGAACAGTGCCTAAAATGCAGAAAAGAAATGGGTTGTGAACAACTAAAACAGATGACAGGAGATGCATCCAAGGGTCATACCTTTTACTCAAAGCAGTTACTCAGGCTCTCCATCTTAGAGTCACTTGACTTTTGCTTTACACACAGCTCTAACTTGTACAGTTACTTAAAAGTAAACAATCAGCACGTGGGAAGCAGCCATCAAGCACATTTAGAGCAACAAGGGAGAGCAGAGACAATACAGAAAGGGTGGGATATAATGTTCTTCTTTTCTTTTCTTTTCTCTTCCTCCTAGCAATTGGGGTTAAGTGACTTGCCCAGGGTCACACTGCTAGTAAGGGTCAAGTGTTTTGTCTTTTTTTTTTAAATTTGTGAGACAATCGGGGTTAAGTGACTTACCCAAGGCCACACAGTTAGTATGTGTCAAGTGTTTTGGTCTGAGGCCACATTTGAACTCAGGTCCTCTTGACTTCAGGGCCGGTGCTCTATCCACTGCACCACCTAGCTGCCCTGATTTAATGTTCTTAAGAATGGCTTTTAGCCATCCAGAAAAGGTTAACATGTTCCACAAAACTATGATTAAGGAGGTGTATTACATTTGAGAACATTTCCATCCAAAATGGTTATAATAATAAAAAGGCTATGTTCAAAGAGACAACTTTCAAACATGGAGAAAGTTCACTTACTTAGAGTTATCAGATAAATGCAGAACTGGGAGGGGAAAGCACAATACTGAAAGAAGCTAAGTGACTCGGGTCCAAGCCCACATGAATTGCTTCAATAAGCAATCACCAACTAGCTCCTTCTGCTGAAACTGAGGCTGGCAGAATAGGACTACTACAAGGCATCCTGGCTCCTCCACCTCAGGCCCTGATGGGGGCCAGGAGTCTTAATATTGGGACTGGATCACTGTGTGTGCAACCAGCAGCAGTGGCGGAAAGCTTCCCCTCCCTCTTCAAAGAGGGGCTGAGCCACCCGCATGCTTCCTGGTGGGAAGAGGTGAGGAGCTCACCGTTTGCTACCTGCCTTGCTGTGGAATCCTCCAGACTTCTCAAAAAGCCTTAGCATTTGCCCTAGTATTTACCGTACTCCTCCAGGTCTTGCCATCGACCCAGCAGCAGCCCCCTGATGACCTCCAGGCTCCACTATCCAACGGGCTGCTGCACCCTACTGAAGCTTCAGGCAGAGCTTGGCATACACCAAGTACTTAATAAATACTTAATGACTCATTCATTCATGGGGGGCCTGGTGGGAGGGTTAAGACATCCTCTGGGGAGGTACTCATAAAAAGAGGGGAGGGAGGAGTCTTCAGCACTGGGCCTAGAGATTGTTCCCCTGGGTCCTCTGGAGAAGAGACCACTATGGGCTGGGAGTTTAAAGTTGGGAACTTGGGTCTGAATTCTGGTCTCGCTACTTCTGACTGCATGACTTTATACAGTGCCCTAAGCTAAAAAGAATCGAGGGAGAGCAGTGCCTTACCTGATCTCTTCTTTCCATACTATACCATCCTACTTACACTGTCCTCCTAACCTTTCTAAACCGATGCAGAGTAAAGTGAGCAGAAGTAAGAGAACAATTTGGGTGAGAACAACACTAGAGAAAATAAAAACTTTGGAAGACTTTAGAACTCTGATCAGTGTGAAGAGAAACAAAAGTCCAAAAGCATGAAAATGAAACGTATCACTTCCTGACAGGTGATGAACTTAAAATTTTTAACAAATCATACATTTTTGGACATGGCTAATGGGGGAAATTTTTTTTTGTTAGAATGTGCAGAGATGGTTTTGTTTTTTTAATTACTGAATAGTGGCTGGGGGAAAATAATAAACAACCAAAGATACTTTTAAAAATTAAATGCATACAATACACAGGAGACAAAATATACTGAAATATTATTAATACAATATTAAAAAACAAGTTTACTGACCCCAGATTAAGAACCATGGCTTTACAGACTATTTAATCTAACCCCTTATTTTACACACAAGGAAAAGAAGGCCCAACCAAATTAAGTAACTCTCCCAAGGCTATACAAGTAGTAGTCCGGTCTTCTAATACCAAATCAGGTTGTCTTTTCAATACACCATGCCGAATACTTTTTTGTGATCTACTCTGTAAAATGAAGGGGTTGGTCTAGATGGCCTAGGAGAAAAAAAGAGTACTTGGGTTTGAATCTTCACTTTGTCGCTGTGTGACCTTGGGCAAATCACCACTCCACCCACTCTATCTAGTTCTGGGCCTTCACTTACAAAAGAAGGGGGTTGGACAATGTGGGTCGGGACCCACAGTTTAACAAGTGCTGAAGGAGTCTAGAGTGGAAAAAGTTTAAAAAGCCCTGGTCTAGACGACTTCGAAGATCCTTTCCAGCTTCCTATTTGGAAGACCTGCATTAGAGACTTGTGACTACTACTTACTACAAACCTCTTTTCTCCTCAAGCTTCCTAGGGGACACCCCTGCACCCACCTTAGCTGAGAACCTCACTTCATCTCATACTTTACTGAGAAAATTAAGGCCATTCACCAAGAACTTGATCTTCTCCCCATTCTCTCTCTCTTTTTTTTAAAACATTCTCCCCTCTTCATCCAAGCAGCCCTTCTGTTTGCCAAACCCAAGCCCTCAATGCATACCCTTGATCCTAGCCCTTCCTGTCTTCTCTAGCCCTATCATCTCTG
Source organism: Vombatus ursinus (assembly GCF_900497805.2). Taxonomy (NCBI): domain Eukaryota; kingdom Metazoa; phylum Chordata; class Mammalia; order Diprotodontia; family Vombatidae; genus Vombatus; species Vombatus ursinus. The sequence continues at coordinate 3,562,678 of NW_020950239.1, read as the reverse complement.
GAACTTTCATTCTCTCCCTATCTATCTGCTGATTCCTTCAATCACACTGGTCTCCTCCTTCCTCTAAAAACCCTTACTAGGATCCTATCATGCCCAAGAGCTATGTTTCTCTATCTTCTGCTTCTCAGGTAAACTCCTTGAAAAAACCCTCTATGATCAGTGTATCTCTACTTCCTCTCTTACTTTTAATAAGCCTTCCAACCTCTTCATTCACCTGAAACTTCCCTCCTCAAAGTTACCAATCGGCCCTTAATGGCTGAGTCTAAAGGCTGATTCAGGGTCCCCATCCTTCCTGCCCTCTCTTGGAAGCCCCTGAGCAAAATCACCATCTTCTCTTCTTTCTGGGACAATGACGGCTCTGACCGATTCTCTTCCTCCCTCTTCATCTCTTGCCTACTAACAACACACCCTCTCTGGGCCCTCTTCTCTTTACACACTCTCCCGTCAGCTTCCATGGGGTCAATTCTCATCTCTAATCAGATGATTCTTGGTCTCCAGCCTGAGCTCTAGCCCCAAGTCATCAAGCGGTCATCGGACATTTTGAACTGCATGGTCCTGGAGTCATCTCAAGTTCAGTAAGTCCGAAGCAGAACTCACCATCTCTCCCCGAAAACTGCCTCTCTTCCTCCTCTTAGCCACTTTGGTTCAAAAGCTCAGTCAGGCAGTGAGGTAGCAAAGTAAACAGAAAGCAGAACTTTTAGTCTAGAACACCTGAGCTCAAGTCCTGCCTTGGATACCCCTCCAAACTATCCTTCAAAGTGTTAGAACTTACCACCCCTTTACTTGATAAACTCAAGGCTCCTTCTGATTTCTACCATTAAACATAAAGTCTTCTCTGCAGCCTTTATAGGTCTTCACAAACTGGACCCATGGACTCTCTGACCCAATCACACCAGTCTCCTTGCTGTTCCTCACACTAAGCCTTTGCCCCGAATGTCCCCCAGGCCCACCAGCATCTCCCTGCTCGCTGTGGCCTTTTGGAGACTCAGCTCAAATCCCACCCTCTGCCAAAGGCTTTTCTGGGTCCCCTCCCCCTCTTCCATGCATTGCCTTTTCCTTTCCCCCTACCTTTCAAATACAGGTACCTTTTTATTTACCTATTTGTTGTTGTTCAGTCGAACCTGACTCTTATGTGACCCGTGGACTCTGTCCACCAGATTTGCTTGGCAAAGATCCTGGCCTGGTTTGCCATTTCCTTCTCCAGCGTGTCCCCACTTTACAGATGAGGAACTGAGGCAAACGGGGGTTAAGTGACTTGCCCAGGGTCACAAAGCTAGTGTCTGAGGCGGCATTTAAACTCGAATCTTCTTGACCTCCTGCCCGCACTCTATTCACTGAGCCAGCCAACTGCCCTCTCAAAGCCCAGGTCCCTAGGACCCCTCGTTTGCTCCCCCTCTGCGGGACCCTCGTTCCCCTTTTGTAAAATAAAGGGCTTGGGTTAGATAACCCAGAAGGTCCCTTCCAGCTAAAAGGGTACACGGCCTACTACTGTTCCTCCCCCAAATTACCCTGCCCTTACACTACTTCGCATACACCCGCGTTTATTCCTTTCATGGTCAAGAAATCACTCCACTTCCTACCCTGGGCCTCAAGGGTCGCACGACCGGCTGCATCCCCTATCCCAAGGGGGCCCGGGATGGACAGACACAGACACACACAGACACACGCACACGGATTTTTCCGCGTGTGGCGGTAAAAAAGGAGGAGCGAGGTAGAACGGAGTGCAATATTATTGCGATGCAAGAAACGACAAATACGAAAATTAAGAGAAACTTCAACATGTGCACGAGCGCACGCGGAGTGGTTTAAGCGGAACCAACGGGGAACGACAGCGCAGCAAGCAGAAGGCCCCCCCCCCCGCGCGGCGCCCCTCCCCCACTCTCCCCGCCGGCGCCCCTCCCCCACTCTCCCCGCCGGCTCCCCGCCCCCTCGCGGTCGCGGTCCCGTCCCGGCCGCGGCCCCGGCCCCGGCCCCGGGCCGTACCCTGCTCCCGCGGGATGCGCAGCAGGCAGTCCACGATGCCCTTGTACTGCGCCTCCGGGCTGATCTGCTTGGACGACGCCTGCACCTGCAGCAGCAGCTTCACGCGCTCGATGGGCGCCACGGCCGTCTTGGACACGGCGGCCGCGACGCCGCCCACCAGGAGGTCCATGCCGAAGGACGCCAGGTCCAGAAGCTTGTCGGACTCCTGGCCCTTGCGTTGGGCTACCATGGTCGGCGGGGCTCTGGGGCTCGGCTGGGGGAGAACGACCTCAGGGCCTCCGCTCCGGCTTCGCGCTGGCGGGAAGTAGGAGCACGCTGGGGCGGGAGAGGGCCGCGCATGCGCACAGGACGGTCTGGCTGCCCCGCCGCGCAGGCGCCTCCAACTGCCCGCCTCTCCCTGGCGTCGCGGGAGCCACGTGGTCTGCGGCTCTGCACGTACGCATACACGTGCGCGATCCGGGGGCGCTGGCGCGAGGGGGGCTAGAGCGGGGCCGGGCTGCTGCGCGCACGTGCGACTGAGGTGCGCACGCGCGCGAGGGGAGGGCGGTGCTGTGGTGGGTGGGGGGGGGTCATCTCATAAGAGCAAAGACACAGCCCCGTTCCCTCCTTGGACAGTGGGGGAAACTGAGGCCAGTCTGAAGGGCTGCCTAAAGCGCCAGGCCACAAGTGTAAGGCGTGCTAGGCGTGGAGACGGCCCCCTCCCCCCAGTGCTGGGGAGGGGCCTGGCCTGCGCCGAGGCGGTGGTAAATATTTAACACCCGCCCGCCTCCCCACGCACATGCACCAGCCAAGCACCTGCACACACCCGCTATTGCACTTTCTTCATTCCAAACCACCACAAAAGCAATCGATCCCTGTGGGTAGCATCGGCCCGTTACTGCAGGCTTGGGCTCGGGTTGGAGGTGCCTTAGCACCAGTCCTTGCACCCGAGAAATCCCAGGTCCGGACCCCCAAATGTAGGAGGAAGCAAAGCCCCCGCGTGCACAGAGAGCGGCCTCCAAGACCAGCGGGAGGGCTGGGTGTGCAGAGATGCAGGGAGCGCGCAGCATCCTTTCGGAGCTGTGGTCCAGCAACCCTTCCCCTAACTGTGAAGCAGCTGATTCCAGGCTGCAGCCTGAGCTCCTCGGCAATCGGGCTGGCTCCATGCCGGGCTTCCTGCGAGGCAGCCCCGCTGGCACCCAGCCCAGCCCAGCCCAGCTCTCCCGGGGACCCTCCTCCCGTCAGCAGCAGTGATGCACCGAAGGTGCAGTGGCAGAAAGAGCTCCTTTCTGAGCTCCTGCGTTGTTACTGCTGCTGAACTCAATCTGCCCCAACGCAGAGATGGTAGAGCAAAAAAACCTGGGTTTCACCCTCAAGCCCAGGCTGGAAAAGTAACCCTGAACAAAAGCTAGTATTCTAACGGGACTTTTTATAGACAAAATTATGTCAGCGAGACAGAAATAATCCTTTCCTATATTGCAATTTTTTCCAGCCTCTTAGGCCGTGAAAGTCAAAAAAGAAAGATTCCTAATCCCACGTTTCCTTACATGTCATAAAAGTTGAACAAATTTAGTTAAGCAGAATCATAATCTCCTACATCCCTTAAGGAAACAAATCTGGTTAAACGGACTCTACAGGTAAACTAAGTCAGGTTAAGTCACACTAAGTTATATTTAGAGGGTTCCCAATGGTCTGATTGATAGGGGAGATTTACATGCCTGCAGTCTGAAATCAAGAGAATCCTGGAGCAAATAACCAGCTCAAACTCCCTGTTGGCTTTCCATCTGAGGAATGTCAAAAAGTCTTCCCTTAATTCTACCACCCCACCAGTCTGGCTTTAGCCAGTTCCACTAACAATTCACTAGTGTTCCTATCCTGTCACAGCCCCTCCAACATTGACTATCCCCATCTTTTGTCTTCTTTGCCAATGAGCAAGGTGTAAGATAAAAGCTCAGGGTTGTTTTGATATTTCTCTTATCACTGGAGATTTGGAGCATTCTTTCATAGGCTTGTGTGTGAGTGCATCTGTAAGTGAGGATACTAACTACCTTGACTTGCTTGAGCCCTCAGTTATTGCTGTATATTGAGGTATTGCTGTATGAGGACCAGCGGTATTGACTAAGAAGCATAATTGCTTGACATACCAACAATCCTTTGCGGTAAACCTAGCTGGGTGTGTGGAAAATCAGCAGCTCTGAAGCCAATTAAGCTCATACCAGCTTTGAAGCAGACCCTGAACCTTTTGGTGGTTTATGGACCTTTCAGAGACATCCCTATCTTCAGACACTTTCCTGGCTGCAGGTTATAGACTATGAAACAACTTTATCTCCAATGACTCTCCTAAGTTTGGTCATGGGGCTCTTATCCTGCTTTTGGAGATATCCCTTTAACAAGCTTTTTTTTTTTTTTTTTTTTTTTTGTGAGGCAGTTGGGGTTAAGTGATTCACCCAGGGTCACTCAGCTCACAAGCGTCTGAGGCTGGATTTGAACTCACGTCCTCCTGACTCCAAGGCCAGAGCTTTATTCACTGCGCCACCTAGCTGCCCCAACAGGCTTTGAACTATGAACTGCTTATCACCAAGAATGCCTTCTGATTTGAGTATCCAGGGCCACTGCCCTGACACCTGGAATTCCTCACTCCCCCTCCCTTCGGGGATGGGGCCCACTGACATTCTTTCTAAGCCCACCTTTCTCCCCAAATTCCTTACCTTCTTTTGTTTAAAAGGTATATAAACTCTTCCCATTCACTACCTGACTTCCTATTTGGCACAGGCTGGATAGTACCCATGCAGATGTTATTTTTTTCTTACCTGCATAATAAAACCTTTCTTTACTTTCACAGGTATTATCTTCCTCTGGTTTTCTTCCCTTTCAGGGAAAAGTGGAATTTAAATCTCAAGAACTGGCCTTTGCCTTCTCTGGTCATCTTTCCCTTTGGGGAAGAGATCTAAATTCCCTCAAAAGAGCATTTGCCTCCACTCACATTTGTCAGTAGTTTGGAATTCTTTTGAGAAGTGTTTGCTCACATCTGTTGACTACTTATCTGTTGGAAAATGACTTTTGATCTTATATGAAATGACTGTTTCTAACCCCCCTCAGTGTGAGATTTTGTGAGTTTCAGAGGGTAGTTGCTCGGCAGGAAGTCATTTCTGCAATGACTTCTCAGGGAAGATGCCAGGTGATGTTGACTTGGGGAGTTACTCAGACAGTATGGATCCAAAGTGAATGTACAATATCTATTCAGCAGTCCTATAAAATTGTCTTTACCTCCTGAGAGAATACTGTATTGTGTGGGAAGTATATGTTAATGTCCTTTGGATTTGTTTCAAGAATTTTTTTTTTTGGTGGTGGAGAAAATAAATAGCTGTCTTCTACCTCATCAGTTCTTAAAGCGTGGTCTAAGTGTGGACACACATGCAGGGTGTCCTTAGGGTAAAAACTATTTTCATAAATCACTAGGATCTTAATTGCCTTTTAAAATATTCCTCCCTTTTCAAACTATGTATCTGTGTGAGAGTGGTTTTCTTCATATACTTTATCCAAAACAACATACTGTAACAGATGAGATGCAGAAGCAGATATGAGAATCTGTCTTTTGTGCCAGACGTGAAAGAGGTTTGCAAAAATATGTTAAACAATGCCACTCTTCTTTCTTTTTTTTTGGTTTGCCCCAGAAAATATAAGGTATCTCATAGCAAAAACAAATGACCTGGAAAACAGATTGAGGAGAAAAAAAATTTAAGAATCACTCAACAATCTGGACATTATGACCAAAATAAGAACCTAAACATCCTATTTTGAGAAATTTTAAAAGAAAACTGCCCAGAACTCTGGAAAGCAGCAGGCAAAGTGGAAATAGAAAGAATTAATCAGTCGCCTCCTGGAGGAAACCACAAAGTGAAAACTCCAGGAGCATAATGGCCAAAATCCAGAATTCCCAGGTCAAAGGAAAAATATTGCAAGTAGCCAGAAAGAAAGAATTAGCGTTCTGAGGAGTCACAGTAAAGAACACACATGGTTTAGCAGCCACCACTAGAAAGGGGCAAAGATGGGGCAGCTAGGTGGCACAGTGGATAGAGCGCTGGCTCTGGAGTCAGGAGGACCAGAGGTCAAATCTGACCTCAGACCCTTAACACTAGGCAAGTCACTTACCCCCAATTGCCTCACCAGAAAGAAAGGAGCAGAGAACTTGGAATTTGATGTTTCAGACGGCAAAGGATATTACAGCCAAGCATAATTTGCCCAGCAAAACGTGCTACCTACCTCCTCTTGAGAGAAAGGTAAAGCGCTCCTGGGATGCAGAATGAGACAATTTTTTTTTTTTTGGCATTACCAATGTGGAAAGTTGTCTTGACTGACTATACGTGTTTGTAATGGGTTTAATTTTTCTCGTATTCTCAAGTGGGGGTAGGGAATTAGAATGGGAGGGAGAGGAACTGGAAAACTTTGCTAAGAAATCCCCAAATGGGGTCACAAAGAGTTGGACATAACTGAAAAATGACTTAACAACAACAGAGTACAAGAAGGGGAAAAACATATAAAGGCACTGTGCTAGCTGCTAGGGAAAAGCTCTTTGTAAATGTAAATGTAAAAGTGCTAAATAAAGTTCTGTCATTAGTTATTGTCATCATCCTCATCCTCATTTTGACCAGGGAGTTTGGAATTGAGTCATTTTTAATAAACAAAAACCTTTTACTGTCAAATTATAGACTGTCGTCATTGAAAAAGTCCTTGGAAAATAGCAAATGTTTTGAGGGAAATGAGGGACTTTCTCCCAAAAAAGACAGAATTTTTCCCCTTTTGTCACCCTCCCCCTCCAAATGCTGTAAAATATCTACTTCCATTTCATTCAATTAAAAACAAATCTCAAAAGGTAAAAACAATTTAAATAGATGAGTGCAAAATGTGGCATCTCTAAAAACTAAAAGTGAAAATGAGGATGGCCATGCCTTGTTGCCTATTTCTAATATTTTCCCCAAATTGCTCTTCTGTAATTCAATTTTCAAAAGATTTATCAGTATCTCCTCTGTTTGAGTTGCTTCTAGAAGCTGTGGGGGACAGGAAGATGACTAAGACAGAACATAGCTCACCTGCCGGAGCATTTGGGCTAGTTTGTATGTGTTCAGTTGTTGGTATGGGAGGTTTGGTTGATAACTACAATTTGAAAATTGAAATACACTTTAAGCAATTATGTTTGAAGAGACCAATTTTCTAAAATGTTATCAGGATGAAATCTTTTTCATTTGTAGATGCTATTTTAAAAAGAATACTGCAGCTGAAACGTGTCTGGGTCTTAAAAACAGGCTATCCAAGGGCTGATTAAAGGAATTGGGGATATTTGACTGGGGAGAAGCTTTCTGCTCACTATCTCTATACCTTTGCAAACCAAAATAGTCTTCTCTTAAGTGCTTTATCTTCTCCTATTAGAATGTAAGTAAACTCTTTTAGGGTAGGTACTGTCTTTGCTATTTGTATCTCTTAGCACAGCGCTTAGCACATAGTAAATGCTTAATAAATACATTTATTTATGTATTCGTTCATTCAACATTCCCAACCAATTGATTAGGATTGTGAGAATAGAGAGGAGGAGAATTCTAGGGAATTCTTGAAGCCAGAGAATTAGTATCAGTGAGATGCTGAGAGTGAGAGAGGAATCAGAGGTGATTCTGAGATTCTAAGCTGTACTTCACCTAAACAAGTTCTTATTAAGCACCTACTAGGCACAAAGTTCAGTGGATTCAGAGATGGCAAGGAAGAATTCTTGTCTTACAATTGCAGCACCAACTGAAGGCACTGGCCATTTGGGTTCTTCCTCTTGACCATGGTCTCTTTACTATGTAGGTAGGAAGCCAAAAGCCCTTAATTCTGTTTTTGTTTTTGTTTTTTTTTTTTTCTATTTCACCTCTGATTCTGGAGGACAGAGGAGCAGGGAGCACTGTGGATCTTTATCTTCTCTGCAGACACTGCAGGCAACATTATCCAGCTATCCTCAGCTAAGGTTAGGTCTGGTTTGGAATGTGTTAACAAGACAATTATCTATTAATGAGGCTTCAATAGCCCGAATCTGTTAAAAGTTGGCACTCTTTTCATTGAAGTGTAGGTGTTGGGGCAAAGAGGAAAACAGTTAAGGAGGCATTGAAATCCTTGAGAAAGGAGAGAAATGAACAGCAAGAAAGATCCAGACTGGGTGATTTTGACAGATGGAGTGTATCTACAAAGAGGCTCCTCACTTCTTGCCTTTAACAGATAACCCTACAAATACAAGGCATACCATTGTTCCTGAATGGAGGACGATGACGGATATTACTCTTGGGACCAATTGGGCCCACCTTGATACAGAACCATGTAGATTTCCCAACTTCTAGCAAAGAAAGAGAAGGAATATTGCCCTGCTGACGAGATGATCAATCTTCTCTTCAAAGACGTCTGCTGTGAAGGTAAAGTTCCATGGAGCTCCCTGTTTCTTTGTCCTCCAGAATCAGAGTGAAACAGATAAAACAGAATTAAGAGCTTCTGACTTTTTACCTACATAGTAAGGAGACCACGGTCAAAACAGGAGAAAGAGCCCAAATGGCCAATGCTTTCAGATGTTGCTGCATTTATCAGCATTTGTAAGATGAGGATTCTTTTTCCCCATCTTTGAATCCGCTGAACTTTGTGCATAGTAGGTGCTTAATAAGAACCCGTTTAAGTGACTTACAGCTTGGAATCTCAGGATCACCTCTGACTCCACTCTCATTCTCAGCATCTCACTGACATTAATTCTCTGGCTTCAAGAATTCCCTAGAATTTTCCTCCTCTCTAGTCTCACAACCCTGATCACTTGGTTGGGAATGTTGAACGAACCGCCTTTGTGACCTTGGTTATTTCCCTCGACTGTAAGACTTAGGGGCTGGACTCGATGACTTTGAAGGTCCCTTCTACCTGTCGATCTCTGATCCTGAGAGAGATCCTGAGAAATGAGGAGGTCAGATTGGTGAGCCACAAGGTCTTACCGAGTGTAAATCCTTTCATCTGAGAGCAAGAAAAAGGGTGAGGCAGCAGAGCTTTGGGGAGGAAATCTTCAGGGTAGCAAGAGTGCTGTCCAGCTCCCTTCGAGGACCCGGAGCCCACTCCACCTTAGCATAAATATGCCCTGAAGTCCTCTTTTTCCTAAACTTAACAACAAAGAGCAAGGGCTCACATTTATATGATGCTTCAATAGTTGCAAAGCACTTTATTAGTATGATCTCTCTTTATTCTCAAAAACCCCCTAGGAAGGCAGGTGCTATTATGATCCTCATTTTACAGTTGAGGAAACTGAGGCAGAGGTTAAGTCACTTGTCCAGGGTTACAAGGCTAGTAAGTATCTGAGACTAGATTTGAACTCAGGTCTTCTTGACTCCAACCCCCTGCACAACCCAAGATGCCTGTTTTAACTCTTTCTTCTCTCCTAAGGTTCCCAGACACATTCTTTTGATGGCACAATTGGTTTCTTTTTTTTTAATTTTAATTTTTTTTTAGAACGTCTGCATATATGGAAACTCCTTTTTTGACGTCCTAGACTTTCTTTATGGTTTCCTCTGCTGACAGTTTAACCTGTTGCTGAAGCCCATCTTTTTTTTTTTATATATATAAAAAGGTATTATTACTAGAGGCTCTTTTATACCAAGTTTTTGCTTTATTTTCCTTTGCTCTCTATCAACCACGGATGACGGGCGCCATGTTGTTTATTGCAAGTAGCCCACTGGGATAGCTGTGTTTTCCCACAGAAAGAGAGGATAAGGAATTGCTAACAAACAGCACTTCACCTGACTGTGGCAATGGTGAGAAAGAATGAACATGCCACGGCCCAACTCTTAGCACTGAGGAAGTCTTCTCAGTTACTCCTTCCCTGTTCGCCTCGGTCCTCCCCACTCCAAATCCATTTTTGGTCCAGTCCTGACTTCATTGGTGGGGAGGTTTAGGTGAGAGTATATGGGAGAACTGTTCTACAACTTCTAATCTCAGAGAATTGCCAGAGCAGAGGTGTCAAACACTGGACCCATGTACCATACTGCTGCCCAGTATGACCAGAACCAGATTAAAATGTAACTGAGAAATATCTGACAAAGTATTTTATGATAAGTATGATAAGTAAAAAAATACAGTGGAACATAGATAATGTTAATATGTGGTTTTCTAAGTCAACACGCCACCATAGAGATCCTTAAGTAATGCTTAGTGGCCCCCAGTTCTATATATATTTGACACCGCTAGCCTCCCTTAATGCCTTATTTGTGTAAATACACGTCAGGTGAATTATGAACTCAGATCAGGCATTAAAACTAGGAGACATGTCTCATGTCAGCAGACAGTGCACACTAAAAACATGGGCGGGGGAGTGGGAAGATTAAAAAGTGTGAAAGCTTTTACTTTATTTAGAAATACAGAAAGTTAACTGTTTATTTATAGTGCTCTAAGGTTTGCAAAATCTTAGGTTTACAAATATCTCATTTGATCCTCACAGTACCCTCGGGAGTCAGAAGCAGTATTATCCCAATTTTACAGTTGAGGAAACTGAGGCAGACAGTGGCAAAGTAAGTGGCCCAGGGTCCCTCAGCCACTATGTGTCTGAAGCCACATTTGAACTCAGGTCCTCCTGTCTCCAGGCCCTATTCACTGAGCCATCGGGCTGTCCCCATGTAGCTTCAGATCAGTTAGTTTCTGTTGTTTCTAGAAATACGCCCAAACTGTTGTTTTATATACAATTTAGATTAAGAAGACATAAAATGAAATTCAAGAAAGCGCATTTTTGATGAACAAATCTCCAACCTATCTTTATTAAAAACAATTGAGAAAATATAAAAATAGCCTTTCATACAGGTTAGAGAAATAGAGCTATGCAAAATTAAGTTACTTCACACACAGAAAGACATGTTTTAGAGGTAACAATTTATAACTTCTTCAAAATGCCACTTTTCTATTAAATATACATGAAAATATCAAAACTATTATGTTTTTTATTTTTGAAAAGTTTACCTGATGGTTACATTCCACATCATTTGTAGGTACTAAGGATAAAAGAGAAACAGTCCTTCACTTGTTTACATCTTTTGGTGGCACAAGAAATCCAGTTGGCCTGACTCTTTGAATCTTCACCAGGGTCCATGGAGCCAGAGACCCTTACATCAGTGACAAACAAGTGATTAACCACCCCTGTGTGTGCTGTAACCGCCAAAGCGATGGTACCAACTTGTAAGCGCGGCCTCGTTCCTCTTCTGCGTTGCTCTAGGATGGGCTCATTTCTAGGCTCCTACATATTTATCAGTCTTTCCAAAGCCCAAATGAAAAGCAAGGACCTGTGTGGTTCAGGGCTCATGACTTTCCAGGGAGTAGTTCAGAGACGTAGGATAAAGACATAAAGTAATTGCTATTCTTGGATGGAAAAATCCTCATCTATGCTCAGCGGTACCTCGTATGTAAAGCTATGAGTTAAAAAAAGAATGTTCTGCAGTGCATTTATATGCAGTCACCTCCTTGGAGGTCCAAGGACCTGCTGGGGTATGGAATATCTCAGTCTGAGAATGTTTTCACATTGCCCAAAGGAATCACGTGTCTCTTTTTTTCAGCTAGAATGTACACTGACAAACTGACCCTTTTTCTCTTTGAATAAAGTGCTGGGTTAACCATAGCGGCAGCCTGGCTTTGACTGTCAAAGGTTCTTGGTTTCAGGGGTAAATGCAGGCAGCCATCCGCAGGGCAGGGATCTCAGAGAGGAGCCCTTTCATTGGCCATTTGGAATCAAAACCCAAAAAGATGCCAGCTGTGTTTTTAAAGGTGCCCTCACATACTGGGCTGCACCTGGATGCAAACAGGGATACTTTTTTTCTTTCTGTTTCCAAAAGCCGTTGTGAAGAACAAAATTTCGTTAAATAAAATTTTTTTTTCAAAAAGTATTCTCACAGATACAATTAGAATGATAACTGTTCACCTTTATTTAGTCTCTGCAGGGTAGAAAACCCTTTACAAATATGATTTCACTCGATGCTCATGACTGCCCAGAGAGGTAAATGGCAAAGGGATTGTTACCCCAGTTTTAGAGAAGAGGAAACAGGCTCAAAGTGATACTGCCCATGGTTATACGGGGCGATTAAGTGGCCGCGTGTTTGTGAGTGTGGGTAATTCATATCTCTTCTGCCTCCACGCCCAGGGCTCTCCCTCTACGAGACCCTTTCCCGTGGCCCAATGCTGCAGTTAGTTCAAAATGCCTGGTGAAGTTCATGCATCTCTGGTCTCAGCTCTGGGGGCAGAGGGGAGGATTCTGCCTGGCTCTCATCTACAGCTCCGTGGCACACAGCATGGTGCAGACAATGCATTCCTCTGAAGGAAGGACCTTGACCCTGACATCTGCCAGCTAGTGGCATCAGACAACTTACTTAACCCTCTATGAGTGTCAGCCTTCCTCAGTCAACACACTGACAAGCATGTATCAAGATCCCTCTATGTCCCAGGTGCTAAGAGCGCAAATACAATACGTGAGATACATGAAATAATCTGAATGCATGAATAAAGTGGATAATCTCTAAGCTTTGCTCCTAGCAATAAAATCTCCCAACCTAAGGTTCTAGAGGTGGAGCAGGGTGAGGTGGGGCTGCTGGAGATACAGAGTCCAGTTTGGGGGTCTTGGTAGGCCTTCTCCAGTCCCAGGCTGTGAGGAAACACACCTGGAGGCCCTCCCTGAGCCCCCAGGGGGCTACACACAGGCCACACCGCCACATAGGGCTGCCACCTTTGCCAGGCCCCTCCACTGCCTCACACAAGGCTTTCTCATCTGGGGGGAATTCTCCTAGCATCAAGATTTCTTAATACTCTTTTCTACTAAAGGGTAAGATGAATCCTAAAATATTTTAAGAACGTCTTAATTAAAGAAAACCCAAATGCAAACTTGCACAACCGATGAATCAAGGGTGGATGATTTTTACCAATGGGGTTAATTTTATCAATGGGATTCACCAAAAGGTTCCTATAAATGGGAATCATACTGGATGTAATAAAGAATTTGGTTTTCAGAAAGCTGATTGGCTTTTTAGGAATGTGTTGATTGTGTGAAAACAGGATACATTGATATTTTATCTCAGGAAACAGAAGAAATCTGCTCCTGAGCAGCCAGTTCATTAAGCCCAATGGCTGAAGAGGCGAGTGCTACATGTGACATCGCTCTGACCATTTCCTGACTGCAGGGGAAAGGAGATTAGACCTGCTGAGGTTTCAATACTTGCATCATGACAAAGACTGGATGGAAATGACCAATATTCAAGATGATGGGAAAACAGAGCCATTGAAAACTGGAGCTGGAAGGCACATTAGAATCCACTGAACTCAATCCTGAGATTTACTCTCACGATAACAGCCTCTCTGGGTCCCTTGTTGGGAGGCCTGCTACTTACTGCTGGGGGCAAAGCCAGGACCACAGCACAGGCCACCTGGCTCCTTCTCTTGAACCCTTCCCATCAATATGAGCCACAAAACAAATACACTACGATTTTGGATGTTTTCCATGATATGTTCTTCCAGAAGGCAATTCAATATTAAAATTTGTACACATTATTTCAAAATATACAACAAACCAACTCGTTTAGCAAAATGACTTACAACATAATGACAATAAATGAACAACTCCATCTTCCTGTACACACAAGGTATCCTTCCGAGAGTCCAGTCCGACCAAGGAGGGTAGGCTGCATTTCATGAGAGTGGCCAGTGACTTCCGGGTGGGTTTCAGTGTTTCTAATGATGCATGCTCCGCAGCGTCCCTGGGTGACCAGGAAGGTGCATTACGTGGCCAAGCCAAAGGACAGTTTAAATGCCAGCTCGATGGCAATTTCAGTGACCGAGTCGTGAAAACACACGTAGAGTTCTTGAGGCTTGGGCTCTAAGAAGAGTCTCCTGTAAGGAAAAAGAAGCCCACGCTAACTTGGGAAGGACTCACTGAGTTCCTGTTCACTCAACTCAGCTTGTGTGCTGAAGGATTTATCTCGGCCCAAAAAGCCACTACACAAGAGGAAGGGGGCTGGGGCCCAAATACTTCCTTGGGACAATTTGCTTCTATATTGGCTCGATTCTCTTCTTTGCTCTGGAGGGCAAAAGACCCATTTTTAATGAAATTTATTAATAAGCACTTGGTTTTCCTTAAACAGGCAGCATGATTTCACTTGTGATAAAAATGATGGTGTTGAGCGGCCCCCTCCAAACTTCATCATGTTAACGAGGGAGGATGCTTGACACTCCCTTGATTAGGGCTGCGTCCCTGGCCTTAACTGTACAATATCAGCCAACTGCAATAATGCGGTCAGTTTGATGGTAGGAGGGAGGTTAAAATTTTATTTGGATTTCTTTAAAGACCACCAGTCACATTCAAGACTTTAATCACTCCAGTTGTAACAAGAAGTCCAGTTACAGATGGATTCAGAGCTCAGGGCTCCTCTGGTCCCATTTCCTTAATTTATATACCAGGAAGCCGAGGCCTTGAGATCCTGAGGTACTCGTCCTGGGACAAGGCCACCGAGCTTTAGGTCTTTTAAACCTGCACTCCTTCCATCAAACGTCCTTGTATCAGTTTGGAGGCCTCTCAGGGAGGGGTGGGGGCAGATGACTGGGTGACTCTAATCCAGAACACCCCTCCAATTCCTATTCCAATCACCTCTCTTCTGGGCTATGGGAACAACTTGCTAGCGTCCTCCTGCCTCCAGTTTCTCTCCCCCTCATCTGTCTTCTGTAGAGGACCCCCACATTCATCTTCACACAGAAGCTGTCTGTGTTATGTCCTCACTCAACAATCTTTGCTGGTTCCCCACTGCCGACAGGGGGGTGCCAGGATCAAGGGCGACCCCTGGGAGTAAGTACTCCACTGGGGCGGGGGGAACCTCTTTCTCTCCAAGTTTGGCAGCACATTCTTTGCACATTCTTGAGCCTGAGAGAGTACAGCATTGCCCGAGGTCATACGGCCCCGTTCCCCTCTTTCTCTTCTTCTTTCCTTCCTGACTTCCAATCTTCTCTATATCTACCCTGCCTCTCCAGTGGGGGTTTATACCCCCACAAATTGCCCACTATGGTAAACACGGGCCGAGAGTTTCCTTTGTTCCAATGCACGTGCCTCTCCCAGCAATCCAAACCAGTTTCCAAGTCATTTTTCCAGGACATCGTTTCCACTTACCCTACAACCCAGTAAGCCATGACTGGAGGCGGTTTTTTCTGATCTGTCCAGTTTTCAGGGGAACATTCAAACAACACGCCATGTTCTTTCACAGGACTGAGGAAGGATGCAGCATGAGCAGACCGGGGATTGCCTTCAACGTTAAGGGCCTTCTTCTTCTGGAAGTTAATGAGAGAAGCATTTATTCATAAAAAGCAAATTATCTGCCCATGTATAGGGATGTTTAATCAATGAACAGGCACTACCAGACACAAGGGGCCAAGTATCTTGCAGAAGCAATTTCAAGCGGCTGTTTGTAAGGTATTTGAAGACCTAGCACTTTGAACATTATTCCTGTTTCTCTCCTGAACGTTATTTCCAAATTTCACTTTTTAAAGACTGTTGGAAATAGCACCTCATTTCAACCTTGCAATGAATGCATGGTTTTAAACCCAACCTTCCTCTAAAGTATATGCCAGAAATGGGAAATAGGGAAAGGAGGAGGTGAGAGAATCAGTTATTTAGTGTACGATAAAGCAACAAAATAGATAAATCTGGTGAATTACCGTGAAACCAGAGACGGCCACGGACGCGTGGATCCTGCAAGGCTCTGTGTCTAGACGCAGTGAGAGTGGAGGGGTCCCCTGGTCAGAAAGTCCCAGGGAAAGAAAAGGCACAGCTGACCATGCCACCCAAAAGCCAAACTAAAGACACAGGGCGTACCAGCCCTGGAACAAACTCTCCATTTGAAAGGTGGACGAAGGAGAAGGGAACAAGCATTTATCAAACACCTACTATATGCCAGGCACTGTGCTAAGTGCTTTATAAATATTATCCCATTTGATCATCACAACCACCTTGGGAGAAGGGTGCCATTATTACCCCCGTTTTACAGTTGAGGAAACCAAAGCAGATAGAGGGTGATTTGCCTAGGGTCACACAGCTGGTAAGCATCTGAGGCTGGATTTGAATTTAAGTTTTCTTGACTCCAGGCCCAGCGCTCTATCCACTGAATCGCCTAGCTGCCTTAAAAGATAAATAAATCGAAGAAAATACTAACCAACATCAAAAATTACTGCAAATAAAGAGTTTCCCCAAGAATAATTCTGTAACAAATGCAAGTAGAGACTCAAGGGGGAAAAAAAATCTGATTTTCCATATAGACTACATGAATACCTAGAATAAATGAAGCCAGACATGAAAAAATTGAATCAAAGCCCTGGAGGAAAGAGGTGGAAGGAGAATAAAGATCAGAAGTAGTAAATCTTGCCCAAGAAATGGACTCTCTGAAAATTAGGAAAGACCAAACAAAAATCAAAGACTCCATGAGACAATAGAAACTATTAGAATAAAATTAAAAAGCTGAAAAAAATAAACGAAAATAGAAGATAGCCGACATAAAAAACTGACCTATAAACAAAACATGATAAAGAGAGATGATTTATGAATCATTAGATTCCTTTGAAACCATGATTTTAAAGAAGATTGTCCCCTATATTTCAAGAAATCATAAAGGAACTCAAATTTATCAAAAGTAAACATAAGAGGAAGCCCCAAAGGAAAAGTCCCAGGAATATTCATACCAAAATCTTGAGTTCGTACATTTAAAAAAATTACTGTAAGCATCCTGTAACAAGCAGTTCTAATACCAAGGAACTATAATTAGGGTCACAAAAAATTAGGAGCTTTTAGTAAAAACCAGAAGAGATCCTGGAGAAGCAAAAGTGATAGACCTATTTTCCCCCATTTTTTTTGCCTTTTTTGTTGCTGCTGCAGTACGGCTAATGTGGAAATGTGTTTTGCATGACTTCATATGTATAATGATATTATATTTCTTGCCTTTTCAAGGGGTGGGGGAGGGGGTAGAGGGAGGGAAAGAATTTGGAACTGAAAATAAAAAGAAAAAAAAAGTGATAGGCTTAGAATGAATACTAACTTAGCCTGCAAAGCTAAGGATAAAACCTCACAGGGAGAAAAGTGGATTTTTAATGCAATAGAGTTCACTTTCAAGCCTTCCTGATGAAAATACTAGCTCTGAATAGGAACTTTGAAATCCAAACACAAGAGTCAATGGAAACTGGGAAGGATAAATTTATTTGTGTAACTGGAAGGAAATGCGTGATGACGTGGTGCTAACATTCTAATCGGAGGAGAGGAAGCAAGAGTTCTGTTATAACCTTCACAGTTATATTTATAAAGCACTTAGCACAGTGCCTGGCATATAGTAGGTGTTTGATAAATGCTTGTTCCCTTCTCCTTCGTCCACCTTTCAAACGGAGAGTTTGTTCCAGGGCTGGTACCCCCTGTGTCTTTAGTTTGGCTTTTGGGTGGCATGGTCAGATGTGCCTTTTCTTTCCCTGGTATTAAGGGAGTTAAATAAAGGAAACAGAGGTCTGGGGCAGGGGATTAGTGCTGTTCTGGGGGTCCGAAGAAGGGACAGTATCTATCTATAGATAGAAGGAAGAAGGGAGTAGAACTTGGTTACTTCTCATAAATGGGACGGGAAGGAAGCGGGGACAGATGAACCTCACTCTTATCTGAAGCAGAAGTATCCTCACACAAAGTCGAGTCTAGACAAGTCTAGTTATATACAAAGCTCAACAGGGAAATACATGTAAGGGGCGTGGAAGAGGGGGTGATGATCAAAAGGGAAGATGAAACCGGGGAGGGGGCAGTCACAATCAGAACAAATTCCCTGATCCTGAAAGAATCTCATTCTAGGAAAGAACCAGGATCTAAGTGGGGTCCTTTGTATTACCTTTTCAAGAACTGAGGAGCCTATATGAGACTGCATGCCCTCTTGGGGATGGAGGGGGGAGAAAATTTAAAAATCAAAAGCTTATGGAAATGACTGCTGAAAACTAAAACTAAATTAATTAAAAATGAAGCGAGGAGAACAAGGAAAACAACAAGGTAAAGAAGACATTTTTGAACACCTTGACATCTCTGACCAAAGCAATGACCAACCTTCTCTTCAGAGGACCCATGATGGAACATGTTACCCACTCTTGGCAGAGAGGGGATGGACGCAGGGTACAGAAAGAGACAGACACTTTTAGATAGAGCTGCTTTGCTGATTGTTTTTGCTCGACTATGCTCATATGTTACAATGGTTTTTTATTCTTCTTTCTTTCCTCTTGGTTTTTATTTGGAGAGGAGTCAGGGCTGGGGTGTGTAGCAACAGCGATGTCAAAAAAGAGGTCCAGTGAAAGAATGCATAGAGGCGAACAGAAGGAAATTCAGAAGGAAGCACAGATGAGCAGTATGTGGAATTTATTATCTACTTTTTAAAAAAGCAAGAGGCACGAAATGGAGATTTACAGTTTTGTATAGAGTTCTCTTTTGTGTTCAGTTTGTGTGCTCTGTCTGAGGTATTTAAGTTCAGAATTTAAAACATGAAATAAAAAAATCTAAAACCCCACAGTGTTTCTGTAACAAACGCTGAAATTCTATGCACTGAATCTTAGAGTCTTTGTTTTAAATATTTATGATACTCTGACTAAACAGAAATAGTACATGTGAATGACAATGAGAATAATATTATTTTAGGATTGTAAGGGAGGTTAGGGATGAGGACACTGAAGCCCAGGGACATGAAGTGCCTTGTCCAAAGTCACCCAATGAGTTAGGGACAAAATCAAACCTAGTGCTAAATCTCCTTAATTCCCAGGATCTGGGAATTAGGACCACGTTGCCTTATCAAAAGGGAAATGTTTCCAGTGAGCCAATGAACTCACTGGCTTGGCATACACACACACACACACACACCCAGAGATGTACACAGGTTTAACTTTCCTTCTTGGGAGACCAGATTTATTATTTGTACATACCCAGTCACAAAAGAACCTTTGGCTCTTTATCCTTTGGAAGCTACAGACGTCTTTTCTTGGCTTCGCTCTTTGTCATTTTATAGTACTGTAAACAACGCTCTAGTTGCAGAGATGGCCTAGAAACTGTTCACATTGGGAGGTGGGAGAGACCTGAGTTTCAGTGTGGATTGGGATTCGGAGCATTTGCTCTGCTATTTACTAACTTTGTGACTTTAGGTGAGTCTAAACTCTTTCCCTTTCTGGCTCTCAGTGTGATAAAATGAAGGGGTTGGCACACATGACCTCTGAGGTCACTTATAGATCTACAGACTCTTATGATCCTGTGAAAAGCCAGCTTTAAGAAAAAAAAAATCCCGCCCTCCTGACAAACTAGCAGGTAATCTCTCCGGCTGGCTGGGGCCTCCCTCTTGGTCAGTGGGCCCCCTCACTTCTGGATCAGACACATTCTTGACAATGTATTTATTTTACACAACTTCTCCTATGCACATTGTTGGTAGCACGCTGAAGCCTGTTAGCGCCCAGCAGGGGCAGGGGCATCTTTGGGTTATCTATAATTCTGATTCTTCCAGGAATGTGCCCAGGATGCTTCTTTTCCTGAGTCCTCTGGAAGCACCCCTTCAGCCTGCCGCTGGCATTGCCATCTGGAAGTCAACACTGTCCACAATTCCTAGCCAGGTGACACCAATGGGTGGATACGGAATTGTCCACAAAGATAACTCCTAAGAGATGATGGTTTTTTTTGGTTTTACTTTTGCAGTGCCTTATCCAGGATCCCTGAAGGCATTATGCCATTTTCCAGACGCCACCTTCCTTATCTCTTTCTCAGGAGTAGCTGGAGCCAGCTTGGATGACTGTTGAATTTTTAGCACGAGCATTTATTTACACCTTGGAAATCAGTTAAAGCTACAAATCAGGGCAGCCAGGTGGTACAGTAGATAGAGTGCCGGGCCTGGAGTCAGGAAGACTCGTCTTTCTGAGTTCAAATCTGGCCTCAGGCACTTAGTAGCTCTGTGACCCTGGGCAAGTCATTTAACCCTGTTTGCCTCAGTTTCCTTATCTGTCAAATGAGCTGGAGAAGGAAATGGCAAACTACTCCAGTATCTTTGCCGGGAAAACCCCAAATGGGGTCACGAAGAGTCAGACACAACTGAACAACAACAAATCGGGGCTTGATTAATTGTTGGTCAATTGTCTAGACTTAAGAAAGTGATGGAAAATATGTCAATGATACTGATTAAACTTGGAAGTGTATCATGCGTATATTTCTTCCTCTGGAGAGCTGGTTGTCAAACATTTACCAACAAACACACCATTACGCCTTCTTCTACTTATTTCTGGACTCAGTTTAATTCCCAGCTGTAGTGCCTGTGTAAGATGTAGACTGATGGACTAATGTGATGGACTACTGCTTGGTGACTTGTCTTTTGCTCTTAGTGCACCTTAGATGGTTAAACCAATCTTTTTGCGCTGCTGTAGAAAAAGCTTTGTAGGGTCTGGGCTCAGTACAATTTATATAATGTTATCTTAAAAAAATAAGGATTTTTAGTTTTGTTTGTATGGCGGAATCCTTTGGTAGTCTGGGGAAGCCTAGGGACCCCTTCTCAGAATTTTCTTAATGAATAAAATAAAATATAGAGAATTACAATGGAAATCAATTATATTGAAATAAAGATGTAATTTTATTTTCTTGTCCAAGTTCATAGGAATTTGTGGACTTTGGGTTAAAAACTCCTGCAATAAAAGTACTAGACATTCTCGCCTTTTTTCTGTTTGGCTATTATCTCAGATACCTCAGCGGCAATGGTAAATGCCTTGGTGATGGTTTACTGTTAGTACTCAGGTGATCACTGAACAGAGTGACTGGCGGTCCCTTCTGTCACTTGAGTCTTCTATGTGTAACATATGTGTGGCAGGCGTCTCCTCAGGAGAGAATCTTCAAGGCTGCACGGGGTTCTGGCCAGTCTAAGGCTATTCTAAAATCAGCAAGTGAACCTGCCTCGCTCTCACACTCTCTACATATCTCTTTCTCAGGCACAGGAGGGTACAGCTCAGTCGGTTTTATGAGTATAAAGATGGAGTTGACTACAGAAAACCGCTTGTGAAAGCCTGCTTGTCTCATATTTAAGATTTTATAAAAATAGGAAAAAAAAAAAGAATACGCAACGGAGGTTGCTGAATTTTTCTCCACAGGGTTTTGGGGTAAAAGTATCCCTTATGATCTTTTTCATTCTTTTGGCATCTTCTTGTTGTTCTATCTTGAGAACCGATCCCCCAGGGCCTTTAAAATCGCGTTGCCTCCAGTGGGGGTTAGATTCTGCTCTTTCCGCCAGAACGTCACTTTCTGGTGCCACCCCAGGCAACGTGCCCGATTCTCCTGGACCTTCTCAACTATGCCTTTAGGCAGGGCACCTTCATCTCCCTCCCTCCACCACCTACAGCTCTCTGGGAAAGCCCCTAGAGAAGTAAGCTCCTTGTGGGCAGGCACTGTCTTCCTCCTGGTAAAGCACTTAGCATAGTGCCCGACTCAAAGTAAATGCTTGTTGGCCTGCTGACCTTTCTCAGGTACTGATGGCGATAGGTCCATGTACTGGGGTTGTAGCAATGTCACTAATGGTGAAAGATCACTATCAACACTTCAGCAGATCTGTTCCATTTCAGGTCTGTCTGTTGTCCACTTCTTGCTCTATCTACAAATGTCCTTGGTTTAATTTGTCGTGGCTCAGCCCGTTTGCAGGCTCATTTTCTCTTCAACTGCCTTTCACTATTTAGTAATATGATTTAATTTCTAGTCTTCTTTTCTACAGAAGGATGATGGAGACTGATGCAAAAACAACTGGAGTTCACAATTAGGGCAGGGATCACTGTTAATCTCAAGAGAGCATTTTCTGTACAGCAATGAGGACAGAAGCCAGATTGTATCTATACCACTTTTGCAAAGGATTTAGTAGTGAAAGTGGGATTGGAGGGAAGGGGGAAGAAAGGAAGGGGTAAGGAGGGGAGAAGCGATCCCTGCTCTTGTAGCACTTTACTAGGGAGAATATTGTGAACTGTGAGAAGCAAAGGTAACTATGGCCACAAACAAGCACCAACATACCTCACATTTCAAGGACTGCTGGAAGATTGTACGAATAGAAAGACAGCAGCGATGGAAATTCCTTATTAGTTGAGGGTGGATAGAACCATGGAGCTGCGCTACTTCTTCATGAGTTGGAGTAACAAAGATTCCTTGCACTGTTTCTAAGGCAACGTAGTGAAAAAGTGTATTCTCAGTGCCAGATGTCAACCTTGAAAAATAAAAAAGGGGAAATAAGTAAATTTCTTTCAACTAGGCAGTTAATTCTCTCTTCCCCTTTAATTGATGCTGCTCAAATTATCAGGTCATTTTAATCATACAAGAAACTAAAGTTTAGTCTATACTAGAGGAAATCATACTGGTGTCATTTCAACTCATTTAACAATAATTTAATCTCTCTGTCAAACAATACAAGTTGATTAAATATTTCTTTTCCTACCATGGTTCCTAATTAAAGACTCACTTGGTTCATATTTGCCTTTACTATCTCCGAGACTATAGAGACAATAAGAAGAAAAAACCAATAAGCATTTGACTAAGTACCAAGTATGTGCCATGTACTGTGCTGGTGTCTGAAATACTAGGTAAAACAAAGTCTTTACTCTTAAACTATTTAAATTCTATTGGAGGAAATAACAAATAAACAGGATATTTTTTTCTTCTATTCTTCATTTTGCCTTCTGATTCTAATAGTGCTAGGTTTTTTTCTTTTATAATTTCCTGAAATATGGTATGTAGGTTTCTTGTTTGGTCGTGATTTTCAGGAAGTCTGATAATTCTTAAAATTATTTTTCCTTGACTTGTTTTCCAGGTGAGTTTTTGATAGCAGAAAGTTTACATTTTCTTCTGTCTTCATTCTAATTTTCAGGGAGTTCACTGCTTGGATTTGCATCTTTTGTTCTAAATTCTTTACTACTTTCAATTTTTTCCTCCAGAGCTCTTACTTCAGTTTCATTTCTGATCTCTTGCTTCATTTTTTCTACTATTCTGGTAGTCGTTGAGGCTAAACCATTTTTTTTTTTTTGGCAAGGCAATTAGGGTTAAATGACTTGCCCAGGGTCACACAGCTAGTAAGTGTCAAGTGTCTGAGGCCAGATTTGAACTCAGGTCCTCCTGACTCCAGGTCCAGTGCTCTATTCACTGCACCACCTACCTGCCCCTGGCTAAACCATTTTTTCCCTCTGTGGCTCGGCTTGCTGTGACATTACTGTCTTTGGGTTTACCTCTTGGGTTTCTCTCAGCCCACATTATTTCTTCATTGTGCTTGGTGTTTTCTTTTGTCTACTCATATTCTTCCTTCGTGGACTTTCCCAGTGCTCATAGGCTAGAGGTCCATTTACTGAGGTTTGTACTAGCTTCCCTGGTGCACCCCCTTCCCCAATCTCCTTTCTCTTCTGGACATCTTTTAGTACAGTTCTGGTCTTGATGGAAGGAGCGTGTCCGTGTGTGTGTGTGTGTGTGTGTGACACAGCTGGATTGTTCTACAGCTTTTCAGGTCACCATCTTTACTGGAACTATGAGATAAATGATTGTTAACAGTCTACACCACGGGTGCTTCAGGGAAAAAGGCCATAGACCCAGGCCTCCGTCATCTGATTGAACGTGTAAGCATGTTTGGAGTGGGGCAGGTGGTGGATTAGGAGGACCGTCTAACAGGGCTGGCTCCTCTGGGCTGGGCATGGGGTCAGATTGTGGAAGAGTGGGCCTACCATTGACCTCTCCTCTGGGCTCGGCCACAGCCTCTCCCGATAGAAATGGAAACCTGGAGTTTCGCTACCCCAAGCACACAGCAAAGCACTGAGGAATCTCTGGGCGTCTCTAGGCCTTACCCTATTTCCATCCCTCCAATTGATTTTTTTTTAAAAAGAAGTTCCTGAGGGCTTGTTGTATTAACACCAAACTCAGTGTGGACATCTGAGCAGTCTACCCCAGCACTGCAGCGACTCAGAACTGCCAGATGCCGCTTCAGCCTCCCCTACAGGGTGTGCGGCCCCGCCCCTGGCTAAACTCATCCCTTCAAGCACTTCTTTTGTGTCTGTCCCTTCAGGGGCGCCCTACTGCCTCTCTGAAAAATACACACTTTTCTCTTTGGTTTTTAACCTCCTTTCTAATCGGCTCCATGAAGGCTTGGGGCTCATAATCTTCCCCTTGTACTCTGCCATTCCGCCCTATTGGACTATTTGCCATTCCCTGTCCATGACCCGCCCTCTCCAGACCTCTGCACAAAAGGCCCCCTGTCTCTGATCCTTTCCCCTTCCTCTCTGACTTACAGATTTCCCCGCCTCAGCTCAAGGGCCACCTATTACTGGAAGCCCATCCTGATGCCCTCAGCTGGCAGGGCCCTGCTCCTCACAAACAGGCTACATCTACTCTGCATACATTTTGCATTGCTTACAGCCTGATAGAATATAAGCTTCCTGAAGGCAACGACTGACCATTTGGTTATTCATTTTGTATTCCCAGCACTTCATGCAGCGAAGGGGCACATAACTTGGCAAGTAATTACTGCATGTTTGTTGAATGAATGAATGAAAAAGTATCACTGATAAGACAAGATGCTTGGTGGTGGGAAACAATAAACTGTGTCTTAAAGATTACGTTACTTGCTATTATCAATCATGACATAATTGTAATTACTTAAAAAAGCTAGATATCCTTCTGAATTCTGCTTTCTCAGGAATTTTCTCACTCAAAAGAAAGTTTAATGAAAATGAATATTAAACATGTTTCTTACTTCATGGCATCAAACAGTTCCATTTCTTTTTCTGAAAGGTCCTTTTTCAACCTTCCTAAATGAAAAGGATTTGGAAGAGTAGCTTTCTTTTTAGTGGCCTGGAAAACAAACAGTATTCCGAAATCTAGTTGGTTCCTCTCTTGAACAAAATCAGACAGCATTAAGAATCACAAAGACAACACATTATAGTCACACTGAACAGAAACACTCTCTAATTTTCGACAGGTATTTGAAACTGAATGAGATTTTCTTTTTTAAGACTACTATTTTAAATTAGGTGCCTCAGTTTATTCTTAGCTAAAACAACTACAGTAGACTTTATGGAGAGACAGACATAGGAAGTCAGATATCCATGGTACATTTGGCTCAGTATTCCAAAGCCAAGTAAAGAACCACAGAGCAGGCCCAGGTACCGAGCTGTGGGAAGGCACGGTTTTTTTAAAGTCCACGTTAAAGTAGCTATAGCTCTTCTTAGGAGCCACATGGCTTTGTAACCCAGGAATCTGTCCAAATCCTTTTTGAACCCATTAGATTTCCTTGCAGTACTAACTTTTGAAATGACTTCCACAAGTTTATTATTTATTGTGTGCAGGAGTTCACCAAATCATGAAATATTAGGATAGGTGTGGGTGCGAGGGGAATAATGACACTGAGACTTAAGAATCACAGAATTCCAGAGATAAATGTATCCTTGTTTGTCCTAAACCTACCTTACCTTTTGGAAAAATGGTAGAGGGACCCACTGGCCTTAAGGCCGGATGACCTTCCCAACTCAGAGAGTCTGCTTCTGGGCTTCATTCTGGTACTCTGGGATTTGCACTTCATGCCTACCATGTCTGGTTTTCTGATGCTATTCCTGTGCCCCAGCTACAATGCCCCTGAGCCTGTCCTCACACGGCGGGCAGCCCAGGAGGCCCTCGTTGTCGGATCTTCCTCCAATGCCTGAGGCCTCCCTTTGCCATCCTCCTTTTTTTCATTTTTCCATTAACCTCCCCAAGGTGTTCTAAGGTTAAGCCAAACACAAATGTGGAAAAGTGTTTCCACAAAGGAAAGATGCCAGACAGGGCACAAGTGACAAAGGGCCTCTTACGGCTGGGCTGTGCCCATGGGAACCAAATCCTGGTGGCACCTTTCTCACAGTGAGTCACTGGAAGTTTCCAGTTGTTCAGGACCTCAACCGTGACAAAGCACCTGTGAGGGGATGGGGGCTGGGTCAGTTCTGGGCATGTGGCAGCCTTCCAGGCCCCGTGCTTGCCTCGACCGAGGCATAAGTCTGAAGGATCGGCTCTGCTCTGGATTTTTCTGTCCAGACTGCTAACCCAACTCTTTCTTTGCCTGATCCACAATGTAGGGCTACCAGAAAAGTGAACAGATCTAGGAACAGGTTTAGCCAAGGATCACTATTCCTGGACCACCCGGGCCCTCAGAATTGCTAACCTTTCTTGCTACAAAGACATCTGAGTTACAAATCACTGGTCTGTTAACTATGATGAAAACAAACAAACAAACACACAAACAACCCAGCTTAAGTAAGGTGTGCTCCGGCATCCCTGGAAAGGTGCGCTCAGCAGGGAAAGGAGGGCCTCGAGTGAACATGCATACCTTGAGCAAGGCACCGCTGGCTTGCGCGCCCCCAGGACTCTGAGCTTCCTTCGCTCCCTGCTTTCGGAGTGGATCCGGGGTCGTGTGTGGGCTGGGGCCACTGCCTTCCCCAGCGCCTTCCACACCATTGTCAGAGCCTCCACTGCCCCTGGAAGGACTGAGCTTACGTGTCTTTAGAGAGTAGTCACTAAACAGCCTTCTTCGGCTGGAAGGAGACGTAATGGCCCTAGACGTGTGCTGCAGCTTGGTGAGGAGAGGGGAGGAGGTCAAGCTTTCCAGTTTATCTCGGGAGGAGGGAAGGAACCAGTCCGCACTAGACAAGCAGGGGTTTGAAGGAGAGGCCAGCCTCTCATCTAGGCTGGCCTCTACTCCCTCCAACTGAAGGAGAGTGGCTTTGGCCTGGTCCACATAGATGCAATCTGGGCCTGGATGCCCAATGGCTTTGGACGCGCATCCTCCAGCCTCTAGCAGCACACACAGCAAAAAATGCTTCTGTAAGAAAACAGTTATTGAGGCAAGTTATACTCAGGGGTGAGGGACTACTGGAAATTATATATATATATATATATATTTTTTTTTAGGCAGTTGGGGTTAAGTGACTTGCCCAGGGTCACACAGCTAGTAAGTGTCAAGTGTTTGGTCGAAGGCCGGATTTGAACTCAGGTCCTCCTGACTTCAGGGCCGGTGCTCTATCCACTGCACCACCTAGCTGCCCTGGAAAAATATTTTTAGTTGAGCAGTACTGTCTAACACATCAAAAATCTTGGAGCTGCAAACAATCTCAGATACCAGCTGTCATGTCCCTCCCAGGGCATCCTCTACAGGCTTTCCTCTGGCCACCCTGGTCACGCTCTTTGGGATCACAAGAACTGATGAGAGCAGGGCCCGTGGGGTAAGCGGGTGCCCACCTTCCTGTTCTAGCAGAGCAGTATTGGGTTCTTCTGGCTCTCTTGCCACACTGTTGGCTCACACTGAGCTGAAGAACTTCCCATCTCTGTCACCTAAATTATTGTCTGGCCACACACACCTCCCCTATTCTGTCCTCGGGAAGCTGATGCTTTGGGGTCAAGTGTAGAATTCCCCATCCTTCTCTGTTACATTTCATTTCTGCGAGACTGGTCTTTTGAAATGCTTTTCACAGAATGAGAGAATTTTAGGATTGTAAGGGTCCTTCGTGGCCATTTAATCCAGCTCCTACGCCCCCAAGTCCTCACTCTAACAGACCTGACCCATCCAGAAGGGGAGTCCCTGAGCCCTTCCCCTCGGGGACAGCCCCCATTATTACCAGGTCTTCCCTGACAGATGTTGAACTTAAATTCTCCATTGTGAAACTCTCTGCTCTGCCCTCTGGGGCTAAGCAAATCAAGGCCGATCTCTCTTCACATGTCAGTCTTTTGGATACTTGAGGACAGCTGTCCTCCCATCTGCCCTGAGTCTTTCCTTTTCTAGCCCAAATGCCCTTACTTCCTTCAAATGCTCCTTCTCCTTTCCCCCTCCTAGCTGGCCTCCTCTGGACGCTCTTCAGAGGTTATGAATGAATGAATTTATTAAGACTTAATACGTACAAAGCACTGTCCCTGAAAAGTAGACAGTCCCTGCTTCCAAGGAATTCCATTTTAATGGCAGAGACCACACATATAGGAAGTTATTAAACCATGGTACCAAGGACAAGGCTCCAGAAGAGGCCTGACCGAAGGGTCGTCACCTCCCACTTCTGGCAGACGTGGCCCTCTTACTACAGCCTGAGCCTGCAAGGTGAGCCCACCCTCTGCTAAAACCCCTAGCTTTCTGGCCACACCGCTCTCTGGCCCTGTCTCTGGTGCTGAACTTGAAGCTGATTTTTTTGTATACAAGTGAAGACTTTGCATGTGTCCCTACTGAATTTCCTTGTATCAGGTCTAGTACTTAGCAAATTAGCACAGGGCATAGCACATCGAAGGCACTTAATAAATGCTTAATGATTGACGGATCGATTCTGCCCAGAGCTCCACCCCAGGAGTGTCAAACTCAAAAAGAAATGGGGGGCCATCACCACATACACGAGGATCCTTGCTGGCTGCATACTGACTTAGCAAACCACATGAATTGATAGATTTCTTTTTTAGGAATACGTCGACACATTAAAATCGGAGAGGGCCTATGCCTGGAAGTGTTACGGGCCACACATTTGGCCCCTCTGCTGTAACCTGCCGAGGTCAGCTTGGACCCTGACTTTGTCCTCCAGCACGTTAGCCAGACCCCTCCTGGTTGGTTCACCTGCAAACTGGGCAAGGGAAGATCGATGGCTTTATTCAAGTCACTGATGAAAACATCGAGACCCACTGGCGACCTCCTGCCACGTGGACATTCGGCCGTTAACGATGAAGACTCCTTGAATATAGCTCTCCAGCTCATGTCCCCTCCACCTTCTCCAGAAGAACAGGAGCAGCTACTTGGCCAAAGCAAACGCCAGGCTCCCTCTCTCCAGCCCTCCTCATCTACCACTTCAGTAATCCTGCCAAAGAAGGATCCCATCCCATCAATCACCTCACCTCTTTAACAAGCCACTCCAGACACTTCCCAGGAACAGAAGGCAAGCTCACTGGCCTCCAGTTTTCTGACTCTATCTTCTTCCCCTTTTCTGCACATCAAGATAACACAGACACTTCTAATCCTGCAATAACCAGTTTTCCACCAGATTTCAAACATCCAGCCTTAGTCAATGAATCTGCCAATACTCTTAATACCTAAGACAGAGATCATCTGTGCCTATTTATCTCCAGAACCAAATACAAAGTCCTTTTGGGGTAGTTAGAGGTTTTTCTACAATCCGGCCCCTTCCTATCTTTCCAATCTAATGGTGCCATTATTATTAATTATTATTATTATCACTTCACATGGCTGAGCTAAGGCTATAGCTCCCTGAACTTGCTTTCCCTGAACTGGCTAGTTCACTTTGCTGAATATAACAGGCCCCTGGCTATAAAAGTATCCTGTTCCTGTGAATAATAATCACTTTTCTTCCCTTTCCCTTCTAGACCACTGAGTACCTTAGGTTCCTACCAGAAAACAGTTCCAACCCAACCCTGCCCTGACAGTGCTGCTGGTCACCCAGCAAGACAACAGCCGTTAACGACGAAGCCCGTGGCTCAGGACCCAAAGAGCTGGGTTCACATCCTGGCTCTGCAATTCACCGCCTGTGTGACCTTGAGAAAGTCCCGTGGCTCTGGGCTTTCCTTATTGGTGAAAGGAGGAGGGCAGACCAGATGAGTCTAAGGTCTGTGATCATCCCAGGACCTCTGAGGCCAGGGGTTCATCTCTTTGGCAGCCTGGTGAAGGCCTGTGGACCCTTTCTCAGACTCGTGTTTTAGAAAAATAATTGAAGAAAATGCTAAATTTCAATCAGAAGGCAGTGAAAATCAACATGTAATTTCTTTTCCTAATCAAATTTACAGGGCCCAGGTGAAGAATCTGTGCTCCAGTCACTTGGGAACTCCACACAAATCTATCCACAACTCTCAACCCCTTTGACCACTCTCTGAATTTCTTACTTTCAGCGGCAGCGCCCCTTTTTCCACTCTCCCGCTCCCCCCCTTGCCACACCTGTCTCTATTACCCAAACAGAAAACAGAACCGGGAATAGCCAGGGGAAAACTCCTAAAGGAAACTGGAAGTATCTGCTCCTCAATTTCACCAGGGTTCCCTAATATTCAAAGGAAGGAGTGCAGCCACCATGCTTTTCAATCCTAGGCCTTTGGTTTGATGAATATTCTACATTTCCCTTTTTGCTTAAAAATCTGTTCAGAAGGTTAGACACGGGGAGGGGCCAAGGGAGGTGAGTCTAAGAATGACCGGAGACATAACTTACCAAACCAACGATTAATAAAAAATATCTTCCCTCGGGCTCCCGAAAGACTTGGGCATCTGGTTCAGAAGTGGGCCGAAGGGGGTGCCGGCGGAACACTTCTCTCCATATGACCAGGTGACCGATCCTTTGCTCTGAGACTAACGGGGGCAGGCAATAATGCCGGCAATACATGGCGATGTCAATCAGGTCATCCTTGGGCAAGTGACTGCAAACCAAATAGCCCTTGAAAGGGAAGGAAGCACAGGGGAAGTCACCTCAAACCATGTCCCTGGAGCCGCTGCTCCTGAGGCCATGGGGGCAAAGCTCAATCCCCGTTGTTAGATCTGAGCCCCTGGAGGACTCACGGCTCATGCTGAATGCCTCGCACGGCGGGGCGTTCGTGCCCACGTGAACAGAGCCCGGCCACTGCCCTCAAGGAGCTCTGGGTGCATGAGGGGAGATGAGGCCCCGCGTACGATGACGAGGATGAACACACACAAAGCGCTATAGGAAGGATGACTTCCGGCTTGGCGGGGGGGGGGGGGGGGGGGGAACATCTGCGCTGTGCTGCAGGTAGAGTTGGGGGAGAAGGATTATAGGTGAAGGAACCATGGTGTTTTGGGGAAAAGCAATGATTCCGTTGTGGCTGGAATGGAGGAAGATCACAGGAGACACATTTGGATAGGGAGTTGGTGGCCAAATTGGGGAGGGCATGAATGCCTGCTAAGGATTTCAGGTTTCATTTGGTAGGAAATAGTGCAGTAGATAGAGCACCAGGCCTGGAGTCAGGAGGACCTGAGTTCAAATCTGACCTCAGACACTTAAGAGCTGTGACCCTCAGCAAGTCACTTAAACCTGTTTGCCTCAGTTTCCTCATATGTAAAATGAGCAGGGAAGGAAAACCACGCCGGTGTCTTTGCCAAGAAAACCCCAAATGGGGTCATGGAGGGTCGGATACGATGAACAATGACTGAAGAACAACAAAAAGGAGTTGGCAGCCTTTGAAGGCTTCGGAGTAGGGAGTAACACAATCGGAGCTGTGCTTTAGGAAGCTGATTCTGCCGATGGTGTGCAGGATGGATTGGAGGGGGAAAGGTGACTGGGAGAGCAGTCGGGGGGCTGTGCCAAAGTCTAGGTGAAGGGCCCAGCCCTGGGCCCCAGCACTGGGAATGGAAAGAGGAGGATGGATGCTAGGAAGGTGGAAATGATCGTATCTGGGAACGGAAGAAGGAAAAAAAATGACCCGGAGATTTTGGGGCTACGAGAAGGGGAGGAGGAGTGATGGAGGGGGAGGATGCCATTAACAGATATTAAAAAAAAAAAGAACTTCACATTTCATTTATAACATAAATAAATGGGGGCCAGCGTGGCAAAGTAGACAGAACGCTGGGGCTGCCTCGAACACTACCCAGCTGTGTGCCTGTCAGAGAGACAGACTTCATGTTCCATTCAGAACAGGAACCATCAAGGGAACCTTTTATTTATTCATCATGAGCAGGATGTGGGGAGAGTTCTAAGCATGGCATCCTAAGGACATAGGAGACCAACAGCTCCGAGGCAATCAGACGTCTCTAGGGAGAAGTCCTGGGCCGGACACCTACATAAAGTAACTTGGTGGAGTGGGAGCAAGTTGTCTCAAAGCTTCTTAGGCTATTTTTTGGGGGATAGCTCCCCTGCCTGTGCCATCTCCTTCCTGTGACCTGAAAGTCAGCAGAGCTTTGGGATCTTCGGGCAGGCAGCTGCAGCCCCTCCCTCCCTGCCGCACAAAGCTTGGGGAGGTTGGAGGCTTGTTTAATCTCGCTTCCGACGGTGACTCAGGCCGCATCATTTAACCTTCTCCAACCTCAGACCCCTCATGTGCAAGATGGGACCAGTAATATCTGTACCCTTACCTCACCGGGTTGCTGTTTGGTTCAGGACCTTAAAGGGAGATGTAAATGCTGGCTACTATGATTGTTAATGCTACGTTAAAAAGGTATGTTATGTCTCTGGAATTAAACACAAGGTCAGGTACATGCCTGAAGGCCCCCACCTGGTGGGCTTTAGCAGAGAATTAAAAAAAGCCAACTCACACTTGTATATTGTCTTGTGATTCAGGAAGTACAGGTAGGTA
Organism: Vombatus ursinus; assembly: GCF_900497805.2. Lineage (NCBI taxonomy): Eukaryota > Metazoa > Chordata > Mammalia > Diprotodontia > Vombatidae > Vombatus > Vombatus ursinus. The sequence goes on along the minus strand of NW_020950239.1, from coordinate 3,530,385 downwards.
GCACACCACTCTACAGATGAGGAAACTGAGGCTCAGAGGGACAGAGTAGATTGCCTATAATCACACAACTACTAAGTGTGGGAGGCTCTCTGGACCAAAAGATTACTTCCTTATTCTGGCTAAAACCAAGATGCCTCTAGGAAAACAGATTACTAGGAAAATCTAACAAAGTTACAAACTAAATATACCTGATTTGTTGTTCAGTCAGTTCTGACTCTTTGTGAGCCCATTTGGGGTTTTCTTGGCAAAGATACTGGAGTGGTTTGCTATTTTCTTCTCCAGCTCATTTGACAGATGAGGAAACTGAGGCAAAGAGGGTTAAGTGGCTTGCTCAGGATCACACAGCTAGTAAGTGTCTGAGGCTGATTTTGAACTCACTTCCTGAGCTCTGTGCACTGTGCCATTAAATATATATTAACTATAACTTAATTTGCTTTATTTAGAATATCACTATTTTATTTTGACTTAATAAATTTTTTTCAATTTTAAAACAAAATTATGAGCAATAGCAGTATATCCTATCACACTGGAGGATTCAAGTTCGAGGCATACTTTTGCACAAAAGAGAAATGTTGCACGCACTCAGCTCTTTCAAATCACGGGCTTTCCCCTCCTCGACTTATTTCTAATTTTTTAAAATAAGAAAAAATACAAACTATTCATTAATGTTTATATGTGTATAGTTACAAATACTTTGTTTTATTGAAATTGCACCTACATTACATAAAAAAGATAAAATAATTTACCAATATGGCAAATTCTGGAAAAGTTACTTTAGGCTAGTCTTAGATAAATATATGACATAGGTACAAACATTTCAGGTTTTAATCCAGCAGTTTTCTCACCTTGTAAAATAGAGAACATCCCAATATTGTGTACAAGCGCCTCATGTCGTAGTAATCTTCAGACTGAAAACAAGACAACACACCATTACAGTCGATTTAAAATTCCTAGAGTTTCTTTGTCCCTTCCTGGGTCTTACACTGATGCCTCAGTGTGGTGCAGAGACAGCTCTGGTCTCAATAAGGCTACCCTGGGCTTAGCACACAGTAGGCACTTAATGTTTATTGACACTGGAGGGGGAGCAGAGGAAGTGGGTGGAAGGTGTAATCCAGGGCTGGAGTTTAGCGAGGGATGCATAATAATAAGACAAGTGGCTGTGGGATTTGAGATTATAGGACAGTTTAAGAGGTGAACTGAGTAGCTATAGGGAAGATGGAAGGGTGGAGAGACTGAGGACGGCCACAATAAGGGAGAGGAATAATTCAGAAGGAGGGAGGCCTGGAGAGACAGGATGACAGGAGGGTAAGGCCTGACAGATGAATGTCAGCGGGATCCACGGCACAGCCATCCCCTGTACATGGATGAATGTGGAAAGGAGGAACAGGACATGGGATCTGAGAAGCCTGAGGAACTGGGAGGCCAGGGGGTGTGAGGAGACATCAACATGATCAGTGAAGCCCTGGTGAGGGTAGGAGATGGGGATGAGGGCAAGACAATAAGCCAGATGCTGAACCCCCTGAGAAAGCAGGGAATGACCCCATCTGACCTAGAGGCCTTGTCCTTCTCCAAGGCACCTAACAGGTTCTAATTTAGACTGACTTGATTTTTGCACAAAGCTTCTCCTCTCTATCGGCGTCTTAGTGCCGTGAAGGAGATTCGTGCTTTATTTATCTGCGGCCCTCAAACGCTCAGCACCCTCTATTTATTTCACAGATCTCTGTAGGGAACACTTGGTGAGGACGCTGTCTCCACCAAAGCAGTCTTAGAATCTCAGCAAGCTGCCTGGGAACAGAGGGGACAGATGATGGAGGTAAGAAGTGGGATCTGAGCCCTGCTCCTGCTGACTCCCAGGCCAGTTTTCTACCTACTCTCTCCTTCTGCCCTGCTGCCTTTTATCCAGATTGTTTGTGGTTGCTGAGTCGATTAGTCATGTCTGACTGTCCATGACCCTGTTTGGGGTTTTCTTGGCAAAGGTACTGGAGTGGTTTGCCATTCCCTTCTCCAGCTCATTTTACAGGTGGGGAAACTGAGGCAAACAAGGTGAAGTGACTCGTCCAGGGTCACACAGCTAGTGTCTGAGACTGTATTTGAATTTAGGTTCTCCTAATTTGAGAATTAAATTAAAATTGAGAATTTGAATTTAGGTTCTCCTAATTCCAGGCCCAGTGCTCTAACCACTGTGCCACCTACACTAACAACTTAATCAATGTGAGAGAGAAAGGGGAGGGTCCCTTTGTTATATAGCTATTTAAGAAAGCCAACTTAAAATTGTGGTGGTGCCTTGATGTTCACATCAGGCTGAACTGTCCCATGAGGTGCCCACCCGACTGCCCCAGAGCTCATCTGTGGGGCTGCAGAGAGAGGGCTGTTTTGGAGACAGAGGACCTGGGTTCAAATCCTGCCTCAGTCACTTATGAGATGTGTGACCCTGGGCAAGTCACTCAACCTCACTGGGGCTCATTTTCCTCAGTTGTAAAATGGAAATAAGAGGATGATCTCCCTACCTCGCAGGGCTGTTGTGAGGCTCCACTTCGGAGTGCTACATAACTGTTAGCCAGGACAAGAAAATTCCTTATGGATTAACCCTGAAGAGCTCCCATTCTCCTGGCATTCCTCAGCAGATCTGCCTCGCCAGCCTTCGTGCCCCAGCAAGCAGGCTGAGGGCTTGGGCTCTGGGCCTGAAGGGAGCCGCCCTCCTGCCCCTGCTGCAGGGACTGCACCGGCGCTCCCCAAAACCTGCCCATCCCCTCGAAGGCAAGGCGTCAGACCCTGACTCTGTCTAGGCCTGCCCGGAGGAGGAAGGCATCAAACGTTTCAAAGCCAGTCTTCAAAATGGGAAAAAAAATCTTTGGAGCACATTTCTGTTAGAAAAGTCTAATTTCTAAACCAGAGAACCCAAATCTTAGGAAAAGAGCCATTCTCCAATTGATAAATGGCTAAGGGATAGGACAGAGTGCCGGGCCCGCAGTCAGGCCTCATCGTCCTTTCTCTGAATGTGACAGAGAGGATAGTGTGGCTTCAGAGAAACTGGGGAGACTTGTGTGAACTGATACAGAGGGAACTAAGCAGAACCGGGACAACAACTTACACGGCAACAACAGTCTTGTAAAGACAAACAACCCTGAAAGACTTCAGATTAATGCGGGGACCAGCCATGACTCCAGGGGATTCAAGGTGAAACACGAATCCCACTTCTTAGCAGAGAGGTGAGGGAATCAGGGTACACACACGCGTGTAAATATGACCATGTATACACATATACATACACACATGTTAAGTATGACCATGTATGCACACACACGTAAGTATGGCCATGTAGGCATATATACATACACATATATGTAAATATGACCATGTATGCATATATACATACATACACATATACAAGATCCAGTCAATGTGGAAATTTATTTTGCTTGAAAATATACATATTTATATATACAAATATATACATATCTTTGTTATAAGGGCTTTGTTTTTCTTTCTTTTTTAGGGGGGATGGGGAAGGGGAGGGAGAAAAGGTGGGTTTTCATTAATTGGAAAAAATATAATAAAAATTTAAAAATCCCATCAAATCAGTCATCAGCATTAAGCTGCACCTAAAACTTTCTTCTCTCACCAGTTCTGCAAAGTCTGCCGCCTCCAGATCACTTAATGCCATGTCGATTTCCATCTAAGAAAAGAACACAACACAAACAGAATCCAAAATTATGAGGAATACATTCACCGGCAAATTGCTGAGGAGGTAGGTAATCTCTATGTACTAATCAGAATGAATTGGTATTTCTCCATTGATTCTCTGTTACTTGTTAAGAAACACTACGCCCTTTTTCTTTTTGCAATTACAAAACAATTACTGGGAAGTCTTTAAAATACAGGCTCCATCAATAAAACACTAATTAAGAGAAGTAGGTTTCAACCTGTACTCAATGCAAAGCAGTGTAACTTGCTCATGGAGCAATTCTATTGCTCCTGGAGTTCTAAATAAACCGATTTTTTAAACGTTTAAACAATGTTCTTAAGAGCAAACAACCATTCAATCTGACTGTCCTCAAAGTACAACAACTTTAAAACTTTCCACGTAGTTGTCCATAGTTTAGATTTTTTTTTTTTAGGTAAAATACCAACGTTCTTCTTGCTGGTCCCTTCAGCACGGCATTTTGTACAAAAACCATGCTGATCTGACTGCCTGAATGGATAAAGAAGAGAATGAAGCCCCCCTGGCATCTGGCACAGGACAATTATCCAACTGAACCATTGGGAACTCTGCCGTCATGGAGGATTTTGGTTTTGTTGCTATAGAATGTCCCAGAGTGTCTGACTCCCTCTCAGAGGTAGCCAAACTGTAAGGAGAGTTCAAAGCAGTTTTATTTTTGCTACATAAATTTAAACTGGCCGGGAGGCTGGGGCTGAGGTTGGTTGACAAATGTGCTGCTCATTGGGAGGCAACATTTTTTTATAAAAAGCCAAGACATTTCCTACAGGGCTGGGGGAAACACAATGCTGGCCGAGATGAAAGAACCTTCTGGAACATTAGTCAGGCCTCTTAACGTGTCCATACTCATTGATGACCCATCTTTTTCACCATCTAACACAGACTCTGTAGTTTCGTGTGTGTGTGTGTGTGTGTGTGTGTGTGTGTGTGTGTGTGTGTTTTGTGAAGGAGATTCCCAGTTTCAGACACTGGCCAGTGGGTGTGCTGCCCCCACAACTTAAATATGACACTTAATGCCCCAGTATTTCTCTAGTTGGCCCCAATACCCTTTAAGAAAAAAATGTAATGTTATTGTTTCTTCTCTTACCTACTCCAGTGTATTCCAAGAAAAATAAAAATCAAAGTAAAACCTCTAAATGATTTGTGAAAAGTGCCCATGTCTTCCTCATCCTGTGAGAGTTAACAGGTCTAAAGGTCAGACCCCAGGTTATCCGGGGCCAGATAGCACATGAACACAAGCATCTATCCAGAACTGCTCTTTTTAAATAGAGATACAGAGCCAGCACACCCCTGCTACCTTGGACACAGCCAGAGGGAGAAGACATAAAAGGTGTTGTAGGACTGTTGTGTAAAATTAAACAAATGACTAAAAATCAGGGGCAGGTACGTTCGTGTCCTTCAGCTTTTAACTTCCTCGTGGGGAATTTCAGAACATCCTGTCAGGAATAAATAAGAGTCACTCTTTAAAAAAAGAAATTGCTATACTTGCTTATTCCTCCCCATTTTGTACTCCAACAATCCATCAAACAATTGAAGACTTTGCCATGTGCCACCTTTATTGTTTGCCACAGGATCAATTCAATCCAATAAACATTTATTAAGCATCTACGTATGATGTGCCAGGCACTGTGCTGATCGCTAGTGATACAATTTGTGAAAAGATCTATCTTCCAGCTGGAAGGGATCTTAGAAGCCATCGGGTCCCACCTCTTCATCTTAGAGATGGGGAAACTGGGGCTCACTGGGGTCATACAGATTGTAAGGGTCCGAGGCCTCCTTGAGTCCATCTATTGCCCCACCTAGCTACCACTTTTTTTTCTGATGCATCTTGCCTCCCTCACCAGACCTGGAAGCTTCTAAAAGGCAAGGCTTGTTCCTTACATTTCAGTCCCCCTTGGCTTCTGATAGAGTGACAAACATATGGCATAGTCGGTAATTTTTGCTACAGCCAGATCTAACAGGGATAAAAGAGCCTAGGTGTCTTGGAGGTGTGAGTTCCATGATAAAGCAAGACATGCGGTTGAACTTAAGGTATTCCCAATGTGTGGCCCTGTTGATACATGGCCCTCAAAGTATGAAAAGTTACGTCCCCTTGTAGGGAAAGACCACTAAAAGGTATAAAGATGGAATGCTGAAATGAATTTGTTAAATTTAAGAAAGTCTGTAAGCTTGGCACTGAGTGGCCCTACTTGTAGAGGGTAAATAAGTATTGACTCAAACAAATGAGGCTGCAGTCTATGAAGAGCGGAAATGAGCTCTGAGTTTTAGGGTGGGGACTTGGGGTTGTGGATGGTGACTGTCTTCAGGAGGGGTGGACTTTGGGACGATGTGACAGGACTAAGGTGAGCGGGCCTCCTGTTATCAGGAGTCCTACAGCATTCTGGTCATCTGGGGATGGAAAAACAGGGTGCAAGGCACACAAGGTGTCTATCGCTTAGATGGACACTACAAAACGAACCCCTTCAAAAGAAAGGCCATTAACAAACCCCATTGATTAGAACAGGATGGCAAAGGCTTGCATTGAACATCTTAAACTAAATAAAATATGTCCTGTTTCATTTCCTTCTTCTTCTTGGCTAAGTTTGTACTTTAAGTAAAGACCTTCCTCTTCAGGCCATCTTCCTGTCCTATTTAAGCTTAATCTAACAGCACAATACGTCATAAAACCCCAAACTCCTGGGTGCTTTGCTCCCCCATAATGTATTCTGCATGAACAGAAATATTACCTCATTTTAAAAAGTCATTTTAGTTTTAAAAAGTGACAATCTAGAATGATAAAACCAGAGTTAGTTTCTCTTTATAACTGTCTTTCTTCAACAGATGTCTCTTTTATTCATTTATTCTTTTTCCCTGATGGAATGTCAGCTTCTTTCGAGAAAGGATGGCTTCTTTCCTTGAACTAATATCCCCAGCTCTCAGCTCAGCGTCCAGCACAGAGAAGGTACTTAAGAAATGCTCCCTGGCTGACTGACTGACCTCACCTCCAAACCCATAACCGACTGAGGAGAGAAGATGGACTTGTGAAGAAAGCCATTCTTGCCTATTTGGGGAGCCCGGGGTTACCTGGGTTTCTTGAGGAAGTGTGAGCCATTGAACGCCGGGGAGAGTGTCGACAAACAGTGAGCTGGAGGCATCATAGGGCTGAGGGCTGGTCCTGGAGTAAAGCTTTTCAGGCTGAATCGCTCTTTGGAAGAACAAGTTGAAAAAATGATCCAACCGAGCGGTGTTTTCCACCTCGCAGAACGCGCTGCAGAAATGTGAATGTGAAGTCAGAACAACATCATCACTACATGACACTGAAATCATCAGCTGTAATCTCGTTTGAATTTCCTCTACAATACACACATGGCCTTTGGTCTTTCCTGAGCGGTGGTGATGGAACACATGCGCTCTCCACCATCCCCTTTGTAAAAGGCCAGTATAAAATTCTGTTGGAAGGAGGCTCACATTATGAAGGCTACAATGATGTCATAGTCAAAGGATGTAGACACAGGGGTTGGAAATGTCTTTCTTTTGTATTCATGGGTCTAAAAATGCATGACGCTGAAAAGCAGGGGGGAGGGAAGGAATAAGCATTTATTAAATGCCTATTATGTACCAGGCATTGGGCTAAGTGCTTTACAATTATGATCTCATTGATCTTTGCAATAACACTGCAAGGTAGGTGTTGTTATTATCCCCATTACAGGTGAGGAGACTGGGGCAAACAGAGGTGAAGTGACTTGTCCCAAGTCACTCAGCTAGTAAGCATCTGAGGCTGAATTTGAACACAGGACTTCCTGATTCCAGTGGTCTCTCCACTAACAAACACACCAGCTGCCTCACTACATAGAGGACCTTTTCCTCTTTCTTTGATTTCTTTGGGTGTGTAGTGGTATCCCAGGGTCAAAGCGCAAGGGCAGTCTAGTAACCTGGGGACTATGAACTTAAAAAAAAATTTCTGATAACTATATTTCAACATAATCAGTTTCCTTTGTAATCCTATTTTATTTTGTGCTTTTAGAAACAATATTCCAAGACGAGGTCCACAAGCTTCACTGGACTGCCAAAGGGGCCCATGACCCCAAAAAGATCCCTGCTCTAGGGCAAAGGAAAATTTTTAAACTTCTTTTTTTCTTTCTTTTTAGAAATGAAGAATAAAAGTGAGACTTTTTTCTCCCAGGTTAGTGAAGGTGAATATTGATAATCATAACAATTTTGGCATGAGGGGTGGGAGCAGAAATGATTCAAGGAAGGATCAGTAAGACTGGTAATATAATTCCAGTGTTATCTCCAATATACCCTGTTGCCTCTCAAGGCATAGAGTAATTTGGTAAAAATGTCACAAAATTAATTATTTGACACATATGATATTTACCTATTTAAAGAACCATACATAAACTTTAAGATTTGGGCAACATCTTCTATCATATTCCTTAGTTGAGGAAGGGGAACTCTAGAAAAGAAAACAGTATCTATTAATTCACAACCACATTGGTAAAATAGCAAAATGTTGACATAAAAAGGAGGCAAAATTGATTTAAATTTTAGATAACAGACACACATAGTTTTATCTAATGCTAGGTAGTGTTGCTATAGATGGTGCCTCTGTTTTAAATTTTATTTTAATACTGTTTTAGTAAGTAATGTTTTATTGTTGTTTGTCCTTCGTTCTTGAAGAGGACCATGACATCAGAAAGATGATGCCATGACTTGCAAATGAACTGGATTTAAGTGAGGGAGGGCTGTGCAAGGTACCAGCCTCACTTTATCCTCTGGAGCCATCTGGGTCCAGTAGCAAGATATAGATAAGGACGACTGGAGATGGCCCCCAGCGTCTTATTACCCAATTCCAGGATAAATAAGCATTTTGGGTTCTTGTATGGTAGTTGGGCCAGAAATCAAGTCCTAGTGTCACTGGGATAGGCATGGAGAAGGATGGCAAAGGAAGCCCAGAACTAATGTAGGATCCATGTGTACTAGGTCTCATCTGACCTCACATCTGTGACGGAATGGGGGAACCCCTAAAGAGAAGCCCCTCCCTCCCCACCAGGTTCTTAATCAGCAGCTGGCTGACTAGGATTTGCTATAGGTTTCAGCCTTGGGGTGGGAGTAAAGGGCATGTATAATGTCCTTCTGGATGGTCCAAGCTAGTAAATCTGGGGTTGAGTGGACAGGAGGACCGTAAGATGGAGACATCATTTAGTGATAAAGATTGTTTATCTATTTGGCTAGAGCAGGAGCTGGCAAACTATGATGCTTGGGCCAAAATGGGTCCTGTTTTTGGATAGCCACGAAACTAAGAATGTTTTTTTACATAAAAAAGTTTTTGTTGGAACACAGCTGTGTAAACACAGTTCCTGTATTCTCCATGGCTACTTTCGTGCCGCAATGGTGACACAGACCATGGTGTTGCTTCCATCACTTTCCACAACTGCCCATGCACTACAAATTGCAGTGAGGCAATTATAAACTCAACAGCATTTTGAATGCCATACCATATCTGACATTTTATTTTATTTTTTTTTTACTACCAGTGCATACCCCTCATGTCAAAACAAGAGGAGGAAAAAAAAACTTTCATTACAATTTTTTGAGCTCTGGACTGAGAGCTTTTCTGAATGAGAAGTACCACCCTCAACCACTACTATCCAACAATAAATGGATTTGGAAACTAGCTTTTGCTGCAGATATGATGTTTCTTAATGAATTCAACCCAAAATTACAAGGCAAACCATGCTTACATGTAAAACATACTGTGGCAAAGTCAATTCAATGACAACTAACACTATTCAATTATAAGTAATGTCAAGCTGCTTTATACACCTCCTGTGTTGTCAAATATTTAAACTGGAAGCGAGACCTTTATTCCCAAACAAATTTATAGTGCATCTATTTTCTGAGCTCAAACTACAGTTCCAGCAGCATTTTTTCAGAACTCAATGCAAATGCAAAAGAAATGTCCATATTTCAAAATTCTTTTATTTAACTGTGCAGTTGGGGGACTTTTACATAAAGAAAATACAAGAAAAGAATCTGATAGAATTTTCTAAATTCCTTTTCTAAGTGATGAATACACTCAATTAAAATCACATGCTTTGGGACATAAGATTTCGGCAGTACCTATCTATAAGAAAAGTCATTTTCAAAGATGAAATACATAAAATCTTATTATAGATCAGAAGGGACATTTGCAATCCATTTTGATGATAGGGAACACTAACTTTGAACCCCAATCAAAATGTCACCAAGAAAAGAATTTCACTCTTCTCACAAATAGACCTGTATTAAAAATGCACTCAATTATAATATTTTAATTTTACCAGCAAAAAAAATTGTGAAAATTTCCTCCCTTGTTATGTAAGTAACTATCTAACATAATAAATTTTGCCTCTTGGCCCACGAAGCCTAAAATATTTACTATCTGGCCACTTCCAGAAAAAGTTCTTGACCCTGGGATAAAATTTCTGTGGTGCTATGTTGCCAAGACAGGGCACAGGGAGCATGAAACGCTCCAGTATTCCCTTCCTCTGTTTGCAGGACCCATTCTTGGAGTCTGGTTTTCTGGCTGATCCATCCCACACTTCCTTCCCCATGCCCCTCTTCCCTTTCCCACAGGTTTATGCCTAATTTTTTCTTTCAGCCCCTTCGGTTCCTGGGGGAGCAGGATCTTTATGTGCCTAAGCTGGAGGACCACTCCCTTTTGCTCTTTCCTGTGGTTATTTGCATTTGGCATGACTGTGAGCTCCATTAGGGCAGGTCCATGTCTGATGTAATCTTAGCATCTCCCCCAGGACCCTGCCCAGATCTCTGCACAAAGCCTCTGCTTAATCAGTGTGGGCTGCAGCCGACTGACCACCAACTTGGCTTTTGCTTAGTACACAGAGACCTCAAGGATCCTCAACCCTCCTTCTCTAAGATCTGCTCTCACTACATTTCCTTCCTCTAGAATCTACTTTATCTCTTCTCTTTTTGCCTTTGGTTCTTCTCAGTGGGTTCTTTACCCCAGTCCATTCACTCTGGAGCAACTCTTTCTGGGTTTCATTCAGTTCTCTCTGAACCCACAATCTCACTAAAAAGCACTTTGCGCTTTCACAGTTTCACCAGCCAGAACCTACCAGGGAAGGCCAGGAGGTGAGAAGAGCTGTGTTCACTACCCCAGCCTTCTGCCCTTATCCAGGGTGCTGAACTACCCCCACTGCTTGGATGACGTGGGAGTTCTGGGGAGATGGAGGTCCACCAGGCCTGCCAGGTACCTTTCCTCTATTCCCTCTAGAACCCTCAGCACCATCGTCTGACCAGCTAACGCAACCTCAGCACCCCAGGGCCTTGCCATCCACCCTGAAGTCAAACCCGTAGGACATCTAGATCTTTCCATCTGCCCAGAAGCTGAACTTTCTGTTACATGTTGCATTTTCAAATTAGAGTGTAAGCTCCTGGAAAGCAGGGGCTGTCTTGATTTATCTATTTGTATCTCCAGCACTTGGTACAGTGCTTGACATAAAGTAAATGTTTAATATATGTTTTCCTTTCGTTTAGTCATTTCATTCATTCATTCATTTCCCCGTAATGCCAAAGAGGCTACCATACTCTTCTGAAGAGGTCACCATATCCTCTTTATCCTTTGAAGATGCTAAAGGTCAATATAACACAATATGTATTATGCACTTCACTCCTAAATACAGAAGAGAATTTAAAGAGGAAAGAATTGGGGGAGAATGCACAGTGGAATTAGAACTTGTTGAGATGTTGAATTCACATAACAAATAATGCCTGACAAAAGTATTAGCAGGGATCCTGACTGCTGCTGGGTAAATCTCTGAAATGCGGTTATCTTTGAAGGAGCAAATCTTGACAGGTTTAATAACTAAGACGTGGATTTGCTTACTAGGTGCACACCTAGTATATTCTAACAAAACCAAATGCAATCTCATGGCCCCTCTGCTATCTGTACAATACCTTTGAACACCAAACAGTTAGCTTTAGAGTAAAAACTGAATAGTTTAAATAAAATGTACCTTATGAAAAGTGTGTTATATGACTGATTTCAAAGCATAAAAGAAAAAAAAACATTCAACTTACTCTTCAGCAGGAAGTCCAATTAATAACAATTTGTCATCTTCTTTCCAGTAAGCCACATGTACTAGTTTTTCATTTAAAGAAAGTGATGAGCTAGAAAAATTAAGTCAGAAGGTCAGCGCATTTGCAAAGATTATGAAATGACAAACAAGTGGTCTTACTCATATAATACTATATATGATGTGCTTTGTGGATTAAATACTTAATGAGCTGATTCCCTGAAATATGACTGTGACACAGGAGAGGTGAGACATTATTTGTGAACATGTTATAAGTTTTTCGGAAATATATTTTAATATCAGTCAGTGGCCAAGAATATGTTGATGCAAAATGGAAGTTTTCTGTTAAATATTTACACAAAACATTTCTATACAAAGAGCTTTCAGACCAGTCAACAATATTATAATGTTTGAGTGCTCTCAGTCAGAAATAAATAAATAATGCATGGCATAATTAACCTTACAACTCAACAGGAATATCAGATCATATTTACTGAACCTCTCCTGGGTGCAGAATACTGGATTAAGGTCCGCAGGATTTCCAGCTACGGGGACTTGAGAGATTAACTCCCTCATTTTGGGTTTTTGGAAACCGAAGTCCAGAGAAGGCAATGATTGCAGACAGATGGGTGTGTGCTTTCATGCAATCTGGAATTAATGAATAAGACGGCCTCTCTGTGATGTCTGGTTTTGGGATCCTCGGCCTTTGTGGTGTATGGTCACGCTTTGGCACTGAGGGCGTTACTGTTGCTCTGGGCCTCCAGGTTCAAAGCCTGGGAGCCCTCCTTGGCTCTTCCTATCCTCTCTTCCCCCTAATGCCCATCAGCGACAAGTTCTCTTTATCGCAGCTCCCCGGTATCTCCCAGGCATCTCCCACATCCCTCTTCTCAGCTCACACGCAGCCTTTACTCTTGTTCAGGCCCTCAGAACCTCTTGCCGGGACACCTGCAACAGTTTCGTGATTATTGTTTCCTGCTCTGGTCTCTCTCTTCTCCAATCTCTCCTCCACCCAGCTGCCAAAACACAGAGCTGAACACTTCTCCCTCCCTCCACGAAAATGCAGTGGCTCTACACCGCATTAAGGACGAAATACAAAATCTTTACACTGGCATATAAATCCTATTGCAATCTACTCTCACTTATCTTTTCCAGTCTCATTTCATGATTTCCCTTTATACACCCTCAGTTCTAGTCAAAGTGGCCTGCTAGATGTTTGTTGTATGTGGTACCAGCTAAAAGCCAACCAGCAATGTAATGGTTGAAGGCTCTTCTCCCACCACCCCCCACCATAGGAACTCACTCTGTTGCTCACTTTCCTCTGACACGTCGCCGTTTTGGCAAGTTGAGGCTTTCCTAAAGGGAGGATGGCTGCTATACTCAATACCTTCAAGGTCGTAGGGTTAAACTTTGTGGGTAACTATTTCTACTAACACAGTAGTTTATGAGCCCCCACCAGTGTAGTTCCCATGAATAGAGCTCTCACTAATACTTAATTAACAGTAACAACAACAAAAAAAGTAACCAAAAAACAGCAACCAAATAACATAATATTTATATAATATTCTACTAATAAACCTGAATCACATTCCCCCTCCAATGTGTAGTGTGTCCATGGGGAGAGTGGTCATTACACTTAAAAGTCCTAGGGTAGTAAGTCACACATGTGGCCAGGACAACTCATAACTTTGGAACTGTAGACTTCAATATCATCTCTGTCTAAGGAACGGTCCATAAAAGTTCCTTGATGAGACTAACTTCTGTGTGAACAAATGCTTCTATTGCTAAGCTGAAATCAATCACCAAGTATTTATTAAGCACTTCCTATTGCCAGAGCACTGGAGATACAAGTACAATGAATGAAATAATGCATACTTGCAATGAATTTACATTCTAATGGGGGGATTGGGAGGAGATTGATTCGTGCTGTGCTGGACTACAACACTTTGCTACACATGGCATTTTAGGTGGATGCATTGATCTGCTGGTCTGAGGCTTCTCTGATGCTCTGCTTTTATGCTGTTCCACTTCTCAGCTGGGCTTGCTCCTGGACATCAACTCTATGCCCATCACTACTAGCTTCAAGCTTAGATGATGCCTCCAGATGAAACAGCGTCACGAACTTTTAAGGAAAGGCAGCAACTCTCATCCTGATACCAGCAAAGGCTTCTCTAATTCTGCAACTTTGGCAGGATTCTTCTCCTCCCCCACTTCTCAGCCACAAAAGGCACAATGGAGAAAAGTATCTTCTTTCTTTCCTCTTCTCTTTGTCTCAGAAGCAAATTTGCAACAGAAAACCGTATCTTTTCTACACACCTTCTTCTTAGCAAGAGTTACCAGGGGGCAAAGGATAGGCTTTCTATAAGCCACAGCAGTGTCAGAACACTCAACAACTTGTTTTCTCACAACACCAAATAAGACTTAGGCCCCAGAAAGGAGAGCATCAAAGACTACCACGTCACCCCCCTCCCCTGCCTCCATATAAATGAAATGCTATCTCCTACCTGCAGGACATGTACAAGGATTACCTCATGTCTGGAATGCAAACTCTCCTCCCTCTGCCTCAAGGATCCTCCCCTTTCTCTGAAGCCTCCTTCATGAGCCCTTTCCTGATTTCTCCCAGTTACTAAGACTTTCTTGTTGGCTCTGACATTACTTTACCTTACTTCTACAGACTTCAGATTTACATATTGGTGTCCTTAAAGTTCCATGAGGGCAGGGACGGTTTAACTTTTGTCTTGCATCCTCAGTGCCTGGCACAAGGCCTCACACTTAGGTGCTTACACTGCATATTTTTCCCCTCATAAGTCAATTCAATTAAGCATTTACTAAGCACCAGCCCAGCACCAGAAATGAATACTTCCTTAGTAACCTAAGCTTGGAGTGAATTGTTTCAGCTGAAGTATGAAGTCATAAGGGAGGCTTCAAGGGGTTCATAAGTTAGTATGAGATGAGAGAAGAGAGGCTATCTTTGTGGAAAGCTTTTAGTGACTCTGAAAGGGAGGGTAGATGCGGCCTGAAGGGATGGTAGGCACTGTGCTGAGCAATGAGTTCTAATACAAGCAATTAAGACAATTTCTGCCCTCTGGGAACTTATATTTGGACGTGGTAAGACAACACACAAGGAGACTAGAAAGGGGAGAAGGGAATTTGAGTTACACAGTGGCATGCACCGGGGTTACCTAGGAAGTGGTAGTGAGGCATGGTTCTGGAAGAAAAGTAAAAATTTCGCCTATTGGAGCCTAACCTTCCACGGGTAGAACCAAGATTTTAGTGGGAGACATGAGGATGATGGCACAGAGATGGCCAGACCAAGAACTTAAAGTAAGACTAATACCAATACTTTTTCTAAATGCTTTTTCTAGGTTCTAAAGAATGACACAGACAATTTAAAAATGATTTCTATTCTTAATGAGAGCAAGAGACAGTGGCCCCTCATAGAGGTGAGGAGACACATAAACAGAGTAGCGCCCAAGCCATGCTTCCCAAGTAAAGACCTGACATTTCCGTGATGAATTCAAAGACTTGGGGTCAATATAACTTTATGAAAGATTAAGGTTTCTTTTTTATTATGAACCTGACAACCATTTACAAGTGTAAACATTCCCATATGTAAGAAAAAAATGGAAAAAGAAGCTTTTATATAAAATAATGTACCTCTATTATGTACAACTTTTAATAATAATAATAATGAGGATGATGACTGCTAACATTTATATCGCACTTAATATGTGCTAAATGCTTTACAATATTATCTCATTTGATCCTCACAAGAACCCTGAGATGTAGGTGCTATTATCATTCCCATTTTACAGATGAGGAAACAGGTTAAGTGACTTGCATCAGGTCACACAGCTAATAAGTATCTGAGGCCAGATTTGAACTCAAATTTTCCTGACTCCAGACCCAACATTCTATCCACTGAGCCACCTAGCTGCCCCTAGAAAATTATGTATTATATTTAACACAGCAATAACAACATTGTACTGCTTGTTTGTCTGTGTTCCCTTCTGGACTTCCTACTATTTTCGTCCGTGTTTTTTAAGATGTTTCGATGATGTTATTTTCTTTATTCTTCTTTTTTTTTTTTGGCATCACTATATTTACTCTTCTACTTCTCCAGCTATTAACTACTGCCTCCCTACACTCTGTCCCCAGATGCCCTTCCTTGTAAAAAAAATAGAAGTCTAATTAAGGAATACAAAGAGATAGATGGGTCATGCTTGAAGATGTATGATGCATTCTACCACTCCTGGGCCATTATCTCTCTGATAAAAGGTGGAAAGTATGATTTTAACATCTAGTCTTCTGGGGTCATATTTGGTAACTGAAATGATCTGATTTCTTAAAGTCTTTACAACATTGTGATCATTCAGAAAGGTGATGGATTCAATATGCAAAATGAGACATACATTTTGGAATACAGACAATGTAGGAATTTGTTTGGTTTACCTATTCATAGATTATGAGGATTTTGTTTTTCTTTTAAAGTGGTGGAGCTGGAGAGAAAGAAAAAAGGCTTCTTAATTAAAAAATAAAATGAAAATCTATAATATCGTATTCAATGTATAAACTGTCCTTCTGGTTTTGTTCACTCCTCTGCATCAGTTCATATAAGTCTTTTTGGGTTTCTCTGAACCTCCCCTTTCATCACTTCTTAAGGGGCAATAATATTCCATTGAAAGTCAGGCTTGTTCTCAACTCAGATCTGTGACACAGCAGACTCATGGCCAGGAACACACACCTTCCCACTCATGAATGCCAGAAGGTGGACTTCCAGACCCCTCAGACCCAGCAGAGGACTTGTATGTCATCCTATAGGCAACAGTAGTCATGGGAGCTTCTGAAGAGGAAAGATGGCAGACCTGTGCTTTAGGAATATCGATAAGGCAGCTGTATAGAGGGAAGGCTGACTAATTCAGAGTGGTTTGCAGAATGTGCTGGCACATGTGTCCGGGAAGTGTGAAGAGTCAGTGTGTGTAGTAAGTAGAAAGTTCTGGATCTGGAGTCAGAGGGCTTGGGTTTGAATCTCACCTTTCATGTTTACTACTTATATGAACTCTGTCAAATCACTTAAATTCTTTAGGTCTGAAATGAGGAGCTTGGTTCAGGTGACTTTGTAGGTCCCGATAAAGGCTAAATCCTATGATCCTAATTGAGGAATCTGAAAAATCCTGGATTTAAATGAACTGGAAATAGTGGAGAAAATCTGGGTTTAAATTGGACAAGTCATCTTCAGTTTTTTTCTCTGAAAAATGAAGATGGTTCCTTTTGGTTATAAATCCCATGAGCCTAGTTTTTAAAAGGCCTTATCAATGAAAGCTTCTTAGAGGAAAAGACATTTTGGGGTATTTTTGCTAATGTGATTGTTCCTTTATTGGCATTTTTCTCTCATCAACAATAAAAAAGACACTTTGCAAAGCAGAAAAAAATTACAGTTAAATAAAAATTAGTTATTACCTGGTAACATGTGTCCCAGCTACATTTTCCAGCATGTCACAGAGGGTTAGAAATATTCCTCTTACACTTTTAAGTTTCTGAGATGCTTCAGATGTTGGGTAATGGTAAAGAATTTCCTGCTGTTTAATTGACAAGAATTAAAGACATAATCAGTGATACTCAAAATTGCTAAGCCAGTTTTCCAACTTGGAAACTTCATAGTTTAGAAGTCCCATGCAAAACAGCCAAACTGTTACTTAATGCTAGTAACACATCAAATTGAGATTCAGACTTGGAAATTCGATCTTTGTTTTCTAGTATGTTTCACTCAACACTTGGGTTCTCAAAGGTAGGTAGGACAAGTATCTAATCTGGAAAGATCTCGAGAATGGATGACCTGGTGATGTGTATGTGTGCGTTGTCTGAGAACCACATTGGTTACCTTAGGAGATTGCCACTGGCAGGCTGGCTGCAGGGTAATGATGTCCTGGGCCATAGCAATTCCTCATGAACATTACTGAGTTCTAGAAGAGTTGAGATCAGGACTGATGGGGGGGAATATCCACACATTGAAATCACACATCCTTTAAGTATTTCTAACATACAAAAAAAAATCCACTTGCAAATTAAGTTAAAGGCAACAAAACTGTATTATGGTGGAGATACACACACTAATTAGTGATATTATGTGGTAAGAATTCAAATTAAACTTCCAACTCTTTTTCAAATCTAGAAAACATTCTTGACCAAAATTTTACTTCTATTTCTTTATACACACATTCTTATAGAGCTGGAACTAATCTTGGGCAGTCAGGGGTTTGTCCCAGAAGCCAACGTACCCAGGGGCATGCTTTCTACTTCCTACTTCCAATGCTGACCCCCTGGATGGCCCACTCCTCAACCAGGTCGTGGGGCTGCCACAGCACAGGGTCCTGCGGCCATCTTTCAACAGGACAGTATGATACACACCTGCCCCCCACCCCCTCCAGCTGAGATCAATTCCAAAGGTGATGTGACTACTATCACCTGGCCTTCCTTCCTCTCTCCCATAGTAAACTTAGCCCTAGCCTCCTCCAGGCACTATCCTCCTGTGCTCTCCCTTTCTATTGTAGCTGGTGAAGAACTTCACTCAGTTGCAGTATAAAAATCTGGAAAAACTGTCAGATTTATTATAAGAGGACCTAATATTGCTCTGTCAGTTCTCTGACCTGTGAGATCTTTCAGGGCCTCAGACTCTTCACCTGTCATTAGTAGATGCCCTCTCTGGTTCCTTCCATGTTTAATCTATGATCTCAGGATTTTAGATTTCTTCCTTTCACACTCCTTCTATCTTCGGGGGCTCATGGAAACCCAGCTCTTCTCCTAAAGACCCCACGTCCCTTGGCACTCTTTCAAAGGCTGTGACACCCTTGACTTACAGGCACCCCCCAATGCCATTTGCAGACCCTTCCGCTGCGACCCTCACTCAGCCACGACTCTTTCTTTAAATCTACTCCATCCCATCCAGATCCCTGCTGCACTCATCCGAGGAGCCACAGGTCTCACTCTCGTCCCCTTCCTCCCCCCACACCTCGAAGCCCTCTAAACAGCCTTGCCTCCTAGGTCTTCACCCTTACCTTTCTCATCCTCTTTCTCTAACATGCCACAACCACAGATAGAAACAGTCATACCCTGGATACCACCCTTCTCCTGGAGCTCCAATAATTTTGCCCCGGGTGATGAAACTCCTGGTAACAGCTTGGATTTTCATATGTAACTCTTAGAAATCATTCTGAGGCCAAATTTGAACTCAGGGCTTCCCTGACTCCAGGCCCAGTGCTCTAACCACTGCACCACCTAGCTGCTCTATGTGAGAAGTTTAGGCACACCACAAATATGTAACAGTATCAAAAGACCTAGAATCTGGAGAACTAGGTTCAAAATCCCTTCTCCAACACTTAACTAGTTATATGACAATGGACAAGTCATGACAACTTTGAGAGCCTCAGTTTCTTTGTCTGTAAAATGGGGATAATTCAATTCAATAAGCACTGATTAAGAGCCTACTGGGTGCGAAGTACTGTGCAAGGGGGATACAACGACCAAAAACAAGCAGTTCACACTCTCCAGGAGTCATACTTGTACTACCTGGCTGTTGGGGGAAAGTGGCTTGTCCACCTGAGAAGGATACACAGTCTGCGTCATCCTTAGTCTCATCACCAGTAAAAGCAGGGATACAGCACTTTATGTGAACCACGGGACAACCAGCCACACATTGATCGATTTAGTGCATCCTGGCTGAGGGAGTGGGGATAGCTGGAGAGTACTTTCTTCTATCATGACGATAGTTAAAAATAAGGAAAATAAAATAAAACCCTTTCAGACACCCCTGGAAAATTCATTCTGGGATAGAACTTTTCCTTTCATGTTTAGAGTTACAGGGATTGGAGCTGAGATTTTCTGGCTGTAAGGAGCCGCTGGATGAGGAAACGTCCCCCACCAAGGCAGGTTGGTTTCTGCTCTACAACTCCTAGTCTTCGAGAGCTGTCTAGAGCTCTGAGGGGGAAGTCATTTGCCCAGGGTCCCACAGCCAGTGTGCGCCCAAGGGAGGACTGAACCCAGGTCTTCCAGGCTCTGAGGCCTGCTCACTAACCACTCAATCACACTGCCTCTCCTATCGACGTGAAGCTTAAATGACATTACTAAATCCACAAAAAAGTGGCCATGCTGTTCATAATTAAACAACAAAATAAGCTTCTGAAAGGGTCATACAATTTCCTTCAGTTTCCACTGGCTTTCTGTTTCTTGGTTTGGTCTCTATGTACTACAAATAACTAGATGTCATTGTATGCGTGGCATTCCAGTTCCTACATATTTATAAAGATAATAATGTATTTGAAACACATCTGTTTTTAACATGTATTAAGTATTCTCACAATGTGCTATATTTTGGAAGTTCTGCTTAATAAACGATCTCTTGGAATGCTTCTAGAATTTAAACCAGGAGAATGATAAATCACCGTAAGTGAGATGCTTTTTTATGAATGAATGCCACTCATCTAATACTTGACTGAGCAAGAAGGATGTGCCACCATTATCCAAAATGCTAAAAACCAATAGAACAGGAAAGCTACCTCCTCCTCAGCTTAGTGCTGGGGAACACCTGCTGCAGAACAGAGGTCAAAGCATCCCAAGCTAAAAAAGCAAACATCTTATGAAAACTTTATTTAGTTAGTAACCAAAATGGTCTTGCTATGTTCTTTAGTAAATAAGGCATGCCAAAGCTTAGCAAAGGTAACAAAGACCTTTAGGGAAACTCCTTCTTTCAAACGTATTAAGTTTCCTTATTAAAAGATTTGGCAACTTCTATAAATCTTTAGCTGTCAGCCAATTTAATTAGCTGGGTTTTGAAGCACTTGTTAGTAGTGTGGCAATTAGTGGATTTTCTACACTCACCAATCTCAATAATGAAAGTGCGCCTCTACTAAACTTTGCCGTGGCGACAGGGCCAAGAAGAATCTTTTCTTGATCTACAAACAGAAATCTTCATGCTGTTCCTCTGAGAAACATCTATAGACTCTCCCATGGAAAGACATTCAAAAATGACAAAAGATCTTGGTCACATTTTACCTACCAATGAGCTAGAAGGTTTAAGGCTGTGCTTGCCAAACCCAGCTAGAAAGCATCTGTCCGTCTTGTGTGGTTTACAATGACAGAACTGAGGACCTAAGGTCTTCAAGCCCTCTCATTCCCAGAACACAAAAAAAGTGAAAAACAAACATGAACAAATCCCTCCTTTATCATTTCAGTGAATAACTTCATCTTGATACAAAAAGCAGACAAAAAGAAGCCCTTCCTTCTGATCAACCCAGGACTTCTGGCAAAGAAACATTTATTAGGTACTCTTTCAGCCTCTCAATTTGGCAGAAGCAAAGAGGTGTCATTGAACTCAAACTGGACCATTCTAGTGGTTTGCTAAATAGCCTTTCAAAGAAAAAATAAGATCTGTGATATCTGTTCAATAGTTATAAAATTAATACTATTACTTAATAAACTATAAACAAATCAATTACTTGGAAGGATGAAATTTATTTTTATTTGTTAATGCTCTAAGCAGATAGGATTGGCACTTGACTATGTCCTTACTCTGTCATATTGGGTAGGACCCTAGAAGCCCCTTTGATGTCTCACTCTGGCTGGAGGAGACCGTAGGTTTTCTAACGCCATGGAGCATCCATTTGGATGCAGGCTCAGGAATGGATTGTCATTTAAGGATTACCCTAACTACCCTAGTTCAGAGAGATTTTACTACTAGGGTTGGTAACCAGGTGATGAATTTTTTTGGTCACAGTAACTCATTCAATCATCCCCCAAGGCACAGAGAAGCTGTGATATGAGTTGGTAAGGACTCCTATACCAATGAAATTGTGGTTTCTTGAGGTAATGATGTGAGATGTGACATGCTACAAGGCTGCCTAGACAACTAAACCTAGAGTAAGAACACAGGAAAATTCATGTCACCCTGAAGATAATTACAACCCAGAACTATCTAATTATTCACCTAGAAACAAAGATACCTTGGAACCTAAGTACTTAAATTTTATTATTGTTCTTAGGAATTAAGAGCTCTGTTATACTATGGGATTTCTAAATCACCTATAAATTATTTATCATATTTCTAACCTTTTGGTATTAATGGGTCATTGAAAGAGAGATGAGTAATCAATCTAAACATCATTCATTAAGAAGACAAAGAATAGATCATCGACATTAAATTAACCATGAAATTTAAGATTTGAAAGTTCATATGGACTCTATGTTCCTTAATTCTCATTTATTATATGCCCCCAAATGGGTACATTTTCTAGGCTTTACAGGCTGCATGCTAGTTTTCACCTGCGTATTATCAGCTAGGAAAAAAATCCAACCATTTTCTCCAAATGAGAATATAAAGGCAGAAGATTTATTCCTTCTGAGAGGAGCTCATCTTCGGGGCTCTGGGCTGAGTGCTAACCAAGCCCTCACTCTTCCATGCAGGAGGTCACTCAAGTCAGACTTCCAATGAGACACCCAGTGGACTATGACGTTTATTTATGCAATTAAGAAAATCGAGTTCTGACACAGTTCTCTGCCTTCTCCTACAGCTCCATTACTCAAAGTGATTTAAAAAAAAAGTGAATTTATTTCCAGTGATTACTAACTCACACCCTGGAAAGTACCTCTTCGGCGGTTCATTATTTTCTCCCTGGGACCTGCTCCAGAACACCTACCTCTTCCTTCGATGTCTCAGAGTCCAGCTGGAGAGTGAGATACATGATGATGTGAGGGGTGCTTTGGAGATTCTGCTGAAGATTCTGGACCTCTTCACCCCAGAGGAGTCTGACTAAATCACTACCCGTTGTCTGGGCCTTCTTCTGTTTGGGTTGAATGGTTTCTTTTTGCCCCGAGTTTGCAATTTCAAATGTCAGTTTCACCTATTAATGAAAATAACTGTTTTGGTTTTTCAGCAGTTGTTTATTCCATGAACAAATAGAATGTAATACAGGCGTGCATAATATGTACATGTGCTGTTTATAAAATGCACACAAAGCGCATATAACTGATCATCCAAGAGGCAGAAACAGAGAAATTTTCTGCCTTTGAAAGGACCCACGGACCCACACTTCCCCATTACTTAGCATACTTCTTGACTACAAAGTAAAAAGAGTCTTCTCTAAATCTGAAAATCTGCTTACCTAAGCACATGGAAAACAAAGGCTAACACTGGATTTGCATTCAAATCCAGCTCTCCTACATACCCTCTGAGTAACTCTGGGCAAGTCTCTTAATTTCTGTGGGCCTCAGTTTCCCCATTTGTCAAATCAGGAGGTTGGGCTAAATGATCTTTAAGCTCCTATTCAGCTCTTTGATTCTATTTCTGTTCAATTTCCAGGTTTATTTAAAAAACAAACCAATGAGGGATAAAAACTAATAGTGAACATTTTTCAGTGCTCTGGGCATCCTTCTGAGACTTGCCATTGGTAAGTCTCCTTACCTGGGAGTTACTCATGTCAGTGCAACCCTGGATCCAGTCCCCATCCCTAATAAATGATATGTAATTCAGTAGTTTTATAAAAAACGACAGAAACAAATTTCTATTAAAACAAATTATTTGGGAATAATCAAACAGATTACAATACTTCCATTAAAACTTTGAAAGACTTAGTAACTGTGATCAACGTAATGACCAACCACTATTCCAGAAGGCTCATGATGACCTCCGGCATCAACAGTTAATTTTTATTCATAACCCAAACCTCAAAAGGGAAGGTTTTAGGGTTTTTCCTTCTCTAGCATTAATGCTTATGGATAGTTACAGTCAATGCTAGATGGCTGGGGCGATAGTAGCCCTTTCAGGAGATTGAGTGATTATCACTGTGTAGAGCTCAACTGAACTTAGCTGAATGGCCTTTCTATTGTCAGGCCTTGCTTTTGGGTTCTAAAGACAAGGGAAAGAAAGGAAAAAAACTGGGTCCAAACACCTCATTATGCATCCATACAAAGTGAGGAAGAAGGGGGTCAATCTTAGCAGTGATCAGTGTCCAGCCTGCTCAGCTGGAGAAGGCGAGCTGGGTAGGGTGTCAGGAGCTGCATGAGATGTTGGGATGTGGGTCCAGTTGTCGGACATCACCCGAGCTCCTCCACACCCAGCTCAGCTTTGAGCTTGGCTCAGTTGACTCCAGGGCCTTTGGCTTTCAGAAAGCTTTTAAAGAAATTTAAGAAGAAAAATAATAACAAATAACAGTCACATAATGGCTGCTTCCCAGCCACACTCCCCGAAGTCCTCTTTCTATGCAGAGCCAGAACTCGAGCTCCCTCTCTGGGACTCCGACTTCTAACCGGTGAGTAGTCACCATCTGTAGCTTGGACCAGAGCCACTGCTCCATGCATCCTTTTTTCTGTCCCATCCCACCTCTTAATTCCTTCCTATGTACTGTCATCCTCTAATCATGGTATTCTTACTCCTTGAGGGCCAGGACTGTTGGCTTGTATTTGTACCCCACTGTATTTAGCACAGTGCCCAGTACACAGTAAGTGCTTAATAAATGCTCTTTCATGAAAGTGCTTTATTTTTATAAAGTGCCCAATACAGGCTCATGAGTAGACAGGGCTTTCCTTATCCACATTTTACAAATGAGAAAACTAAAGCTCTGAGATACGCATGGAAATGATGGGGCCGGGTCTGAGACCTACATTTCTTGATTTACAGAACCACGCTCTTTCCAAGATCAGAACCTCATCTACTTATTTCAATTTAAAACCAGAGATGTACAAGGGATGTCCGAGATTTTCTAGTCCAAAATTCTGTTTTACAGATGAGGAAACTGAGGCCCAGAGAAAAAAAATCAGCTGCTGAAGGTCACACTGGTAGGAAGAAGCAAAGTAGATCATATTTCCCAAAATATAAAAATATGGTAACCTTTTTGGTAGTAGCAAAGAATCACAAATTAAAGGGGTACCTTTAATCTCTTTGACTGAACAAATTACATGATCCATGAATATAATGGCATGTCAAAAGAAATGATGAAAGGGATGGTGGTTTCAGAGAAGCCTGAGTTGAATCAATGCAGAGTGAAGCCAGCAGATAGAAGAGAACAGTTCATACAAAAATGACAACACTATAATGACAAACAACTTTGAAAGACTTAAAACTCTGCTCAGTGCAATGACTGATGATGACTCCAGAGGACCACTGAGGACCAATGCTATCCACCTCCTGACAAGAGGTAGTGACAGACCCAAGATGCAGAATGAGACATTTCTGGACATGACCAAGGTAGGGATTTATTTCGTTTGACTATTCATATTTGTTACAAGGATTTTGTGTTTCTTTTTTTTCCATTGGCAGGGAGGTGGGAGAGAGAGGGGGTTAGGGATAGCCTCCTCCCCACCCCCTCACCCCTGAAAATGAGTAGGGAACAGAAGGAAGGCCAGAAGGAATCACAGACAAGCAGGACATCTTTAAAAGTTACATGTTGAATTTATTATGTATCTAAGAAGAAAAACAGGATCCACATCATAGAGATTTGCAATTTCACGTACAATCCTTTCCTTCTGTTGCATAGTGGATATTGAAATGCTCATTATATTTGGTGTTTCTTAGGTTCAGAATGAAAAAATTAAAGTAAAATGGAAAAAAAAGGGCAAGACCCTACATAAAGAGGGAGAAAGAGGAAAAGGCCAACTGGGGCAATAGCTGTGGGGTTCAGTGGTAAAAAGGTGTCATAGTGCCAGTGATCTCTGAACTTGAAATTCCCGGGTCTGTCCCAGTTTCTTTGCCCAGTCTTTCAGGTTCAGAATTAGATTGGGGGCCCACAGGGATGTTGGTGGTAAAGTAGGGTGAGTCCTGAATTGAAACAGGGATCTGGCAAAGGATGGAGGGGATTTTGATGCTAGTGGCAGAAACTCTAAAGAGGAGAAACAATATGTTAGGCACTGATAGTACCCATGGGAACAAAAGACAAGAGGCCTGTGGGCATGGAAACAGGCCAGATGGTTTCTACTGGCCCGGAGAAGATCTGGGACTAAATGGGTCGCAGAAACCTCAGGGTAAGGTGCTTGATTCCAGTCGACACTGGGTAAACTGGGATTATGAAGGAAAGCTAAGCAAGGCAAGGTATGGAGATAGATCTATAAGAGAAGGAGGAAAAAAGTATGTCTGGTAGGGTTTTTGGTGAGGGGGTTAGATAGGGAGGGGCTCACTAAATGGGGACAGACACAAAGAACCTGGATTTGTATATTAATGACAAAAACAAAAACAAAAAAAAACAAGCAAAGCAATGATTTTTTAAAGTGAATCTATCCCATGTGGCTGCTACAACCAGGCCTGTTTGCTATCCCTGTGGAATAACAATCTGCTGGTGAATCGTAAATTAATTTTAACAGCAGCCTTCACAAACCACTCAACTTTCTTTCTGCTACAAACGAGCATTTTTCCCCTTAACTTTGTGGAGGGATGCAAAGAGCCCTGATTTGGGGCCGGGGAGCCCCAGTTCAGAGATTGGCTTCCCTACTAACCCCCGTGGGACCGCTTCCTCTCGGTGCCTCGGTTTCCTCCTCTGTAAAATCAGAAGACTGGACCAGAAGATCTCTGAAAGTCCCTCCTAGCTCTGAATTTCTGATTCTGTGGTTCCTCCTCATCCATCCATTATCAACCGACCCAAAATGCAACAGAACCTCAATTAAGAGTTGAGAAAGAATTTTTCTAGTCCCTGACCTTCTGGCATGGCCAAAGCTGGTTCAGCAACCCAAGAATGTTTACACTTCAGGCTGATGGTCTGGGTGGTGGGTTACATGCAGAGCTACGTGTAAACAGAAATCAGTGAATTGATTTCAAGCATAATTACAGGGAATAAAACAGTAAGAAGTAAACAACAAAAGCTATTTTTTAAAAACCAGTCAGCATTGTGGCAGATATGTATATATTAGGTATATATATATATATATATATACACACATATATAAATGTACATGTATCTCTATGTATACATACATACATGTCTCTATATAATACATATACACACATATACATACACACACACATATGAAAAAAAGCTAGGCGTGGAGTCACAGGACCTTTGTTCAAGACCCAACTCTACCCCCTTCTAATTGTATGACCTGGGTCAATTACTGGGCCTCTCTGGGCCTCAGTTTCCTCATTTGTAAAGTGAAAGGGTTGGACTAGTTGATCTCTAAGGTTCCTTTCAGCCCTAAATCTGACTATCAAGTTGGTTTTATGCCTCCTAAAGCTCACTGGCTTTCTTCCATCCCTCTGAAATAGCTGATCGATTACTGATAGAAAAGAGCAATGTCTCTTTTAATTCTGGCATGATGGAAGACACAGTATTTGACCAGGGTCTTGTTGCCTCTCAAGACTGACTTTATTAACACATTTAAATCATTTTAGTCATTGTGTATGCTGTCCCTTTAAGGCCACATTCATTAGCAGAAAACTTCCAGCCTGTGACAATTTTCAGCACAATTGGGTTCTGGTTCACAATCCCTGAGAAAGCTGTCGCAATAATTCAGGGCAATGGTAGTGAGAGCATGGAGGGGTCCTGGCAGGCTAGTATTTGGTTAGGGAGCCTGTATTTGTAAAGAGGCCCACAAGCCCCAAACCTATATACGTGAGCTTTGAGGTCTGGGCAGTTACTTTCTAAAAAGTCCATTTCACAGAGGCCTTTTGTCTACACTGCCGTCCCCCAAACCCAGATTGAGCCCTCCCTGGTCCCAAAGAAGCAAAGCCACAGTGACTGCATCAGAGAAGCGAAGACAGTCCCCTGCCCTTCTGCCTGAGGAGGGAGGACTGTCCCAATACCCACTCTCTGAGACCATCACTGGGTTTTCAGTAACTCAGAGCATGGCAATTTCTTCATTTACACTGTTAAGTCACTCTAGACGCTGCTCTGTCTCTTTCTGTATTGGCTCCTATAAATCTCCCTATGCTTCTCTGAGTTTCTCCAGTTCATGATTTCTTGAGATGTGGCCAGGCCCTGCTCACGGCTGGCATGGGGGGGGGCCATCACCCCATCTCCTACCTCTTTCCTAGGGTTATGGATGCTCCAAAGTCACAACACAGGCAGCTGGAGAGGGGACTTAGGGAACCGTAGAAAATTAACTAATTAACTGGGAAAAAAAGAATCACTTCAGCTAATTATCAGGATGTAAAATGAACCCACACAAATCATCAGCCTTCCTACCCACCACCAATAAAACCCAGCCAGAAGAAACAGAAAACTACAGAATGTATAAAATAAACATGCATCCAGGTGGCAGTCCACCTACCAAGGTATACAAGAGAACTCTGTGAATATAATTACAGAACATTCCTTAAAGAAATAAAGACAGATGTGAATAGTGGAAGAGATATCCATTGACACTGTTGGGCTGGGCTAACATGATAAAAATGACAATACTGCCCAAGGTACTTTGCGTATCCAGTACTGTTTGATACCTAACGCAACCATGGCTAGGGGAAGAGTTCACGACCACACAAGGGACAGAGGGGATCTTGGAAGGATAAAATGGACAATTTGATTACATAAAATCGCAAAGCTTTTACCCAAACAAAATGAACACAATTAAAATGAGAAGGGACACTGGGGGAAAAATCTTTACAGCAAGTTTCTCTGAAAAAGGTCTAATATCCAAGTTATATAAGGAATTGATTCAGATATATAAGAACAAGGGCCATTCTCCATATGAAAAATGCTCCAAATCACTAATAATTAGAAAAGGGAAAATTAAAATAACTCTGAAAGCCCACCTCATGCATAACAAAATTGGCAAAAAAAAAAAAGAAAGAAAGAAAGAAAGAAAGGAAGGAAGGAAAGAAAGAAGGAAGAAAGAGACAATTCTTGGAAGAGTTGTGGAAAAACAGGCACACTAATAACACGGTGGAGCTGTGAAGTGGTCCAAGCCTTCTGGAAAGCAATCTGGATCTATACTCCCAAAGTTATTAAATTGTGCACACTCTTTGCCTCTGATATACCACTGCTAGGACTAACCTAAGGAGATTAAATAAAGAGGAAAAGGACTCCTATGTACCAAAAAATTTATACGATTTTTTCTGGAGTGGTAAGGACCAGAGTGGGCCCTACCCCCTCAGTCCCACCTCCTTGCGAGGCTTCCTAATGAAGTTCAAACTCCTTGGGCAGGCATCAATGGGGATATCAAGGTGGACACCCCTCTGTCTTTCCACCCTTATCTCATCATTCTTAATCCCCTGGTGGACCGTGATTCAGACAACCTGGACTCCTTGCCATCGTCCGACACAGAGAGCCCGTACATTCACACCATTGTGCACTCACTCCCTTCCCTAAGTCTGGAATGCCATCTTACTGATCCATTTTTTTGCTTATTATTTACAAATACCACTTTCTCCTCCATGAATGAAGCCTCCCTGATCTCCCTAGCTGATAAATGATCTTTGCTTCTCTGATGTCACGTTGTCATTTGAATGCACCTCTCATGCAATCAGGTATTATCTTTTAATACAGTTTCCTGCTCTCCGAGAGCACAGGAATCTTGCTTCATCTAAACTCTCTATCTTTCCCAGAGCTCAGCACAGTATTTTCATAGCCTTCAGTAAATATTTGTTGGAATGAATCGCCCAAGTTCATAGGTAGCCAAGGACAAGACCAGGATGAAAGGCAGGTCTTCTGACTCCTGAGAGAGTCCAGTGTTCTTTCCGTTACACAGCCTTGTCTCCCCACAGCGTGCTTTTGTTTAATGATGACAACACTCAGGAGACTTTATTATACATTTTCCTATTTAGGTATAAATTGTAAGATGATAGAGATTTAAGAGTCAGAAGACTTGGGTTTCAATCCTGGCTCAGCCTGGGTGATGCCGTGCGAGTCAGCTCTCACCTCTGGGGCTCAGTTTCCTTCTTTGTGAAATGAGGAGGAGTATTACCACCTTAAAGTTTGCAAAGTTACTCACACATATTATCTTATTCTTAGACATCTGTTTTCAAACATCCCTGCCAGTCCTAGACCCTATGACCCCATGACATTTAGCCATTTCCAGATCAATGTGTGAAGGTCTCTCCATAGTACTGTACTCTATAAACTTTAATTTTTTTAAAAAATTTTTAATTTTTATGCAATTGGGGTTAAGTGACTTGCCCAGGGTCACGCAGCTAGTAAGTGTCAAGTGTTTGGTCTGAGGCCGGATTTGAACTCAGGTCCTCCTGACTTCAGGGACAGTGCTTTATCCACTGCACCACCTAGCTGCCCCTCTACAAACTTTAAAGAGCCATGAATATGTCCGTCATTGTCATCGTCGTCCTCATCCTCATCCTCATCACCACCACCACTACCACCATTATCACTTACACACAGGCATCATATGGTTTTCCACTGCCCTTTGGGTAACACGCAGCTTTGGTTCTCCTAAGATCACAGTGCCCCATGATCAGTAGCCACGAAGCATTACCAGAAGAATATTGGTGTTTAAAAGATGGGGACTTACATCAGGGGAAGTACAGCTACTAAATGCTAGGGTACTGGCTTTTGAGAAAGGATACAGGTGATCTCTGGTTAAAAACAAACAACTGTGGTAGTTTATTTAGGGCAAGAGAATTCTCTCCACCCACCCCAATACCTATTCCTTCTTTCCTAAATAACTGCTGGCCAGTGGTTGGGAGAGATATACCCACTGGTTTTATTTTCAGCTATCAATTTCCAGTGAGAACTATGGTGAAATTTGGACTTAACAGAAGAAAGGAGAAGGGCATCATAAAAAGGAAACACTTCTCCAAAGACAAGGCAAAAAAGGTCTTGAGGCCCATGTCAGATAAGGCTTTCCCAAAGAAGAGCTATAGGCATCCAGCTGTTGAAGGGGCTGCAGGAAGACAGGCACATTGGGGCACTGCTGGTGGAGTTGTGGTCTGGTACAGCCACTGTGGAAAGGATTTGGGAATGATACTCGAAAAGTCACTAAACTGGGCATATCTCTTGATTCATCAATATCACTGCCACGCTTTCGCCTAGATCAAACAAAAAGGAAAAGGCCTTACACATACAAAAATATCGACAGCAGTTCTTTCTGTACTGGCCAAGAGCTAGAAGCCAAGCAGCCAACTGGAGAATGGCCGAACCAGTTACAGTCTATGAATATATTGGGATATTGTGACATAAGAAATGATCAGAGGGATGGTTTCAGAACAAAAAACTTGTACAGTGAAATGAGCAGAACCAGGAGATCAAGCAATTTATATAATAACAGCAACACTATAATAACCGACAACTCTGAAAGACTTAAGCACTTTGCCAATGTAATGACCAACCAGGAATCCAGAGGACTGATGATGAGGTGGGCTCTCTACCTCCTAATAAGAAGTCATGGGTTCAAGATGCAGAATGAGAACCATAGTCGGGGTCTAACAAATATATTTGTTTGTTTTACTTGATTAGACTTATTTGCTTCAAGGATTGTATTTGCTTCAAGGATTGTGGCAGGAGTGGGGGTGAGCTAACATCTGTGTTGCAAAAACAAACCACAAGGAATAAAAGAGGGTCACAGCAGTATTTTTAAAATCCACAGAAGGAGGCCTGGAGGGAAACACAAACAAGTATAATAGCTTTAAAAGTGATACAGAATTTGTGTGTGTGTGTGTGTGTGTGTGTGTGTGTGTGTGTATGTGTGTGTGTGTATTTAAGAAGATGTTGTACATAATAGAGATTCACGGTTTCCCATGAAAAAGAATGACAGTCATCACTCTATAAGTAGAGTACAAAAGACAGAGCGCTACCCTTGGAGTTAGAAGGCCTGGGCTTGAGTCCTGCCCTGGACAGTTACTGGCCACGTGACCCTGGGTTAGCCAGGCAACCTCAGTTTACTTATCTTTAAAAAATGAAATAATGGCACCTGGGGTAGTGACTTCACAGGTTTTTGTGCAGCTAAAATGAGAAAACATTAGGTAACCTATTATTCAAATTTTAAAACACAATAGTCAGTTATGATCAACAACTAGGTGGTGCAGGGGATACAGCACCAGGCCTGGAGTCAGGGGAACCTGAATTCAAATCTGATCTCAGATACTTCCTAGCTTGGTGACCCAGGGCAAGTCACTTCACCCTGTTTGCCTCAGTTTCCTCATCTGTAAAATAAGCTGGAGAAGGAAATGACAAACCACTCCAGTATCTCTGCCAAGAAAACCCCAAATGGGGTCATGAAGAGTTGGACATGACTGAAAAACAACCGTACAAGAGGAAGTCAATTTTGATTACCACTTACTGTCTCAACTATCAACTCATGCGGCACTCCATATTGTCTGGGAAGAGGATTTAGTCTCCTGCCCAGTTAAAACGAAATATTTTCCTCACATCCAACCAATACCAGGCACCCTTACAAAAAAGGGGCAGCTAAGTGGTCTTAGTTGGTTACAGTAATGTCATCAGGACAAGGGACAGCAACCCTATTACAAAGTACTCGGTGACCTGATTAAGGTCATTTTTGGGGTAAAATGCTGAAGCTCAGGCAAGTGGAAAGACTGCTATTCCAACACTGTACAAGGTATGCAAATAGTAAGTACCTAAACAAAATCCTCAAGAGTGAGGTTAAACCATGTGATAGAAGGCTTAAGAAGAGAGTAATTAAGTGAAAAAATCCCCAGCCATCTGCTAACATAACTTACATGATTATAGAGATTTTATGATGTCAGAAAAGAGTGCCTGTCTATGCTGGCTTAAAAGGACAGTTTCTATGATTATTAACTAGATCCTTGTGCAATCATAATGTAATTCCCTGTTGTCGCTTTACTAAAGAAGAGTTTGATTTGTAGAAACAATGCCCACCTCTAATAAAAAGGGAATCATGTTATTCCAACCTGAAATTTTAAAACTTCCAGAACTCAAAAGATCAGAATGTGAAGAGAATACATCGGGCTTTTTGGTATTACTATGTCTTTAAGAGATAGCTTTAAAAGTGTTAAACATTCAGAATAATAGACAGAAGGGTGGTACCTGCATAGGGCCTGGAATGCAAGATAAAACTCTCTCTATGTTTTCTGAGGTCACATCTACGTCGTTTACAGCGGCAAGGGTATCACCTGAAAACAAGAATATGAAAGAAGGTGAGGAGAGCCACAGAATTAGGGGGTTTTGAGGCTGGAAAGGACCTTGTTAATACTTTAGTTCAACCCTCCTCATTTGACATATAACAGAGAAGCGCAGTGGCTCCTGGGTCCCTCAACTCCCAGGCCAGGACCATCTTCTCATTTCTCATGACCTCCTCCTCCACCCCACCGCAGCCACACACAAAGATGGTCAGACCCAAGATCGTGCCATCGCTCACAAACGTGACAATTCCATGTTCACAAACCCTGACAACAACCTACTGTCATCCTACCTCTCCCCTCTCCAAACCCTGCTCTTTATCGTTACCAGGACCTCCACTGCCTCCCAGTCCTCACTTCTTTCCCAGGTCACCTCTCCTGCACGGGCTACACTCTCCTTACTTTCTCATCTTGACCCCTTGGGAAACCAGTTCAGCTCTGCACTGTCCCCTTCTCCTGAGTCCCGTTCCTTTACCGGATCACCAATTTTGCCTTGCTAAGCCTCAGCCTCAGACCCCTCCCATCACACACTGTCTTTGCTTCTACACGTGTACTGCTGAAGAAAGCTGGAGAAGATCAGAAAACTGTGTTGATTAGATCCATCACAAATCTGTGTAACCCAACCTCCACTGGACCCTCACCGCTGCTAGGCAGTCCTACTGGACCTCCCTTACCAGTGCACTCTCCACTCTCCACAGCAGCTCTTCCAAACCTTGTTATTGTTTTTATTGTTATTGTTCTGTCACTTTTTAGTCCTGTCTGACTCTCTGTGACCCCATTGGGGGTTTTCTTGGCAAAGATACTGGAACAGTTTTCCATTTCCTTCTCCAGTTCATTTTACAGATGAAGAAATTGAGGCAAACAGGGATAAGTGACTTGCTCAGGGTCACATGGCTAGTAAATGTCTGGGGCTGGATTTGAACTCTGGAAGAGGAGTCTTTTTGATTCCAGGCTCGGTGCTTTTTGCACTGCGCCATCTAGCCACCTTCTCATCCCTCCCCTCCCTAAACTGTCTTAGAAGAGAATCTTGCCTCACAGTTCACTAAAAAACAGAGGCCATTGGCCAAGAGCCCCCTCTTCTCCCCTCTTCCTCATCTCCCATCACTCTGATGCCTCTGCCACTTGCCTTCTTCTTACCTGG
>NW_020950239.1:3475673-3496443 GCF_900497805.2 Vombatus ursinus | reverse complement strand
GCCTTCTTCTTACCTGGCTCATGTGATGAAATGGCCCTGGGCCATCCTGGCACTCTGCCTTCCTTGTTCTGTTTCTACGTAATACCCGACCTGGCCTGGCACTGGTGTGAGGATCCACGCTGTTACTTTGTCCCGCTGCTGCCCAGGACGACTGGCCTCTTGTGAGTAAACTCCCTTAAAAACCCAATTAACCTAATTAACCCTAATAAAACCTATTAAGAACTAAGCTGGTATGAGCCCCTCTTTCTTTGTCTGCCACCTGATGATTGGCATAATTGGGGCAGGGCAATCTTCTGTATGAATCACTCCCACTCCGAGGGTCTTCCCTCGCAAATCACCTTGTACTTCATAACTCCTACACGTGGATTTGTGTTTGCTCACTTTATGTTGACTCTGTTACGTGTACCTGTTGTCTCCCTGTTAGCACGCAGGGATTGTCTCATTCTCTGTCCTCGTATCCCCAGTGCCTAGCACAATGTCTGGTACATGGCAGGCACTTAACAAATGCTTGCTGGCTGACAGAGAAATAATTACACCGGGGTTTCTGTCCTCGGGGAGCTCACCAAATACTACAGCGAGTAGGTAAATGTGGTCCCTGATCAATAGAACAGAAATTAGATCATGGCTATGACTACATATATAAAGGTCTGAGATAAGATGAAGGAGAAATCAAATTAACTGCCCAGAAGGCTAACAGGCCGGGAGCAGCCAAAAGAATCAGATGACGGTTAAAAATAATCCCTCGCACTTGGCACGGTTCTCTTGGCACTCTGGGGTTCTGAGGAACTTCACAGTCACCCTTTAAATTTAGCTTTTACTCTAATTTTCACCTCAGCTTTATGTGAATAAGGAAAGGACAGGAAGGACCAGGGCTCAGCTGAGGAGGGAAGAAATGAGTCACAACAGATGGGCTGGCCAAGGTTACACATGGTCAAGCACCATCTTATGCCACAAACATTTGCCTCGCACTATTCATCCATCTGGGGCAGCTAGGTGGCCCAGTGAATGGAGTGCCGGGCCTAGACTCAGGAAGACCTGAGTTCAAATATGGCCGCAGATCCTAGTTGTGCGACCCTGGACCAATCACTAAGCCCTGTTTGCCTCCATTTCCTCATCTGTCAAATGAGCTGGAGAAGGCAATGGCAAACCACTCCAGGATCTTTGCCAAGAAAACCCCAAATGGGGTCATGAAGAGTCGGACATGACTGAAAAATGACTGAACGACAAATTTATTTATTTATTCAACACACACATAGTAAGCCCCTACTCTGTGCAGCCAGGGGAAGGCACAAGACTTTCTCCTTGCCCAGGGCAAGTCTGCGGTTCTGTTGCCCAGACCAAAACCAGGATTCATATTGTTTCTAACCTAAGACCACTTAGTGCCCACTGAATGTTTGCAGCACTACCCCTATGATGCTTGAGGAAGGACTTGATCAAACCCATAGAACTTAGCAGCAGAACCCAAGACAGCACAGACCCAAACAATACAAGACCACGGAGTTCTCTCTAGAATTGCAGAGTTCCTAGCTCCCACACAAAGTTATAAGGCTGGAAGGAGAAAATAAGAAAAGACTCCCATGGGAAAGAATTGACAACAAAGCACAAACCCCAAAGATGAGAATAACTGCAAAAGTGTACGTGAGGACTCAAGGAAAATGAAAAGCCTGGCCGCAGGGTCAATAAGAATGCCCAAAGGAAATGAAGCGAGACTTAGACACAGCCTTATAAATGACATGAAGGTAACAGAGGAAAGAACTGGAAAAGAAATGAAAATGTTTCTTAAAAGGTTGGAAAATGAGCAGATTAATGAATACTCTGCTCGTTGACAGGCTAGGGAATTGTTCAGAAAATGTAATCCGAAAGATTATCTACGGTGGAATTCTAACTTTGCACAGGAGAAGGCCAAAATAGAAACACAGTCCACATGGTTCCCGTTCTTCACTCGTGGCAGTCAGAAGGAACTTTACCAGAGCACATAGAAAAGAAGCAAAAGCCAGAAACCATTGCATATGCAACAAATACTTTCAAATGTCGGGCTTCCTTCCCCCCTGCTTCTGAGGCCGAGTCAATCTGCAAAACTCCTCGCCTTCCTGAGCCTCTCATCTGGAAAAGGCCTCCTTCAGCTTCATGCGGGCAATGGGCCCTCTGCTAGACGCCACGGTGGGCACTCGCAACTTTCGATCCATTAAGGGAGGCAAAAAGACGACCATCACATGTTCTCAGAAGAATCTGTGGATTCTTTCTTTGACTTTGTGATTGGAGGCTTTTTTCCTCCGTAATGAGCATTCTGGAAACTAAGCGATGGATAACACTGCTGCTCTAGGGTGCAGAAAACCACTCTAAGAACTCAGTGTTCTCCCAAGGGCGGATGTCTGATTTAGAAGTATTTCTATTCATAAATTACACATTCTCTATCATCTGGTACCGGGCAAACCTTAAACTTTTCCTGTCTATTAATGGGCTGTTATGGATATAGCTATAGCCAGGCTAAGATTATGGCATCTCCAGACTTGGAGAACTGCATTCCTGATTAAATGGTTTCCTGTGTGACAAATCACATGGAAATATGCCTATATGATCCACACAAATATACACATGTATACATACATGTACACACACATACACAATGCACACACACACACACACACGTACATGCACACATTCCTATGTAGGGTCCCTGATGCCCAATGCCATGCCTCACCATGGTGTGGTGACCCTGGATTCTTACAGTCTTTCCCACAGAAGCTTGACTCTTGGCTCCCTGCACAGTAACAGACCCTTAGTAGTTGTCTGAGGACCAGCCTAGTTGACTTTAGAGAGGTATTTAAACCAGATGACAAAAATTTTGGCTAAGGGTTTGAGCTCTACACTGGCAGAGGCATGAGTGAAACCACAGATCTTCTGAATTACTGGAGCATGAAAACATACCTCATTTGCACACATACTCTCTCTGCCACGCATCCCCAGTTGCTTATTTCTGTGTTTTTATCTCAGACTTGCAGGGGGGTTGACTCCCTGGACCACTGACCATCTCTTCTCCTGGTGCTCCCTGACCCAAGCCCACGGGAACACTCCTGAATGTAGCTCAGGACCGCTAGGACTGCCATCTTGCTCCACATCTGCAGAGAGGGATACTTACCGATCAGCACTTGGCCACTCTTCATGGCTGGGCCTCCTGGGAGTAAGCCGTGTACTACGAGTTTCGCTCTGTTGGCGCCTTCGGCTTTTCTCCTCCATTTAGACTGGTGAATGATTCCCAACAACACTTCCAGAAGCTTGAGATGCTCTTTTGCTTTTATGACTGTTGCGTTTTTGGGGTTTACAAAGACAGATACGTCCTTGTACTGCTGCTGAAGGATGATGCCCATTTTCTGAGTGGGCTGATGCTTTAGGATTGATACTGGTGCACTGCTGTTTTTTTTATTGTAACGCTTTGGCAAAAGTCTTCGGCTTTTCAAAATTTTGGAAAACTTCTTGAGTCTGGGTTCATATTTTCTTCCTTCTCTGAGATAATCCTCATCAAAGATGATTTTATTTTCACTGAACCTCACATGGTTCACAGCCGGCGCTTCTGGGAGGAGACTTTCTTCTTCACTGTCACTCAGCTCTAGATAAAATAGCTCCCCGTATTTCTGCACACTGTCCGACCATTCAGCCTCAAGGTCACTGTGAAAAAGAAGAAAAGATTATACCTGGAGAGCAGCCAACAACAAGACAAACAACTTTTCCAGGTTTTGTCTCAGAATCTTTAAGATTCCATTGTCCCTCAGAATTCTAATTTATTAGAACTAAAGTTTTGTGAGGAACCAGAGAGCGAGAGAAACCACTCCCTTCTAGGAGGTCAAGTGGCCTTTTTCAGTGTCCTTAGTATTCAGCCATTTCATTGAACCAGAGATGAATAAGCATCTCAGGAGGACTTGAGTTCAAATCCTGCCTCAGACACTTACTGGCTGTAGGACCCTAGGCAAGTCACTTAACCTATCTGCTTCAGTTTCCTCAACTGCAAAATGGGGAAAATAACAGCACAGGGTTGTTTGGAGGATCAAATGAGATAATATTTGTAAAGTTCTTAGCACAGCGCCTAGCACATAGCAGGTGCTATTTAAATAGCTATAAATTAGCTATATAATTATATAGAAATGCTATTTCCTTCTTTCCTCCTTTCATCCTGATCTATATCTTACCACTGGACCCAGATGGCTCCGGAGGAGAGAATGAGGCTGAGACTTTGCACAGGCCTCCCTCACTTAAATCCAATTCACTTGCAAGTCATGGCACCATCTTCCTGATGTCATGGTCCTCTTTGAGAACAAAGGACAAGCAACAACCTTCCCCCTATAGAAGTAAGGAGGTCTCTTCCTTTGGACATCAAATATTCATTTGGGGCCATGTCTCCCTTACACTATTCAGCAATACTCTCAGTTTGATTAGATGTTTATTCAAGGCCATGACCCATCAGTTGAACCCTATGAACATTGAGAAATGACTTACGTCTATGAGGTGACAAGGTGATGCAGTGGACCTGGAATCAGAAGACCTGAGCCAGAGTCCTGTCTCAGCCTCAGTTTCCTCATCTACCTAACCAGGTTGCTTGTGAGGATCTAATGAGTTAATACACATAATGTGCTTTTTGAACCTTAAGAAACATGCCATTATGTAAATCCTCTCTGAACCCCGGTTTCCTCATCCATAAAATGTGGTGGTTGAACTAGACGCCTTCCAATGTCCCTTCCAACTTTAAATCTATGGTTCTATGAGCCAGTTTGCATCCACGAGAACGAGACCTATAATTTGCTAGACAACTCTCATAGATGATGGTAGGAAGACAGTAAACCACATATTTCCTAATTCATCATGTGAATCAAAATATCTTTCTGAGAAGTGAAGCAATGAAAAAACATAACTTCTAGAAATACAGGAAAAAAATAATGATTTTATAGCATCAATTTAAGATGAAATCAATCTACTCAAAGCAAAATTTACAAACTGCTTTCCCTTTAATAAAAACTCGATACAGCAAAATCATCCAGGCAGAATCCTCTCAGAAACACAAGCACTAATAGGAGGGCACAAAATGGTATAATTTGTATTCTGATCATTCAACCAACAGAAAATATAGCTACTTTCTGTATCAGCCATTAGCAATTCTACTCAAGCCTGAACAGAAAGGTCAGAATTTTTCTTTAAAACTCTGTTAAAGAAATGAGAGAAAGTAGCAGTTTAGCTGTATTTGCCAACCACAGACTGGCGCAGCTGTCAAGAGACCAGTTTTTTCGACAGTCAGAATGCTAAATTCCAACCTTCCAAGGCCAAAGAGTCCTTGCTGTTTTCCCTTGTCATCACCAACAAATCTTCAGTGATAGAATCTCAGTGGGAGGAGGGGAGGCCCAGTGACTGTCAGGCTAGCCCACACCTGACCACAATCAGCACTAGACAAGAATTCTTCCAGCCCGGAATGGGACCCCTCCAGGAAAGCAAACCTACTTCCCGCCATGGGGAGCTCAGCCTCGGGACAGCTCTAATTGTTCGTGAATTTCTCTTTATATCAAGCCTAAATTTGCTACTCTGCAGCTTCTACTCATTTCTCATAGTTCTTCCCTCCTGGGCCAGGCAAAACAAACCTAACCCTTCTTCTCCATGACAGCCTGAAGACCAATGTTACCCTCTGAACACTTCTCTTTCCCAGGCTGGCTCAACCAGTCCTCATATAGCCGACCTTGAGGCCATTCACCATTTGGACACATTTCCGTTTATCAATGTCCTTCCCAGAATGTAGAGCCCAGAATCAAACACAATATTCTAAGGTAGCATTTATATAGGGAGTCAAGGTTTGCAAAGTGCTTTACAAATATTATCTCATCATATCCTTGAAACAACCCTGGGAGGGAGGTATGGTTATTATCCTCCTTTTTACAGATGAGGAAACTGAGACTGACAGCAGTTAAGTGACTTGCCCAGAGTCACACAGCTA
Source organism: Vombatus ursinus (assembly GCF_900497805.2). Taxonomy (NCBI): domain Eukaryota; kingdom Metazoa; phylum Chordata; class Mammalia; order Diprotodontia; family Vombatidae; genus Vombatus; species Vombatus ursinus. Next base: position 3,490,472 of record NW_020950239.1, on the reverse strand, counting down.
GTAAGTGAGTAAGGCTGGGTTTGAACTCAGGTCTTTCTGATTCCAAGTGCAGCGCTGTGTTATGCACTGAGCCTGCTAGATTTGATCTGATCATAACAGAACACACCAGGACTAGTCCCTCCCTGGTTTAAAACACTTACCTGTTTTGCTTGACTATACATGTTGATAATAGGGGTGCTATTTTTTTCTTGTTTTCTCAATGTAGGGGGAAAGCAGGTGGGAAGGACAGCAGGATCTTTGTTTGAATATAAAATAAAATTCAATTTTAAAGTACAGAAAATGAAAGAGCCACAGGAAGACGGTGACATACAGTAATAAAGAAACAGACTTCTAAGAACGTTCATAGTGTACCTGAAGTCATTCCTCAAGAGCTAAGAATCTCCCTCCCCAAACACTCCCCACCTCAGTGAACCCCTACCATGGTCATTCAAACCCCATTCTCTGTCCTCATCCCCATCCCTATTTACCTAGCCCTTATTCCTACCCCCCTTAACCCAAACTCCTCCCAATTGGTGAGCACCCCCCGCCCCAGTTCCTTGGTTTTTGTCACCACAAATTTTTTTTTCTATAAATATTTTTGTACATCCTTGGTTAGAGTTTGTTTTGCTTAGGACTAATCCCTTCCTTACTCTATTCTCCTTTTTATTCACCCCCCTCTCTCTCTTTCCTATTTTCCTGTTGAGTGGAATGTATTTCTGTATCCAACCATATGTATTTTCTCCTCTTGACTAGCTCGGAGGAGAGTGAGGTCCTTGTATCCATAGATTTCTTGTACACTTGGATCGTGTGAGATAAAGTCTCCCATCCTTCTTCTATCCTTTCCTCTCTTCTTTTAAGATGACCAAAATGTAACAACGCCCCTCCTTGGCCATCTGTCTCATTAGATTTCCTCTATGACCTTGACGACAACTGAGTTTTGAGGGACGCGTGAATCAGCCCTGCCCGTTAGAATATAATCACTTATCCTGGGATATCCTTAAGGGTAGGCTTCCCTTTGTTCTGGGGTTCCTGCCCTGGTTAGTCCACTGTAGGCTTTGGCCCGAGCTGGAGGCTGGCACTGAAGACGCTTGGCATCTGAGCCACACAACTGTTGCCTGGTTGTGCATCTTCTTCCTTCTCACTGCACAGCCCAAGACCCTGGACCACTGCCCTGAGACACAGGGCCCCTCCTCAGGTGGGATTTGTGACCTGAAACCGGGGAGAGAGCCACAGAAGGGCCAGTCCACGTTGTCGCTTTTCGCTGTGGAGCCTAGCTTCTCCCTGCTCTGCGAAGCCTTTCTCGGCTCAGGCTCAATCCCCAGAGCCTGCAGACCTCTCTGTCTGTCTCCCCACATGATTCTCTGTGATTTTTTTCTTTGACAGCACGGCCCTTCTTCTAGCCAAGGTCAACATCTCCATCTGTGCCTTCGACCCTATCTCCTATTTTCTTTGGCAGATCTTCCCTTCAAGCATACCCCTCCCCCTTCTTCCATCTTTCTCCGTCTACTGGTTCCTTCCCTATTGCTCTCAAATGGTCCCAAGTCAGTCCCACCCTTAAAAAAAGCCCTCACTGGGCCCAACCATCCCCTCAGGTTATGGCCCTCTACCTTCCCTTTCTCAGGCAAAATCCTAGCTGCTACACTTGTTTTCTGCACTTCTCCTTTCACTCACTCCAAAATCTTTGAATTCTGGTTTCCAGTTCTTTTGAAACTGCTCTCTCCAGAGTCAGTCTCTGACAGCTATCAGAATCTCTCTCTTTCTTTAAATTATTTTATTTTTATGGAATAAGACAAGTATCTCCATAACATAGTATAACAGAAAAAGATGGATTGCACATGAAACTACAAATCTATTATGTACAACTTGCTATTTCTTTTAAACATATATAAATATATTTCTATATTTCTATATATTATACAAAATATATTAAATATAAATAAATATAAAGTTTTCATGTAAATTTCTTTCCCCCCCTTTTTTCTTCCCTCCCACTCTGCTCTAGAGATGGCTACCATCAGACACATATAGATGTACATGTGTGTGTGTATTTATACACACATATTATATATATATACATATCTGTAAAATTATTCTATACATACTTCTATCACTTCTTTCTCTGGATGCAGACAGCATCTTTCTTCATCCGTCCTTTATTTTTAATTTGTGTATTTTATAATAGACAAAATAAATTATTTACTCAAAGTCATTCTTAAAACTATTGCTGTTGCTGTATACAATGTTCTCTTGGTTCTGCTCATTTCACTCTTTACCATATATATGTATATATACACACACATACACACATACATTCACATACATGTATGTCTTTCCATGCCTTTCTAAGATTATTGACCTCAATAATAATCTCTTAATGATCAAATCCAGTGATCTTTTTCTCAATCCCCATCCTTCCTGAACTCCACGCTGACCCATCTCCTCCTGGATACTCTTGTTTCTCTGCGTTTCTAAGGCCCTTTTTCCTCCCAGTTCTCCTACCTATCTGACCACTCCCACCTTTTCTGTCCCCTTGACTGGCTTACCATCCATAGCAAGCTCATACTTGGAGGTTGCCCTGTCATTGTTGTACCACTGAAACTCAAAAGGATGCCCAGAGTCGACCATAGACGTCCTAGGAAGATTCTGCTTACCCGACACATTTTTACCGGGCTAGCATTTTCGTGATATACAGCTATTTTTAACCAGAAGTTTTCTACTGCTCATGACTTTACTTTTTTTACTTTTTATATAAAAAAACCCTATTTCCTCATAACCGGAGAGACTCTGCTTGTTGGCTCTCTCTACGTGTGAATGAAGATATATTCCTAATAGAATTATCTGTGCCTCCCAACAGTTCTTCACTTTGTGGCACAGTCCCAAGGAGCTTCCCTGACAAAATCCCCTAACCGTGGACGATCCAAGGCTCTGTGCTAGGCCCACCTCTCTCTCAGTGACCCTATCAGTTCCCTAGGTTTTAATTAGTATGCAGATGACTCACAGATTCACATATCTATCCTAAATCTGAGCTCCAGGTCCATTTCATCAATTGCCCACAGGACATTTCCAAATGGATATCCCCAAAGCATCTCAAACTCAACATGGACAAAACCGATCCTCCTTTCTTTCCCTCTGTCAAACATCTCTACCTCTGTGGGAACCATGCTACTTTTCTACACTCTCAGATCCACAACTCCAGTATTACCTCAATTCCTCACTCCAATCAGTCACCACATCTGGGCATCCCTGCCTTCAACACACGTTTACCAACTGACCCCTTCTTTCTACCACAGCCACCATCTTAGTTCAGGCACTCACTGGCTCCCACCTAGACAACTGCAATGGTCTTCCTGTCCAAGGTCTCTTCCCCCTCCAGTCCATCTTTCACACAGTTGACGTGACTTTATGTAAGTGGAAATCTGACTACGCCAGTCCCCTACTCAATAACATCTAGTGGTTCACCATTGCCGCTAACGTAAAATAGAATTTCCTGTTTGTTTTTAAAGCCCTGTAGAACCTGATCTTAATCTGTCTTTCCAGCCTCATTATACATTATTTCCCTTAATGAATGATCAAACCAGACTGGACTTCTCTGTATTATTTACACAGAGCAGTCCATCTCTCATCTCCAGGCCTTTGCACTGGCTGTCCTTGATACCTGGAATACACTTCCTCGCTCACTTCCCATCTCCCAGTATGTTCCATTTTCTTCCTGACAAATCCTTCTATGATTGCCCTCCATCTCCACCTTGTGTCCACACTGTATGTATTTATTTTGTACATACTTATATGTGTACATGTTGTCTCCTCTGATGGATTAGAGGCTCCCTGAAAGCAGGAATTGTTTCATTTTTTTGCCTTTGTATCCCTTAGTCCGTAGCATATTGACTGGCATGCAATAGCTGCTTAATACTTGCTTGCTAATTGACTGACTGCTTGACACCCTCTTTTTCACTCATGCATTTCCCTGCTGACATCCCTCATTCTAGGTGTTAAAAATCTGGTGAATTATTTCCCTCAGATCATAAAGTATTATGAAATGCAAACCTCTTCTACCCATGCCTTCAGCTTTGATGTTGGTTATTTCCACTCCCTGGGTAGTAGGTAGAGTGCTGGACGTGGAGTCAGAAAAAGTGAGTTTGAATCCTGTCTCAGACATTAGCTTTGTGGACATGGGCAAGATGCTTAATTCTCAGGGGCAGCTAGGGGGCGCAGTGGATAGAGCACCGACCCTGGATTCAGGTGGACCTGAGTTCAGACTGAGCTCAGACACATAACACTTACTAGCTGTGTGACCCTGCGCAAGTCACTTAACCCCATTGCTTCACCCCCCCCCCCAAAAGATGCTTAATCCTTCTCAGCTTTGGTTTCTTCATCTGTGAAATGGGGATAATTATAGCCCCTACCTCACAAGGTTGCTCTAAGGATCAAAGGTGATGTTTGCTTTGCAAACCTTAAAACAGTATATAAATGTCAAGATTTACTGTTATTGTTGTTACACGCTGGGTTAGTTTGTTATTCTATAAATCTGGCATGGATATTTAGCGATCGGGGCCATCACATGCCTGTCTACCCTTCAAAAGCTCTGAGAACTGATCATAACATCAACAGACTCAGTTCTCTGAGCTTTAATCCAGATGTCGTCACTAAAGAAACACTGACAGGCAGAGGAAGGCATTCTAGGCTCATCTTAAAATAATTTAAAATTGCTTATTAGCTTCATGCTTGTCTCTGTGGGGAGTGCCCAAGTGCACATAAAGGCACTGCCTCTGCGTTCTTAAAAGTGGGGGGGAAAGCTGATTCATCCACTCCTCCACTTAGTTTGCAATAAAGAAAGAAACACGTGCCTTGATTTGGACCTTTAAGAAGTGGCAGAGACCAGTGATGTTACCGGGCAGTCTTCGTCCACATTTCACGTGCCTGATTAAAACGCAGAAGAGTAAACCGGTGGAGTAGACTAGAAAAGCCAGAAACCGAATCCATCAGAACTGTCACATCCAGTGCTTTGGCAAAGCAGAGCGCCTCAATTCCTGGAGGCAAAACTCCTTTGTTGATACGAACTGTTGGGAAGACCAGAAAGCAGCTGGGTAGAGGGCAGACTCAGGCCCTGTACCTTTCACTATCAGGACCAGCGGAAGAACTTTTATCCAAACAAGGACGGAGGAAATCAGAAAAGACAGAAAGACAGTTCTGACCACATAAAACTGGAAATGGTTTGCGTGATAAAATCAAGGCCTAAATGAGAAGTGAAATGGTAGAGGGGAGACAACATATTCATTAGCTATCACCAACAAAAGTCTGATGTCCAAAGTAATGGGAATTCACACAAATTTAGGACATCGAGAGCCATTCCCCAATAGAGAAGCAATCAAAGGATGTGAATAGTTTTCAAAAGGAGAATTTCAAACTATAAATGACTACATGAGAACCCATTCCCAATCACTGACAGGAAGAGAAATATATTTGCACAGTTAAAACTCAGGTTTCATGTTGCACCCTGATAATTGGCAGTGATAAAAAAGAAGAGAAAAGGATGTTCTAAGAAATTCTAGAGACACGCCTGTCTCCTGGGATGCCGACAGTTCCGGTGTCCTGAGAAATCTGGGCAACGTGTCAGAGCTGGACTACCTCTGTCCAAAAAGTTAGTAAGCCACAATGTAAGGCCACTTGGCTGAGGTTGCAAATGACAGTAAATTGGAATTTCTGGGCCACAGTGACAGCTGGCACTGTGATAAAAACGGCTGGGGCAAGTTCAATGGCCAGGTATCACCTACTCCCTTGGGCTTTTTTTCTAGAGATGAGGATTTTAAAAGGTCCCAGTGTGGTAGAATGGGCCAGAGGACCTGGATTCAAATACTGCTTTTGTTACTTATTCCCTATATGTCCATTGGCAAGTACCCTGGGCTCCACGGGCCTCAGACTCCCCATATGTAAAATGGGGGTTTTGGACAAGAGGAGGATCTTCTGAAGACCCTTCTAGCTTTAACTCTATGATCTTTGGTCCTAAAGCCATTAGAAGACACGAGAGCCAGAAACCACAGCCCCGCATTTCATCTGTTTCAATTGTTAATTTCAAGATGAAAATGATTGTCAAATCGACTACTATAAAACCTAAAATAATTTGATATTCAAGTCAATGCAACAAGCCTCTGTGGAACTTCACCCTCCGCTTGTGGTTCTGCCCTCCAGGTCCCAAAGGCATGAGTCTAATTCCTTCTCCACCACATGGCAGCCCTTCTAATAACTGAAGACACGAGCATGCCCTCTTCACCAGGCTGACTGCTTCCCAGTTCCTTCATGGCCAACAGGGCCTTCCCCATCTTGGCTGCCCTCCTCAGGGCACCCTTCCTGAATCATGGCCTCCAGGAATGAAGAGGAAGCTCTGCCCGGGGCAGAGGACGCGGGGCCATCACCTCCCACTCCTGGAAGCTGTGCCCCATTTAATGCAGCCCAAATTTGCATGTATTGGGTGACGCATCACCCTACCAATCTATTGAGCAAGCAGACCATTAACTCCACCATCCCAATCTCTTTCAGAACCATGGTTGTCTTTATCCACCCCTCCCCATCTTGTATCTAGGAAGTTACCCTGACGTCCTCCCCAGCAAGACTTCGCATTTACCTAGAAAATTACAGGGGGTGGGGTGACAAGCCACGGAGGCTGGGATGCAGACAGAGCTCCCGCACTAAATTCTCCTGCGCTCTTAAAATTCCCTTTTCTGTGAGAGTCTTGCCCTTCCACTCACTCATCACACGACACTGTTTGCAGGATCGTTCACAGTAGCTTCCTTACCTCCCGACAAGGCTGTGAGCAGCAAGAGGGCCGGGAACACATCCCTAAGCTCGTCATCCCCTCCCCAAGCACCCGGCACCCTGCTCTACACACGGCGGGGCCTTGTTCCCTGAGTCACGGAATGCTGCATATCACAGCTGACTCCATGACATTGACATTCTATTTATGCAAATGACAGGGAACACCTCCCACTGGCCGCGGCTCCCCGGGGGCGGGGACTGAAGGTCACGGGGTCTCCCCCAGGTCCAAACCTTAGATCCTGCGCTGGAAACTCTGGGGCTAGCTAGGGAGCCGCGCACATGCGCACTGAGTCAATGCACGCACGACAGCAATCGTGGATTAAGAAATTACTGACATTTAAGTCCTTGCAATTCCAGGGGAGGGGTCGGCTGTCAGGGCCCACTATAGTGAGGGTGCCTGCATCTCGAGGGGGCATACAAGGTGGAAGGACGCCGCCTTGGGAGGTGGAGGATCTAAGTTCGACTGCTGACCGGACCCTCCCTGCATGACCTTAGGGAGTCACCTCAGTATGCTCAGATATAAAATGGGCTGGATGTGGGCTCCTCCCCCTCCCAGACCACCCACGGCCGCCCAAGAAGGCCTTGGAAGGTGCCGCTGCCCCCCCACCCCGCCCCCATCACGTGGTCCTCCTTAGGGCGCGCAGCAGACGCACAGAAATGTCCCTCTTCGCGACCCTTACTCATCGTCGCTGCCGCTGCCGGAGAAGTACGACGAGCCTCGGCTCCCGCCGTCGCCGCTCTCCCCGCTCTCGGCCTCCTCCTCCTCCGGCGAGGCGGGGGCGCCCCCCGGCCGGGCCGCGGCCGCCCCATCCTCCGTGCTCCCCGCGGGCAACGGAGGGGCCTGCCCGTGCAGCCCTTCGGGATGGGCCGCGGAGGTGCTCCCGCCCGACATGTCTGGGAAGCCAGGCCGAGAACGCGGGCCGAGGGCGGGGCCCCGGGCCACGTGGACACAGCCGGCTGTTTCTATTGGCTGCTGTGAGGTCGCCTAGGAGACGGGGAAGCTTCCAGGCTCTGGAGGGAAAGAGGGGAGAGGAGGGAGGGCGGGAGGAGAAGCTAAGGGAGGGAGGAAGAAAAGAGAGAAGAGGAAGGGGGAGGAGAGAAAAAGGAGGGGAGGAGGAGAGGGGAAAAGAGGAAGGAGAGAGACGAAGAAAGGGAAGAGAAGGGGAGGAAGAGAGGAAAGAGGAGGAGGGCAGAGAAGAGGAATGAGGAGGGAGGGGCACAAAAAGTAGGAAGGGGGGGAGGGGGAAGAGAGGAAAGAGGCCAGGGAAGGGAGAAGGTAGAGGGGGAGGAGGAGAGGGGAAAAGGAGGGAGAGGAGAGAGTAGGGGAAGGAGGCAGTGTGATGCAGTTGAAGAGGCACAATTGGAAGTCAAGAGAGATCTAGATTCGTTTTCTGACTCGGCTCCTTACAACCCACGTGACCTTGGGCAAGTCCTTTTACTTGACAGTGCCTCAGTTTCCTCAACTGTAAAATGAGGGGGTTGGACTAGAAGGGGAAAAACAAGAAAGGATAGCCCCTTCTGAGGGACACCGGGGCTGCTGCTCCTCTCTCCCCCTGTCCTCTGACCTTTGTCTCCCCGGCATCCTTAGCACATCCTGAGAAAGGATAGGGCTCATGACAAGTGATCGGCCAGTATGGGCTTGAAGGGGCCCTCCGAGACCATCTGGTCTCATCCGGAGCTTCTGGTCAACGAGGCCCAGTGCTCCTGGATGCCTGAGCTGCAGAGAACTGGTGTAGCACAGTGGGGTAGTAGAAAAAACAGTGGACAAATCATCTTTATCATCAAGGATAATTGCGCACATCTCTATGTCACTTTAACATTTACAAAGTACTAGGCTTCCTTACAGCTGCCTTGTGATGTAGTCAGAAGATCCTGGACTTCCCCTTTCAACTCAGCGGATTGAGCACTTACTGTGTGCTGTGCACAGTGCTAGGTGGTGGGTATACAAAGACAGAATAGTCCCTGCCTTCAAAGAGCTTCTGTCTTATTGGGGGAGAGAGAGAAGTAACATGTGCACGCGTACATAGAAATAAAATATGTAACTAAGTAAATAGAATTCTCGGGTGTTGGGTCGCCTCTTAGCTGTTTGACCACCGGCATGCTGTTCACAGCCTAAGATCATAGGATTTGCGCTACGGAGGGTGTTTGTTAGCATGGATGTCAGGGAAAGGTTGCAATCTCTCCTGTGGAGATTGCTGTGTTTCCAATCTGACCTCTTGACTTTTCCCTCCCAAACCCAGGAGTAGGATCATAGTGGAATACCCCGGGGGATCCCCTTCCCTTGACTTGCACTCTCACAAGGCAGGTTCCTCAGAGGATGACTGTGCCAGGTTCAAGATACACCTAGAATTACAGTTCCCACCCACTGAGTTTACGTTTCAATATTCATCCAATTAGGATGAAACAAAGGCATATGCTGGAATAGCAGAATAAGATAATAATTTAGGGCACACTTCCCCACAAGAATACACACTACCCAAGTACGGATCGCAGGCACGAGCACACGTGGGGAATGCTTGTGACTCCCTTGACACTTCGGGTCCCTGTTATCTCTCCTGCTTTCCCTGTACTGCTCCTCAGCTGGGCCACTTGCTCTGCTGGCCATGTGGTTCTAGTGGTTGGCTTTGGTCTGCTTCATCTCCAGCCTCTGGCTCAGCAGAAGGCCTTGCCTGGGGCACTGCTGTGGGCTCTCTGAATGAACCCCTACCCTTGGACAAGTAGCAAGCTGTCAACTCTGAGGCCTGCCCTCCCTTGAGCCCCAGCTCCAGGTGCCCAGAAAGGGTGGGGTTCAGGAAACAAGGCCCTTGAATCTCCCTCTCAGGCTATGCCTAAGCGCAGGTCTTCTACGGCCATCTACAGAAAGATGTCTTTGCCACTGGGAGGCGATGGGAAGGAGGGGAAATAGAGAGAAATATCCCCCCCAACATACACTTGGGGTCCTCTTCAAGAAGTTCAAGAGAGAGCCCAAGAGCTTAATCCTTCCTCTATTGCTGATTCCAGAAAAGGTGATTAACTCTTCAATTGACTCAAGGGTCATTTCTCAGTTTTAAAAATCTCAATCTCTGCTATCACCCATGTCAATGAATAGACAAAGGCAAACTATTGAGGCAGTTGACACCCAGTAGCAAGCCGATTGTCATTGACAAGTATAAGATCTTAGATCTTGAACTGGAAGGGGGCTCAAAGGTCATCGAGCCCAACCCTCTCATTTTACAGATGAGTAAACTGAGGCCCAGGGAATTTGTGACCTGCCCAAGTCACATAGATAGTGACAGTCATAATTTGAACAAAGGTCCCTTGACTCCAAAGCTACAGGTGCTTTTAGTGGAAGACTCTCGCAGTGGTTACAAAGGGATTTTCCCCCCATCCTGAGTTCTTGTGCTGATTAAGCTAACTCTTCCACGTGAAGACCTCCCCAAATTCAATAAACTCAAAGAATTTCTCTCCAGTGTTCTCTGACGTACAATGAGGTGACATTTGTCGCAGAAGGCTTTCCTGCACTCATCACCTTCAAAGGATTTCTTTCCAGTGTGAGATAAGTGATAACCTCATGCTGAAAATTTCTGCACATTCATTATACTTAAAGGGTTTTTCTGTGGAGTGAATGATTTGATGTACATTCAGTTTCTACCTCCACCCAAAGGTTTTGCCCCATTTATTACACTCAAATCCTCAGCCTCATTTCCTGATTTTTCGTATGCAAATGACCAAAGACTAATGTCCTGTAATTTCATGAAGTGGATTGTGGGGATTATTCTGATGGGTGGTTAGGGGAGCTGATCAACCTCATACCAACAGGGTCATATATTTAGAGCTACAAATAACTTTAGTGGTTCTCATGAATAATCTTATTTTACAGCCGAGGAAGTTGAGGGAGAGAGGTGAGGTGAGAGCTGGTGTTCAGATGTAGGTCTTTTGTCTTCGAGTTCAAGGCTGTTTGCTCACAACCTCCCAAGGTTGTTGTGAGGATCAAATAAAGACGGTATTTTAAAATCCTTAGTACAGTACCTGGCTTATGGTAAGTGCTATTTTTTTTTTTTTGTTTAGTCATTTTCAGTTGTGTCTGATTCTTCATGACCCCTTTTGGGGTTTTCTTGGCAAAGATACTGGAATGGTTTGTCATTTCCTTGTCCAGCTCATTTTACAGATGAGGAAACTGAGGCAAATGGAGTTAAGTGACTTGCTCAGGGTCACACAGCTAGTAAATGTCTGAGGCTGGATTTGACCTCAGGTGCTCCTGACTGCAGGCCTGGTGCTCTATCCACTGCACCACCTACCTGCCCCGGGTGCCATATAAAGGTTAACTAGTGATGATGATGATGATGTAGGTGCTTAATGTTTTTTTTTTCCCCATTGCCTTAAGCTGCTCAAAAAGGAAAGAAACAATTGACTGAAAAAAATTCTAACACCTATCCCAGAATAGAATGAACTGCCTCAGGGGAGAGTGAGTCACTACAAGATGGTCATTAGTTAGAGAGGTTTTCAGTGGGTAAGGACTGGACTAAATGACCTCTTCAATTCCCCAAAGCTCCAGGACTCTGTATTCCCACTCTCCCATTTTACAGATTAGAAAGACAAGGCCCAAAAGAGAGATGTGACTTGGCATGGGTTCAGAGTCTCTAACTGTCATACTACCGAATGATAGCTGGGTACGGTCCTGCCCAGATCCCTCAGGGGAGTAGAATCAGGGGTTCTTAGCCTTTTAGGTGCCAGGGACCCCTTTGGCAGCCCAGGGAAGCCTATGGGTCCCTTCTCAGAACTGTATTTTTAAATTCATAAAATACATAAGATCATACAAAGGAAACAAACTAATTAGAGTGAAATACAATTAACGATGTTTAAAAAGTTAAAACCCCAGGTTAAGAACTCCTGGATTAGATGATACCAAAGGAGGCTTTCAGCTCTTGACTTCTAAGATTCAGTCATTGACTCTGTTTCCTTTTTCTGTTCGGGCATCCCAAGGTGGCAGCCTCTTTGTCCTCATCCCTTCCACCTCACTTCCGGGTCCTTTGAGCAAAGAGTTGAAGGGGCTGACGCTCTAGCTGAATAAACACCTCACTTAACCCTTTCTGAGCCTCAGTTTTCTCATCTGCAAAATGGGAAGAATAATAAATGCACTGGTTAATGTCTGAGGCTTTCGTCAAGGAGGAAGGTGCTTTGTAGATGTCAGAGTGCCACAGATATGTGAACGAAAATGAGATGCCCTGTAATATTCCAGCTGCAAAGAAGACACTCCCTATGGGTCAGGGAAAGCTGCTCTTTATAACCCTGGTAGGAGGTGGGAGTTTAGCATCACTCAGAAACCACGTGTGCGGCCAGCACAGCTTAATAGCTTGCTGGCTTAGTTGGTGACAGACAGTTCTATCCACAGACATGGACGCTGCCAGCACTTGAAAAGGTCAATCCAGTTTTATGTGAGTTTCGCTTCTAAAGTAGACACTTCAAAACAACTTGCTAAGAGCAGGCTGATGTCTCACAGAAGGAATTTTAAATCCTAGTGGATAAAATAGTGAAGAAACAACTTCCTCCCTCCCCGATCAATCAATAAACATTTGCTAAGCACCTACTATGTGCCAGATGCTGTTCTAGGCATTGGAGATAGAAACACAAAATAGTAATAATAGCTAATATTTATATAGTGTTTATTATGTGCCAGGCACTGTGCGAAGTGCTTTATAACCTTGGGAGTTGTGATTGCTGTTATTAATGGAAGAGGTGCTAGCAGCTGGTGGGGATCAGGAAAGATGGCCACTCAGGAAGAATTGACTTTAGACTAATTCTAAGAGCCAAAGGTGAGGAGGGAGTGCAACCCAGGCATGGCAGGCAGCATGGGCAAAGTCCACGAGACAGGAGTGTCTTATGGGGACAGCAAGTAGGTCTGTGTGGCTGGCTTGTAGAGTGTCTGTGCCCTCAGACTGCGAAGGGCTTTAAATGCCTGACCGTGGAGTCTGCATTTAGTCCTGGAGGCAAACACAGGTAGCACCCCCTCTGGACTCCGCCTCCAACTGGCACTGGGGACTTTAGCCTTTCCCTTTGGCCACTCTTCCTGAATCAAGGCTGGATCTTTTCAGTAAGAAACCTCACTTTAACTTATGGTGACCATCTTCTACATTCATCTCTCTAGGCTAGGTCCTACTTGGGCAATGGTCATTTGCCCAATAATTACCAGAGAAGTCTGGGGTTCAGAGTTCTCTAATTTTTTTTTTAAACTGTAAGGTTTTCCTGTTGATTTTTGCAAATAAGTTCATAGAGAAAAGGTAGAGAAACAATTTCTGCCTTGGAGTCAAGTTGATTGCCTCTGCTCGTCTTTACATAGGCTTTGCCCCTGTTCTTTATTAAACCTAATCCTTTCCCCTGTGAGAACGATATCCTAGGAACCATCCTTGAACCTTAATAGGCCCAGGGCACTAATGCTCAAACCACTGACATAGCTTCTTGGTGGTCTAAGTACAAGAGCCAGAAGAAGAGGGTCAGGAGTTCTCCTCCCAGGCTTCTGACTGTCAGACCCAACGTGGCCAACACAGAGGCGACAAAGTTCTCCGACTGAATAGACGCTGACTGTCCTTTCCGTGCTCTAGCTAATTATACTCCCTTTTGTAAGCGTTAGGTGGTCTGTGAGTCTGTTTCATTCCAACTCACACTTGAAGCACCAGATGGGCCTAAATCAGGCCTGTCATGTAACAGGTGTCCTTGATCTCATCCCCTCTTGTTTCCTCCGTGATCTGGCTCCAGGAGTCATCCCTTTCCCCTTATGTACCTTCAGTCTTTCCCTTTCTGCTGGCTCCTTCCCATCTGCTTAAAAACCTGCTCTTTCTTTCTTTTTCTTTCTTTCTTTCTTTCTTTCTTTCTTTCTTTCTTTCTTTCTTTCTTTCTTTCTTTCTTTCTTTCTTTCTTTCTTTCTTTCTTTCTTTCTTTCTTTCTTTCTTTCTTTTTCTTTCTTTCCTTTCTTCCTTTCTTCCTATTTATTTATCCATTCACTCATGTTCATATTTATTTACTTAGCTTTTTAGCCATTTGTTCACTTATCCTCAGTCCTGAAAAGGCCTTCTCTTGACCTTTCTGAGACCACTTAGCCACTGCTCCATCTTTCTTGACCCCTTCATTGCTAACCTTTTTGAAAAAGTTGTCTATACCCACGGCTCCATGGCTTATCTCTTCATGGTCTCCTCAATCCTTTGCAATCTGATTGTAGCCCTCATTTATTGCTTTACAGAAATTGACCTCTAAGATGCCAGATCATAGATTTAGAAATGGAGGGTAGCTTAGAGGCCGAGGCTAAGAGACTGCTTAACGCTTTTATTGGTGACTTGGGTGGCATGCTTTTGGCCCAGATGGGGAAACTGACACCCATCCTCTAAAGATCAACTCACAGGATATTTCCTCCCCTAACCCTTCCCTGATGATTTCTGGTCAATAATGATCTTCCCAACATAGCAGTCAGCACACAGCACTTCTCTGATGCTAAGAGCGATACAGTGTAGTGCAATACAAAATAATACGTGATCTCTGTATTTGTATTATATCCTTCTGCTAATCTTATAAGTTCCATGAGGGCAAGGTCTAGTTATTTTATAAACTTTCTATTTCCCATAGTACCTAGAACAGTAATCTACACAAAATACGTACTTAATAAATGTTTGTGAATGAATGTATGAATGAACATAAAATACAAAAGAAAGGATGAAGAGGTGAAACAGAAATCTGTACTGGTCCACTGCGAAAATCTGGCTTAATGTTAGTCTTTGGCTACTTGGAAGATCTTTCATAATTAAAAGAAATCATGATTAGCTATAGTACCTCTAGAATATTACTAGGGAGCTAATGTCTTTTTTGTTTTACTCATTTTTTCTTTTTCTTCCCTCTCTCCTTCCTTTTCTTTTTCTTTCATTCTTTCTCTTCCTTCTGTCCCTCCTTCCTTCCTTCCTTCCTTCCTCCCTTCCTTCATTCTGTCCCTCCTTCCTTCCTTTCTTTCTTTCTTTCTTTCTTTCTTTCTTTCTTTCTTTCTTTCTT
>NW_020950239.1:3386364-3475663 GCF_900497805.2 Vombatus ursinus | reverse complement strand
CTTTCTTTCTTTCTTTCTTTCTTTCTTTCTTTCTTTCTTTCTTTCTTCTCTCCCCTTTCTCCTCTTTCTTTCTTTTCATTCATCTATCCATTCATTCATTTTCATATTTATTTACTTAACTTTTTAACCATTTGTTCATTCATTCATTCACTTATTTATTAACTAATAAATAATCTATTTATTTATTTATTAATTAAATCAGTTCTCCTCCACTGCTTCATGGTGGTATGCAGGTGACCTTGGGGTCACAAGGGTTGTAAGCTCTGGCTCTACCAACCTGGAAAAACTTCAAGCACGAACTTACTTTTCAACTTTATGTCTCTTGTGGCCGTAAGAACTACCAACAAAAAAGAAGACTGAGGATAGAGGATCTCACTTATTGCAAGTTTGGAGGGCAAGGGGAATTTTGTAGTCACCTACAGAGGATGCAGCACGTTTGTCTTTTTTCCATGGCTTGTCATCTAGACAGCTTGGCTTAGAAGAGTAGGTAAACAGGAGTTTTCTTTCCCTCTCCAGGTTATCAGCCAGGCTTAAGTGTTCCTTTAAAATTGGAAGAATGGCTTTGAGGTAATAAAAGAGAGAAAAGGGTTTTGAAGATATTGAGGGTGCAATATAACAAGAAGCAGAAAGAGAAGAAAAGACATTGGCCATGGGAGTTATATCATGGATCGGGAGCTCTTCTGGTGGAGGAGCATGCCGGGCGCTCTGAAGAGGATCAAGTTGCTTATGTTTCAAGGAAGGAAGACGTGAACCCCATGAGTAGCTGGCAGAAGAGAGATTGTTCAGTAAGCGTCAGAGGAGAGGAGATGAGTAGTGGTGCTTGCTGTCTACCTGCTGCCAATCTACCGTTAACCTTAGAGAGGTCTGCTGTCTTTCTAGTGTATGAATCCAGGTGAGTTGGAGAAACTCCCAAGACTAATCAAATGTGATGTATACTACCCACTTCTGGGGACTCACGTGGGTTCAAATGACATCTCAAGAAGAATTCTGCATGGAACTGGATCCCAACCACAGGAAAATGGCTCAGCAAATTATGGTATGTGAATGTAATGGGGTATTATTGCACTATAAGAAATGATGGAGACAATTTCAGAGAAACCGCAGAAGACTTGTATGAAATGATGCAGAAAAAAGTGAGAAGAACCAGGACAACAAAGTATATTATAACAACAGCAACAAAAAGACAAACATCTTTGAAAGACTTAAGAACTCTGACTGTAGTGTCCAACCATAATTCCAGAATACTAATGATGAAACATACTATCCACCTCTAGAAAGAGAGGTGATGGTTTCAAGATGCAGAGTAAGCCATACATTTTTGGATGTGGCAAATAAAGGAATTCATTTTGCTTGACTGTGTATTTGTTACGAGGGTTTTTTTTTATCACCTGGGGAAAGGGGAATTGGGAGAGAGAGAAGATACATACTTATTAATTGAAAAAAAAGTTCAAAAGGGTGCTGGATTTGGAACCAGAGGGCCTGAGTTCAGATCCTCTGACACTCTTTATTTGTATGACTTTGGATGGATTCCTTAAAGAGTGTGGTAAGTGCCTCCTTCACATCTATTATTTGAAGACAAAGACGTTCTTGGTTACCCTCTTCTGAATGTTCTCTCTCTCTTATTGACATCCTTTCTAAAATATGTGACCTTGGACAAGTCACCAAAACTCTCTGGGTCTCAGTTTGCTCATTTATAAAATAAGGGGGTTGAATAGGGTAACCATAACTATATACTCTACTTATAACTATAATAGCTAAGTTATTCAAAACCTCTTTTATAATAGCAAATGTTTCAAGGACCTCTTCCCTCTGCTAAAAGAATCTTTGGAGAAAATTTTTTTAGAAATTAGAAACTTAATAAAAGTACATAACAAAGATATTCCCTTCTTGTATATCATACTCATATTCATTTTCTATCCCCCTTCTCTTAATCTGGGCAGTTTATGTTTTTGTAAATATCTATCTGATTCACTTAGATTGTCAGCTGTACTGGTATATAATTGGGCAGAATAATTCCTAATAATTGCTTTAATTTCATATTCAAGGTCGTGCATTCACTCTTTTTGTTTTTGATCTGGGGCCATATCCACTCATCCTGATCTATATCTTGCCATGATGGCTCCAGAGGAGACAGATGGCTCCAGAGGAGAGAGTGAGGCTGGTGACTTTGCACAGCCCTGCCTCACTTAAATACAATTCACTTGCAAGTAGAGACATCACCTTCCTGATGTCATTGGTCCTCTTCAAGAACGAAGGACAAACAACAACAATTCTATTGCCCTTAAAGCAAGGAATGATACATGAAGAGTTTCTTTTAAGACCTAGTCCTTTATATCAGATGTTTCCATCCATTAGGTCAAATTTCCTGGAGTTAACCATTTCCACTGGTTAGTTGCTAAGTGATGGAAAAGGCCTTATTTCACCTTCTAACACAAATGTGTCATGAAAGGAAAAAAAAGCTTCACAAGAAATTTATTATTTATTTTTAATTTTTTTTCATTATGAAGAATTAGCTAATAAGGCTTCCTACTACATGTGTAATGTTCAAGCTAGCTATATCTTAATATTTATGAGTCTTTAAAAAGAAGGAAAAATAAAATGTATTTAAATACTTTAAATAAAAAATACATTTTCTCTTTTGTTTTTCTTTAAAGATTATTCATCTCTGTACAGTTAGCAAGTAGAAAAGGGTCTAAAAGATTTATACCAAGCAAGGCTCGTCTTCCATTTTCCACGACCTAAGAAGTCTCTGCCTCCTCTTCAGAGGCCCAGAGATGTGCTGAGCGGAACTGACTGAAACCTGAGTTCCTTATTTCCATGGATTACAATCTAAATTAGGCAAACAATACAATTCTGACGTAAAATACACCAGATAAGCATAATTAAATATTTACTATCTTTAGCAAGTCCAAAGAGTCTTTCCCTCCTAGTAGGAGAGACTGGCAATAATATATTAGTGAGACTAGGGTCACCAGAGGTAATTTTCATTTTATAATGAAAAAGGATATAAAATGCATATTATTAAGATCTATCAGGAACTAATTAATATGACTGTAGACACTTATTAGCTATGTGACCCTGGGCAAGTCACTTAACCCTGTTTGCCTCAATTTTTTCATCAGTAAAATGAGCTGGAGAAGGAAATGGCAAACCACTCCAGTGTCTTTGCCAAGAAAACCCCAAATGGGGTCATGAAGAGTTGGACGTGACTGAAAAGTGACTGAACAAAAAAGGATTGGGGTCTTATCCCATGAAATTTTTTAAAAGTTAGGATTAAGAAGAACAATGTAGCAATCATTTCCTTCCAATTTTCAGAAAGCTGTATGTAATTATTTATTAAAAAAAAAAGGTCTGTAATGAATACCTCACTTATTTAGCAGTTTTAACTTTCAGAAATACAGCAGACAGCCCAGAAATATGCAAAAAGGCCTTTGTACAGCCAATAATATGGACAGGACAACAAAGCTAGGATATGTTACTCAAATCAGATCCCCTCAGGCCCTCATTTAGAGAATATAATTTACTCTTATATACACAATCCTAAAAAACATCCTTATCTGGTTAATCAGTCCATAGTCATTCAGAAGGAGCAAATTAGAAGGGGAAAACTCTTTTAAAAATCTCTTTAAAAAGAGAGATTTATATATATATATATATTTTTTTTTCTTTTATGTTTCCTAAAATTTCCCCTGTATTGTTCCCCTCCCCCCAGCCAAAGAATCATTCTTTACAACAAAAACTTTTTTTTGTTAACTTCTTATTAGCTAATTGGGCAAATTAGTAATCTCTCTGACCTTTAGTTTCCTCATCTATAAAATGGGGGTAATTACCCCTACCCCACAGGCTTGCTCCATCCACATATAATGGGGAATTGGCCAATAATGCACCAATGTGTTCTCGCCTGCTCACCTGATGCATTTCTCCAGGTGCAAGAGGCTAATGAACCTGCTTCCAGGAGATTGATGGAAGTATCTTAGAGAGACTTTGGAGTGGGTGTAGACGTTCTGTAACTGGTTTCAGTCTGCTAACCACACAGTGAATGGCAACCTCTTTGACTGACTATGGTTGAAGAACCAAGATTGATCTGGAGGCCACAACTTTTTGAGTGTCTAAAGTTCAGGAGCCCGGGGAATCCAGGTGAGTGAGTTAAGGCTGAGTTTTGCAGCCAGCCCAGCATCCATGCCCCAAAGAGTAAGAATAGATTTTCAGAATGCAGTTCAGTGGTAGCTGTGAATCATCTGGTATTGTTTTTAGACATGAACTTGATGGTATCAAAGCTATAAAGAAACTAAGCTCGCACTTAGCTTGGGGTGTTGGGGGGAAATGTTTATACTTCTGTTCTCATTACATCTTCAAGGTAACTATTTTAATTGATGAAATTGATTAATTAATTGAATGGAAATGAGATGCTAGTCACTGATGGCTAACAGTAGGAAAGCATCTGGAATGGTAATGCTACCCAAACCCTCAGGAGTACCCCTAGCACCTTGAAGGAGAGATATAGGCACTGGCTGTGGGATAGTGAGTCCAGGACATACTTGCCACACGTACCTCACAAGGTTGTTATGAGGATTAAATAAGATAATGTAAATGAGAGAGTGCTTTGCAAAAATGAAAGTAATATAATAATTTTGTGTGTGTATACATATATGCTGGGACTTAGCACATTGTCTGGCACATAGTAGGCACTTAATAAATGCATATATATAATATACATGTGGCAGCTCCTTGATATATCTAGCCCTTAGCACATTGTCTGGCATATAATAGGCACTTAATAAATGCTTATTAACTGACTGTAATGAGAACCCTGAGTCATTAAGAAAAAGTTACATTCTATTCCATATCTTCTAAGAAGGATGATTTTCCCCAAAGCTATTAAAGTACTTTTTTTTTTTTTTAAAAAGTACAAGAGCCTTAAGTGGGGTGAAGAGGTGAGCTTCAGTTTTCTGGAAAATATACTTTAGTAGATTACCAAATTCCTAGATGTTGCCCCCTAAATGTGGGGTTGCATATGTTTTCAATTGGCATACATTTGTGATCTGGGCCAACAAAGGAAATCTTGCAGAGCGCCCCCTTTGCACTGATGGCTGCTCCCCCTGGACTCAGAGAACAGCTTCCTTTTTCTGGGCTCTGAAGACCATAGGAGCTGCTCTGGTGTTAGTTTTGTGCAGACTTTCCGTTTTAGGAAGTTATGAGGACTAACTTACATTTGTGTGATATTCTTGAATACAAAAGTACCCAGAGCTTTAAAACAGCAACGGAAAAGATTAATTGTTGTTATGGCAGGTTACTCAACAAACGCTCCATCCTTCACTCTTTCCTCTCTTTCACCCATGACCCCCAACTAGTTGTTGAATCTTGTTGCTTCTACCTCAACATTTAATTTATCCATCCCCTTCTCTCCATTTACATAGGCACCATCCTACTTCCGGTCTTCATTACCCCTTGCCAGTTAATAAACTCTTGATTAGTCACCCAGCCTACAGTCTCTTCCTTCTTCAGTTGCTGGTGAAGTCATCTTCCTAAGGCCTGTGGGTCTAACCATGTCACTCCTTGGCTCAGACACCTCCAGTAGATTTTTATTGCTTCTAGGAAAAAAGACAAATTCCCTGGTCTGATATTTAAGCTAAAGAACAAAGCCAAAGACAGACTCCTTGGTCCGACTTCACAGTTTGGACCTTGCCTGTCCCTCTATTCTTAATTCACTTCACTTCTTTTCACCTACTCTGTGTCCAAGCCAGGTTTCTTGAACCTGATCCGCTGTCTCCTGTCTCTGCACGTGCACACAGTTGATTCCTATGCTGTTTAAAAGGTTCAAGAGGCAGTTTCTGGGTAATTAGTCATCTTATCAATAATGCTAGCATTTTGTTAATAAAAGAGGTCAGTGGAACTCTCGAAGGCCGAAGACCCCTCATGGAACCCATTCAGTGCTTATATGCCCTCGGAAGGATGAGTGTTCCTGAGGGTGGCAATCTCTGATTGGTTAACAATAAAACAATGAATATGAGAGTATGAGGGATTGGTGTCTTAATCAAAGAAACTTATCAATTTCCATATCACTCATCTGACAAAAGAGAGAATCCACATTTTCCTGGACCTGTCTGGGTAAACACGATTTCTCTTACTGTCTTTGATTAGTTCTTAACCTGGGTAAGTCTTTGCCTAAGATTTCCCATACTGCTTGATTTCTGGATGAGAAAGTAGAAAAAGGGAAAAACCTTGGTCCTGATTCAATAATCAGTTATTAAATATAAGAGAAAAATAATCATTTCTCTCATTCCTGTGCCTGAGGTGAGAATCCCTCTCATATTTCTTGTTCAGCACCTTAGCTTGAAAAGGTCAAGGTCCCCCACTGCATCCTGGGCCATCTCCAGTTGTCCTGATCTATATCTTGCCACTGGACCTAGATGGCTCTGGAGGAGAAGTGAGGCCAGTGACTTTGCACAGCCCTCCCTTACTCAAATCCAATTCACTTGCATGTCATGGCATCACCTCCCTGATGTCATGGTTCTCTTCGAGAAGAAAGGACAAACAGCAATCATTCAGCATCAGCTCAGTCTTCTCTAACCCAACCCTCCTTGTGCCTCTAACCTGAAAGTTTTTTCTTCTTTCTCTTCTTCTAGAGCTTTTTTTTTCTGGATTTCCCCATTTGCCACCAGAACGTCATGGACTTCATCTGTGTATGTGTCATATCTTTCCCTCCCCACCGGTAGAATGTAAACTCCCTGAGGACAGGGCCAAAGGCATTTTTATTTTTCTGTCATCAGCACCTAGCATTCGATTTGAATAGGGACAGGGAAAGGGGCTGGTCTTAGAGTTTCATTGGTATAGGGTCTCCCATTTGGGCAATTGCCTTTTAGTGATGCCTCCTATTCTTAGAGAACCGCCTAGAACAGCTGCAGGCTTAGTGACTTACCCAGAATTTCACAGAGGTGGACACCAACCCAGGTCTTCTTGACTTCAAGTCCAGTTCTCTATGCCCCATGCCATTGTACTCTCAAAGTAAGAGCTTTGAACAAATATTTGTTGAATTTGCATTTGACTTTAATAGGTGGCAGGTAGATACTGGATAGCAGGTAATGTATAGAGCACTGGACTTGGAGGCAGGAAGACCTAAATTCAAATCTGGACCTCAAGCTCTTACTAGCTGTATGACCCTAGACAAGTCACCTGATCTCTCAGCTTCATTTGGAAAACACAGCCATCCCTTCCACACCCCAGGGATTAGAGTTTCCACGATCTGGAACATCCCTGTACAATTTTTTCAAGTGAATCATACAAATGTAAGTTAGTCCTCATAGTTTCCTAATAGGGAAAGTCTGCGCAAAAGTAACTTAAAAAAGTCCCCACCTCATACCACAGAAGTCTGATTTTTTTCTTTTATGGGGTGTTTATGGTATTAAAAGATAAAATGTGTTGATATTATATAATACTATACATATATTTTATACATTTCTGAGTTTCTAAACTTTTTCTGTGTTGTCTGTTGGCCTTTGTGTGTCATCTCTGGTCTCCACAAAACTCCCCCCAAATTCCCATTTAATTTCTTTTGCTAACCTGATATACAAAAACTGAGATGGGGAAAGTCACAATGTGGAAAGGATAACTGTATTCATTTGTAAAATGGAGATAATAGCACCTGCATCCCAGAATTGCTGTGAGGATCAAATGTGGTTCACTTATAATACTTTGTAAACCTTAAAGAGGTTTATAAATAGTAGTTGTTATTGGCTATTATTATTATTATTATTATGTGTGCTGGGGAAAAAAGAATGGAAAATAATACACTCCTTGTCCTCTCTTTAGTAGAATATGAGACAATAAATGAGCCAGAATACAAAAAGGATGTAAATGCCAAAAAGGCATGAGATACTGGGGAAGGTGGAGTCTCCTCTCCTTAGGAAGGTCAGGAAGACAGAAGCACCTGCCCTTGAAGGAAGGAAGGATTTCAACAGGGAGATTCATTCTAGAGATGCAGGTGAAACAAAAGAACTTGAAGCGTGGTCAGGACTGCTCTTCCCGTTTTGGGGAGTGTTGGAGCTTACTTTGGGGAGCATTGAAAGGATCCATCCTTTTGGCATGATGGAGAAGTCTGGAATGGTTCCTCATTCCTCCCCCGGACCACACCAGGGGTGCTGGGCCAGTTAAAAGGAGAGAGAGCTTCTGGCTTGCTTTCTTGCCTTACCTCTCTCCAGGGGTTCAGGTTCAGAGGTTGTGGGTTCAATGAGCAGAGATGACTGTAGCAAGGAAACCTTCTACCTTAGAAAAGTTAGTCAATGACAAGAAGAGAAACTGACAGCAAGCCTGACCATGACAGATAAGGCTGGCTTGCCAGAAGATGAGACAGACAACCTAGAGCCACGCAGTTCTACTGCAAAATGCTGCGTGTTAACGTGGTTTTAAGGATCAACCTCGAGGTGAGTATACCTGTAGTTATCACAGTCATTTGTTTGGTCTGTCTTCCCATCTACACACTTGTGAACCTTTTGTATTTTAGCATTTCTTTTGTGTGGGGAAAATAAATAGCTGTCCCATACCTAATTACATTGAGTACCTTTCTACTCTCCCTTCCCTTTTGGGGAAACTTTGCTTTAAATAATTTATTCCCAGTGACATCAGGGCAAGGGTTTTAATAAACAGAAGCATGTGAATAAAGGGAGCCTAGCCTCCCTATCATTAAAGGCCAGCCTCTCGTGGAATTGAATCTGGTCTGCAACTGGTACCTGGATCCAGAGCAGAGAAGCTCCTTATGGAAAGGGTAAGGGCTAGTGCCCCGGCCTCCTTGGATGGGATAATACCCACAAGGTATTACATGAGTGTGAGGAATAGCTTATAGTTCAATTTGATTGGAAAACAGAAGATGAGTAGTATGAAAAGGAAAAAGCAAATTGGAGTATCTTGGATGCCAGAGTAAGGAGTCTGTGTTTTATATTGTAGGTAACGGAGAATCATTCAAGATGTGATCAGACCTGGCCATTAGGAAGATTACTTTGAAAAAAGAAACAAAAAGATTACTTTGGAAGCAAGACATTCACTTGGAAATATCCAGCAGGCAGTTGGAGATGAAGGTCTGGAGTCCTGGAGAGAAAGATTAGGGCTGGATAAAAAGATTTGGAAGTTGTCTCCCCTATGTGATTGTAAATTCTTTGAGATTAGGAGCTCTTTCTGTCTCTCTCTTTTTCTCTCACTTTCTCTCTCACTTTCTCTATCTCTCTCTGTATCTCTGTCTCTGTCTCTCAGTCTCTCTCTATCTCTGTGTCTCTTTCTCTCACTTTCCCTGTGAGATGATGGGATATACATTTAATAAATGTATTATCCATCTATCTGCAAAAAGGTAAGGTCATGAAAAGAAACGACGTAAAGAGAGAAGGGAAGAGGGTCTAGGATAGAGCCTTAGATTGTTGTTGTTGACTTGTGTCCAACTCTTTCTGACCCTGTGGACCATACTGCCCATGGGGTTTTCTTGGCAAGAATACTGGAGAGGTTTGCCATTTCCTTCTCCAGTGGATTAAAGCCAACAGAGGTTAAGTGACTTGCCCAGGGTCACACAGCTAGTAAGTATCTGAGGCCAGATTTGAATACAGATCTTCCTGACTCGTGGCCCAGAGCTCCATCCACTGAGCAACCTAGCTGTCTCTAAGAGCCTTGGTGGGAACCCCAATCTGTGTGTGATTAAGAGAGAGGGGAAAATAGATGATGAACTTGGAAAGGAAAAAGGGAGTGGTAATACAGGGTAGTTGGTGGCTTGAGAAAAGAAAAGAAGATTTGAAATAGCCATTATACAGACTGAGATGGAGACTCAAGCAGCAGTGAGAGCCTAGTTGAGGTTAGAGAGCATGAATTTGTGGAAATTACAGGTTAAAAAAAAAGAGCAAGATCATATTTTAAAAATGGCATTTTTATCTTGAACTTGCTATGATAGAAAGTGTTAAGTGTAGGGGTACCAAAGAAAAAGACAAAAACACAAGGGACTCACAGTCTAACAGGGGAGACAATGTAATGCCTACGTATGTATAAGATGCACGTGGGCTAAATGGAGGCCATTCTAGAGCCAAAGCAACAGCAATGTTGGTGGTGGAGAGATGGGGATGGGGACTGAGAAAGGACTCTCAAAGAATTTGAGCTATTTTTTTTTAAGGCAATTGGGGTTACGTGACTTGCTCAGGGTCACACAGCTAGTGTCAAGTGTTTGGTCTGAGGGTGATTTGAACTCAGATCCTCCTGACTTCAGGGTTGGTGCTCTACCCACTGTGCCACCTGGCTGCCCCAATTTGAGCTATTTTTTTTTAAGGCAATTGGGGTTAAGTGACTTGCTCAGGGTCACACAGCTAGTAAGTGTCAAGTGTTTGGTTTGAGGCCAGGTTTGAACTCAGATCCTCCTGACTTCAGGGCTGGTGCTCTACCCACTGCGCCACCTGGCCGCCCCAATTTGAGCTATTTTGAAGGAAGTGATATGTGGTGTTGAAGCCTTATGTTTGTCTCTTAACAGAATGTGCCTGGTTACTGAGGAGTTTGGGACACTTTATAAAATTTGATTGTGTACCAGAACAAACATGCATTCTGTGATTTTTTTTGTTTAAACATATGTATAACATATATAGTAATTTTTTTTACAAATTGAGAAACTGAGGTTTAGGTTAAAGATTTTCCAAGATCACATAGCTTGTTAGCGGAAGAACTAGGCTTTGAACTCCAATACCTGAACTCAAAGGGTAGTATTCTTTCCATTACAATGTGCTAACAATCTTTAATAAGATTCTCTCTCTCAATAACTTATTTTCAATATTTAAAAGAGTCTTTGCAATGTCTTAAGAAGTCCTAATATAATTTGCTTAATCCTGTAAATGAAGATGATGGAATATTAAATACTTGTCTCAAATTAAAATAGGTGAGCCAAAGGACTGAACCTTCCCGGTGTCTTCCTCAATAATACATGCCTAGGAAATAGTCAGGCCAATAGTTTTCCAAAGCATTTTGGTTGAGTTTTCTGCCTTGCTATTGTTATGTTAGAAGAGACATATTTTTGAAGTTAATACTTCATGCAAAAAAGAGTTTGCAACTTTGATTCAATTATGGTTTGGCTCAACCAGCTTTCTCCAAAGCTCAGCAACTTACTGGTTGGCATTTTGCAATCTATACTCGCAAAGAGAAAAGACACAAGTAATTAAAAAATAAACACCCAGAAGTTTTACTTTTGGAAATTAAGAAATAAAATAAAATAGGGGTTTATTCTACTATTTTCTTATGCCTGTGATTTCCCATTGCTTGAGGCTGTTGGTCTTTTTTAATACAGTTGCCAAAAAGTCTTCGGAGGGCTGATGAGGGCTTTTCAAAGAGAAACATAACAAAATGTTGGAAAAGTGATATAAAAAATAGATCAGGCACATTGACTCCCAAGAAAATGGGTTTGTTTAGATTAGCTTCTGGGCTCTCTAACCTTAAAAAAAAGATCTAGGATTTTTCTTTGTAAAGTTATTGTTCCATTAAGTGGCAGAGAAATTTGAAGAGATGGCATTTGCTGTGTGCCAAACCGTGTACCAATTTTCAAAAAGTAGGGAAGAAACTATATAAAATGTGTTCAAACTTATGCCCCGAAGAAAAGAACACAGTACAAGCTCACTGGTTTTTTAAATAGAAAGTTAACAAGAGAACACGTATTGCCCTGACTCTTCTCAACAAAATACATTTTAGTTTCTCAGGTTCCAAGGGACCCTAAAGCATCTGGGAGCATTTATTTATGACTCAGATAAAGTGGCTTTGCAGCCTGATACTGGGCAGGTTTGCTCCAGAAATACTCTGCTATTTGATGCTACCACTGAAATCACCATTACAGCCTTTACTACTGGCGTCAAAGCCCACTCATTTCTGTCTCATGGCTTCTTAGGAGGTGTCCTTTGTATAAAACCTTCTCTGTGCTAATCATCAGAGTGGATGCCTCTGACCCCTGACACTTGTTCCATGAAGAATTTCTGGTGTGTGTGTGTGTGTGTGTGTGAATATGAAGACTTTTAAATATTCAAATTAACACAGCCTTTACTTGCTCAGAGTTGGGTTGTGCTCCGAGTTTCTGTCAAACGTTTCTGGATGTTCATATCCACATTGTAATTTGGGGTTCTGGAAGAGGGGGTCCTTTTGATTAAAGGCCAAGGAAATTCCAGAGCCCCCATTGCTGTTTGGTGGCTTATCTGACAGCATTTTATTGGGCACAGCAGGCCTCTTCTTTGGAAGAAAACTGCCAAATTGCATGTTTCATAGAGATGGTGGGGAGAGAGATTCTTTCTGTTTTGCACACTCCGGCTTTCAGTCACACTTCTAAGGCAAGAACTCTGTTCCTTCCGTGTGGTTTTACACAAAGACTTAAAAGGGTCATCTGAAATATTTACAGATGAGAGGATTCCCATAAACTTCCCCTCGAAAGACCCTTAGGCAGTTGTGTTTGGGTACCTACTCTCCCTCCCTACAAAGTGTACTCAAGCACTGCTTAGGACAGATCCCCAGAGGAGTTCCTGCTCCCTCTTTCGCCAGATAGCAACGCGTCTTAGCCCTCAAGAGCCCAGCGGGAGGACTTCAGGGTCAGACTCTCTCATTTGGTTCCAAGATGAAGAAACAGCCTCCATTCAGGGGAGTTCTATGGTGCCGCATTCTTCATTCGCCGGGAGACGTACCCCGATCCCTGGCAACTGCAGGTCCCTAAGTTTGCTCTTAGCCACGGATGGGCAAGCGCCCCAGTACAGCTAACACAGGGATGCCAGGCTCGCCCCAGGGGCCTGGAAGTTTGTGTTCTCCTTCGATTTAATGAACCGCCAAATGTGATTCTTTTAGTGTTTTGTGGGTAGATTCAGAGCAAGTATAAATAATTTTTTAAAAATGTTATTTCTTTGAATCACCATCACAACCTATCATTTTTTCTTTCCTTGCTTTTCTTTCTGGGGGAAAATTGGAGTTACAGGGCAGCTTCCTTCCAGAACGCTGAATTATCAGGATGAGGGTTGGGAAGCGGGAATTGGGGTTACGGCACTTGCTGGGGGTACCGAGGGGGAGGATACAGCGAAGGCAGATCCTAGAGCCCACGTCCCGTGTGCAGAACCAGGAATAGCCAACCTTACCCCCAGCACTGGGCCAGCCAATTTCACGTCTGCGTCCCCTGCGGGTCGCGCGGAAGGGGCCACTCCACCCCACCCCCCTTCCCAGTGCACCCCAACACTAACCTGTGCATCAGCACGCTCTGTACTGAGTCCAGGTCCTCCAGGTTGCGGGGGGCAGGTTTGGGGATGAGACTGGACCTCCCTACTTGGAACATGTTGCAGAGAGGGCGAAGGAGGCACAGCCTAGTGCATATGTCTAGGGCGGCTGTCTCTCTCTCTCTCTCTCTCTCTCTCTCTCTCTCTCTGCAAACTCTTCGCAGGGGAGGAAAAAGAATGAGAGAAGGGGGGCGTCGGAGCCGGCCTCTGCTTTCTCTCAGTCCTTCTTGGCCCTGGGGTGCCGCGGAATTGGGGCGCTTTGGTGCCGGCTCCCAGGTCCTCCTCTCCCGCGCTGGCTTCGCTAGAGGGGGCGCTGCCCACTCTCCTGCCCGGCTCGCAGCAACGCTAGGGGGTGGGTGCTAAGGGGGGGGCTGCAGGTGGCAGCGGTTGCGTCGCAGTACTCCCTGGGTGAGCTCGCCCCCGCGCCTCTCTTGGCCTTGGCTACGTTTGCCCGGAGCGCTGCAGGTTCGCTTTGCCAAGGGGCATGCCCGCAGCCTGGCAGCCCCGGGGCCGCGGGCGGTGGGTGGCCCTTTTCCGCCGCCTAGTGCAAGGTCCATCTCCCAACACCATCCCTCTGCCAAGGGGGAGGAGGCTGCCTGCCTATGGCCGGAGAGCCCGAGTTCCAGCTGCTGCCATATGCCAGCGAAGGTGCCTCCCACCTGAGGACTTCAGGATTGTCTAGAGGGTAGGAAGGAGAGAGAGTACCCGATGAGATGTGTACCCAACAAAGAACTCACTCTGGCGTGACCCCTCTGCGGCTCTGTTTCCTTTTCTGTAAAAAGGACAGAGTGTGTAGGAACATATGGAAAGGCTCTTTTTATGGGTGTTAAAAGAAAAAAAAAAGAAATTCAGGGTGGATGGCGGATGAGAACCTACCTAAGGGCCCTTACAGGTTTTTAACTATTCTGTAATTCTGATGGTACAAGACCTATTTGTGCCTCAGCATCTTTAAATCCCAACTTCCTTCAAAACTCATCTTAAGCACCCTGCACCCCATTGGTGAGGCGTTACCTGATCCCCCATCTCTTATTGCCGCCTCCATAACCTTGTCTTTATTTTGTATGTGGAAACCTCAAGAAAAAACAAAAAATAAATAAATAAATAGCAAGATGGCTGAAGGTACAAGATGATTTTGGATAACTTAGACTTGACTTGAATAATTGACTCCTAAGTAATGATGAGATTTCCCTTACATTTTAAAAAATTCATAGTTTTTTTTTTTAAGGGGGAATAATCGATACCTTTTCAAAATTCTTCAAATGACAACCCACTAAATCAACCTATTTGGAAAGGCAACGTGGTACAGTGGAAAATACATTAATTGACTCTTGCCTCAGAGGATTCAAATCCTGTTTCCCACATATTACTTAACCTCTCTGGACCTCAGATTCCTCACCTTAAAATGGGGCAAAGAGGGGTGGGGTGGAGGTAGGGGAAGGATTGGGTTAGCAGGTCCCTTTCAGCTCCAGACCTGTGATTCTAAGACTGGTTCTTAAGTCCTATTCAGTAAATGCCAAAGATTACAATGATTAAAAGGCTGTATCCCTCCGCCTGCCTCTCTTTAGACCTATCCATTGCTCTGAGACAGGCCCTGTATCAGACCGGGCACAGATCCTTGTAGGCATCTGTAGAGCATGAGTACGACAAAAGAGAAGCCTTTCTGGTCCTTGGAGCCTTGTTGCTTATCTTATGCTAAAGTTCTGCCACCTGACGCTGAACATAGCTTGGCTCAGAACTGACGCTCTGCTCTCGGTCTTGATTCATTTCCCACTTCTGATCCAGAAACTGCTTTCCACTTCTGGCTTTCATGCTCCATGTCCCTCATCCTGGACTGTGACTCATTCGATGAACACTTCTGACCCTGAACTGTGCACGAATTTTCTAGCCAGACAGGAAGACTTTAACTTATATCATGGGCAGAGCCATAACTAGAAATTTTGGTACCCAGGGAAAGCAGCATAAAACTGACCCCCAAGAGGGGTCCTATCAACTTATACTTCATGATGTGAACATAAAATAAGTAACGAAGACAATTTAAGTCAAATGGGAAGAATGGTTAGAAAATATAGAGGCTTGGGGTCATACTCCCAGGATTGGAGTTCCCATGCTATGTGATTTCCTGCAAAAGAAGAGGCACAAAAGAAGACGCAAGAAAGCTTTCTCCAACACAGCACTTGGGAGGGAAGATGGCACCAGGAATGTTAATCCTTAAGCCAGCTAAGTGGCATAGTGGATGAAGTAGATAGAATGTTGAATGTGAAGTCAGAAAGAGCTGAGGTCAAATCCTACCTGAGACTAGCTATGTGACCTGTCTGTGCCTCAGTTTCCTCACCTGTAAAATGGTGATGATAATAATAGCACCTACATCCCAGGATTGCTGTAAAGATCAAATGAGATAATATCTATAAAGTGTTTTGCAAATTTTAATGCGCTATATGAATGTTAGTTATTATTACTGTTGAGAGGAAGTGTTGCTCTTTGCAAAGGGAAGGAAAAAGAGGCTGGTTCACTTGGAAAGGATGGAGGAAAGGAGAAACCCTGTGGGAAGGATGGAATGAGGAAGCTTGGTGAATTTCTTTATGGAGTAGAGGGAGGCAGAGAGGGAGAGAGGCTGCAGCCTGCTCTTCCCACAGCTTTCTACCACCCAAGCCTTCTTTTTCCAGCTCTTTTGCCAGAGTTGAAGTAAGCCTGGTGGGAGAGTCTCTGAAGGAGAAAATCCTGTGCAGAACAACATCTCCAATGGAAATTCCAGGCCCCTCATTTCTTTCTGCTCTGCTAAAGGAAATCAATGTTAAATTTGTGTACCCTCTAAATTTTGGTGCTTGTCGGCAAAGCCCAGCATCCCTGCCTTAACCGTAGCTCTGATCATGGAATCCACTTATGTCAGGCCCCAGAAGGGGTACTATGCCCTACAGTTAACATACCTACCAAATATAAGAATGTCCTCCAGGCACACAGAGAATGTTTCTTTCATGATATAAGAAGAGGATTATTAAAGCTGATAGAATAAATCCTCAGACACATCTTTCAACATTGGATTTTTTCAAGAATTCCAAAAAAATTAAGTTTTTGTTATTTTGCTAGAAATTTAGTAAAAATGGCAACCTATAGTTCAGTTTTCTTAGAGTTTTCCCTTGGCATTTTGGAGTGCTTTACATATAGATACTAGAATGATACCAGTAGTGCAGCTGGAAATTTTAATTAGCGGTAGAATTTGATTTTATCTTTTGATTAAATTAATTTTTTCAGTGAACAAAAGTCAATTTTCTCTCCCTGCCATGGGAAAAAAGAAAAACAAACCAACCTTGTAACAAATATGCATAGTTAAGCATAACTAATTTCAGATGCTGAGTGAAGTGAGCAAAACCGAGAAAACATTGTACACAGTAACAGCCACATCATGCGATGACTACCTTTGATAGACTTAGCTCTTCTCAGGAATGCAAGGATCTAAGACAACGCCAAAAGACTCATGATGGAAAATGCTATCCACACCGAGAGAAAGAACTACCGAGTCTGAATGCATATTGAACCATACTGTTTGCTCTCTCTCTCTCTCTCTTTTTTGTTTCTTTTTTTTCATAGTTCCTCCCATTGGTTCTAATTCTTCTTAGAGACATGACTAATGTGAAAATATGTTTAGTATGAATGTATATGTAGAGCCTATGTCAGATTGCATACTGTCTTGGGGAGGCGGAGAAAGTTTAGAACTCAAAATCTCATGGAAGTGAATGTTGAAAACTAAAAATAAATAAATTAAATTTAAAAAGCGTAACTAATGTCAGTAGGAGTTTTAAAGACCTTTTCATTTAATCCTGGAGGTGACAGGAAGTAACTGGTGTCTTTTGGGGGAGGTAATATGGTCAGAACTGCACTTTAGGAGATCATTTGGCAGTTGAGTGGAGGCTGGATTGGGGCGGGGAGAGATGAGGCAGAGAGGACAATCACAAAACTATTCCATCAGAATAGGCATAAGGAGATTAAAGCCTGAACCAGGGTGGTGGTTGTGTGAGTGAAGAGAAGGGGACATGTGTAAGAGAGGCTTTGAAGGTAGAGATGACAAGACTTGGAAACAGATTGGCTGTAGGGGGTGAGTATGAGTGAGGAGTAGAGTAAGCCTGGGTGACTGGGGGGGATGGTGGGGTCCTTGAGGTAATAGGGAAGTTCAGAAGAGGGGAGAGTTTTTGGGGGGAGACATAATGAGTTCTGTTTTGGACATGTTGAATTTGGTACATCTAAGGAACATCCATTTTGAGATGTTCAAGGTGCAGTTGGTTATATGAGGTCAGAAGAAAGAGTAGGGCTGAATAAAAAGGTCTAAATGTCATCTGAACAAACATGATAACCGAACTCACGGGAGCTGATGAAATCACCATGGGAGATGTGACCTAGGGAGAAGAGAGGAAGACCCAGAACAGACTTAGAGAACACTCACAGTTCGTGGGCCCGACCGAGGAAGACAGCCAGGAGAGAACAGTGTCATGAAAACCTAGAGAGGAGAGAGTATCCAGGAAAAAATGATGCTCAACCAGCATCAAGGATAACAGCGAGATCAAGGAGGGAGATAGAGAAGAGGACATTGGGTTTGGCCTTTAGGAGATCACTGGTGATTTTGAGAGGGCAATTTCAGTTGAAGGATGAAGTCAGAAGCCCAACTGCAGAGAGTTAGGAAAAGCGTAGAGGGAAAGGATGTGAAGGCACTAATATTGGATGGCTTTCTCAAAGGGTTTAGCTATGAAAAGGAGATATAGGAGCCACACGGTATGGTAGGTAGCTAGGATCACATGAGGTTTTTTTTAAGGGTAGGAAAGGCATGGGAGTATTTGTAGGCAACAGGGAATCAGCCTGTATATAGGGACAGATTAAAGATTAGTGAGAGAGTGGGGATGATAGAGGGGGAAATCTACTGAAGAAGGTAGTATTACAGAGTCAAGGATGGGATCCAAAATACTTGTAGTGGGGTTTGCTTTGGTAAAGAGAAAGGCCGCTTCTTTGTGCGAGATAGGGATGAAGATGGACACAGAAGAGTAAGAGAGCTGGGCAAAGTGAGCTGAGGAGGGGAGAAGAGAGAGTTTTCAGTGAATAGTTTCATTTTTAGGTTAAGTATGAGGCAAGACCCTTAGCTGAGGGGTTGAGGGGGAAGGGTTGCCATGGGAAGCTTGAGGAGGGATGAAAAACTGTGGTGAGTAGGATAGTGAATCAGTTAAGGAGATCTAAGAGAACTGCCTTGCTTTAGTGAGGGCCCCAGTTGAAATCATGTAACCTAAATTCATAGTGGTTTTGTGATTGCCTCTAGCTCCATTCAGTAGCACATGAGGAGAAGTGAAGGAAGCAGATGAGGGAGTGACCGAAGGATGGGGTTTGGCAAGGAGGCGTGCTGAAACAAGGGATACAAATGTAGAGTTGAACGGGTTCACCAACAGGCCAATGTAGCAGAGGGAGGAAATGGTGGCCAGGTCGGGGATGGTGGCTGGGGAAAGAATCAAGAGGTAGAGGGATTGGAGGTTACTGTGCAGATGAAGGGTTATATCATCCTATCCTTATACAGATGAACACTGTCAATCTTCATCACCTGCAGCCAACCTAATTTTTTTTTTTTAGGCAATTGGGGTTAAGTGACTTGCCCAGGGTCACACAGCTAGTAAGTGTCAAGTGTTTGGTCTGAGGCTGGATTTGAACTCAGGTCCTCCTGGCTTCAGGGCCGGTGCTCCATCCACTGTGCCACCTAGCTGCCCCCAACCTAACTTTCCAGGCTTTTTATATACCATTTCTCTTTACACACTCTATGGTCCTTCAAACTAGCTTTCTTACTGTTTCTTACACATCGCATTCCAACATCTATTTCCTTATCTTTGCACATTAGGTCCCCCAGATATTCTGGGGTAAATCAGTGGAAGCGAAAACAGAAGTGACATTGTCATCATTGTCTAGACCACTTGGACAGAAAGAGGAAATCAATGAGTTTAGGAAACAGATCTTAAATCTGACAAAGAGTTATATTCTTTTTGAAAAACATTTTTCTTTTAAGGCAATTGGGGTTAAGTGACCTGCCCAGGGTCATACAGCAAATAAAGCATCTGAGGGTGGATTTGAACTCAGGTCCTCCTGACTCCAGGGCCAGTACTCTATCCACTGCACCACCTAGCTGCCCCTCTTTTATTTTCAAACGAAGATCCATCTTTTCCTCCTCCGACCTCCCCTCTCCCACAATTGAGAAAGCAAGAAAACCGAACCCCTGTAACAAACACGAGTAGTTGAGCAAAACAAATCCCTGCACTGGCCATGTCTAGCTGTAATGGAACTGTGGGCAAGAAGGGACAAATTAGGTCTTCCTCTTCTCTTACCCATTGGCATTGGAAAAAGCAACAGAAATTAGCTATTGAATTAGTTTGGAGGGCAGCTTCCCTACCCCAGAGGCAGAGGGGGGACATACGGTGCTAGGGAACCGATGAATGTGTTGTCATTGGCCCTCCACAATCCTCAGGCTCTGCTCCTACCAACTCTGGTCTGTTCTCAGTTCTTATGTGTACTGGACTCCACGTTTTCTACTCTGGTCTATGAGCTGGGCCAAAGCCTCTGGCTATTATTTAATACCCTGCTTGGGTAATCTAGAATGGCATCCCAGCTGAGGCTCTGTCTAGACTCCCAGTCTCTTGAACATGGCCCCCTGCACTTCTTCTTGGAAGTTTATTCAAGGTCAAAAACAGCGACAGAATCTTGGGGAATATTGATTAATGTCTGCCCAGACACCTTGACTCACCGAATCTCCATGGTAATGACAGGGGAAGGAGGGAATCCAAGGTTATGCAAGGTTTTAGAAGAATAGATTTCAAAGCATTCAGAAAAATAACTTGATATTTTTAGAAATTTAATTTTATTATTATTATTTTTCTAGTTAGCAAGTATTTATTGTCTTTGCCACTCCCCTATTAGGAAAAAAAATCCCTTATGATAAATATGCATAATCAAGCAAAGTAAATTCCCTGATGACCATGTGTGGGTCCCTCAGCTGTCTGGCAGGAGGTGGGTGGCATGCTTCATTTTCATTCCTCTTTGGTGGCTTGTCATTTCATTGATCAGGGTTCTAAATTAGGACTCTGATTAGACACAACTAGGTGGCTCAGTGGAGAGAGCACTAGACATGCAGTTAGGAAGATCTTAGTTCAAATCCTGTCTCAGAAACTTGCTAGTTATTTGACCCTGGGCAAGTCATGTACCTTCTGTTTGCCTCAATTTCCTCATCTGTAAAATGGGGATAATAATAGCACCTACCCCCCCAGGGTTGTTGTGATCATCAAATGAGATAATATTTGCGAGGCATTTTGCAAACCTTAGAGCCTAGTATAAATGCTAGTTAGAATAATAATGTATTCTCAAGTCTTTCAAAGTAGTTTTTCTCTAAATGTTATCATTGTATAATTTGCTCTAGTACTGTTTACTCTGCAGCAGATCATTAGAGTTTCCCCCAGTTACCTCTGAATCTCTCCATGTCATCACTTCTTACAGCACCATAATATTCCATTTCATTCATATGCCATCATTTGTTCAGCCATTGTACAATAGGTGGGCACTCCCTTAGTTTCCAATTTGGAGCTACTATGAAAAGACCTGCTATGAATTTTTTTTTTGGGACATAGAGCTCCCTTTCCTCTTTCTTTGACCTCTTTGGGATTATGGCGTGAGATTATACAGGTGAAATCTACCTAGGCACAATGTGAAACTCTCAAGAAGAAATTCTGAAGACCCAAAGAGAAACATGTTTAATGAAGAGAAAAAAGGTTTGTCTAAAGAGACTAATGTGGTTCATAGGAAATTTACCAACCAACTTAGATTTCTAAGATATATTTAGATGATGAGGCATAATGTGTTGTAGATATATAGAAGGAGAGGCAGAGTGGTGTAGTGGGTTCAGAGCTGGCCTTGAAGTCAGAAAGACATGAATTCAAGTCCCATCTCTGAGAATTCATTGGCTGTGGCACCCTGGGCAATTTTAATTTTTCAGTGTTTTAGACAACTCTCCAAGACTATTAAGTTGCAGAGAAGATGCTGACCTCTACTCGTGGAGAGAGTTTCCTCATCTGGGAGTTTCTTATTTCAATGAAATCACAGGTGCCATCCCTTTCCTGTATGGAAGATGAAATGAGGCCATGTAACAGAGCATGTAAATGCTCCAGGACGGCACAGTCCTGGAAGAAGGGACGGAGAAATTGAGGCTCAGTCGGGCTGAAGCTGGTGAGGAATCCCAGGACATTAAGAAGGGATTTAAAGAAAATTATTACCCCTGGCTCAGGGAAGGGGCCCACCAAGGGCCTCTGAACGCAATTCCAGGGGACAGAAAGCAACGTGACTGCTGGCCCACTTAGAAACTAGAGAAGCGTCCCCTGCTTGTGGAGAGGCAAATCTCTTTGCTATCAGACTTGTGATTTTGGCTGCAATTTAAAGTCACTCACCTGGCCGTAGTTTCCAGATTCCTCTCTCCCCTGTTTTGAAGTAAGTACGTGTTTGCCCTTTTCCAGTTCTGTAGAAATGTATGCATGAATGAAAAAAGCATTTATTAAAGATTTACTAGGTGCCAGGTACTGGGCTGAGCACTGAGAATACCATCTTGGCCCTCAAAGAGCAGTTGGTTTTTTTTTTTTCCTTTGGAAACAATTGAGGTTAAGTGACTTGCCCAGGTTCACATACCTAGTAAGTATCTGATGCTGGATTTGAACTCAGATCCTCCCGATTCCAGAGCTGGTGCTCTATCCACTGTGACACCTAGCTAATCCCAAAGAGTAGTTTTAATGAAGGAAGACAACCCTTAGATCAAGGGGAGCTAGAACCAGGGGAAGACAGTTCCTTTGGTTTGGACATGGATGGGAAGTGGTGTATTGGCGTGGTGGCCTGGCTCCAGCCAATACATGGAGAAAACTCACCTGTCAGAGCTCAGGGTCCCAGGGACAGAATCTGAATTCTCACGGCAAGGGGATGAGGATGGCCAGAGGCTGCATAGTTGGGAAGCATTTTGGTGGTCTAGTTTTGCGTAGGATAAAGTGAGCTTACTCAGCCTGTTCTTACCATTTAAAAAATTACATCAGTATCTTGGAATATAGTTTGTCTAGGCTTAGTTTTCCTTTATTATACCTATCCTTATTTTGAGTTTCAACTCCTTATTAGTAATTTTTGCTTGGTCCTTTCCATTTT
Organism: Vombatus ursinus; assembly: GCF_900497805.2. Lineage (NCBI taxonomy): Eukaryota > Metazoa > Chordata > Mammalia > Diprotodontia > Vombatidae > Vombatus > Vombatus ursinus. Next base: position 3,453,233 of record NW_020950239.1, on the reverse strand, counting down.
CCTTGGCAGAAAAAAGGAAGCAAAATCAAGGTCAGGTGGTTCTCTTTTCCCCTATTCTATATATATATTTTTAAAAGCCTCTCTCTTTTGTGTGTGCTATACGTAGCATTCCTCGCTGGTCTCAGTCCATTCTGAGATTTAACATCTCCTGACATTATTCTTACAGGACTGTGCCAAACTGTTGTATTTATCCCAATTGATCTGCCCTTGTAGATATCCTCTGTAGAAGTTAAAAAAAAAAACAAAACTAGGCAGGTTGACAAGTTTCCTGTGTATCCCCATTAATTCCTTTAGAAAACTCACTTTTTGCCTCCTTTAGGAATTTTCTGTTTGTTTAGAAATTTATTCTTCCAAACTTCCCAACCCTCTCCAGCTGACTTCTCAAAAGGCCATGGAATCTTCTCTGTCATTTCTCTGAACCCTTTGAAATCAGCACTTCTTAAACTGGCACTTCATGCCCTAATATGCCCAGCTTTCCTCTTCTTTACTGGGAATTCCAAAATGGCATGGCCATGTCTCTCCCATGTATTTTAGCAACCTCGTTGGTTAGGATTGGGTCCAGAACAGCAGTTTCCCTCATCACTTTTTCCAACTTTTGAAGGATGAGATTATCCCTAAGGCAAGTCAGATATTTATTTGCTTTGATTTCAGCAAATGCCCAGATAATTGAAGTCCCCCACCACTACTATATCATATTGCCACACCAGGCTGGTTATCTGTTTCCGGAAGTCCTTTGTTTAGATGATTGTATTTTACTCCCACAATGATGTTTCTGTTTTTTTTCCTTTCAATGGTCTTTCTATAAATGCTCTATACCAAGGGAAACAGTCTTTCCCTTTCTAGACCCTAGATTTCTTTAGTCAATCCCTTTTTTACTTGTCCTCTTCCTTAATAAGATATACACTTCCAGAATAATATGTCTAGTCATGGATCCTCATCCCACTAAATCTCTGTGAGCTTCTGAAATAAAATTTCCTTTCTCGCATTGGGATTTCTAGTTTGATATATTTATTAACTATACCGTACTTTGTAATCTGTGTGTAGCTATCTGAGGCCATGGTTTTTTTTTTTAATTGCTATCTCCTTTCTTTAATTTTCTTTTCTATCACCACCCTGAGTACTCCGAGTACTCCAATGTGCTCTTTGTACGTTTTGCATTTTCTCTCTGTGATATCTGATTTAGCTAATGCCCTCCCACTCCCTCCCTTTTAATTTAAGGTCCTTTTGATTAGATTTGCAAGGCTCCAGGGAAGTATATTTTACAAGCCCTCATTAGGTGCATTTGCATTGTATAGACCATCTGCACGGTCCAGACCACCTGGATAAGAATTACATGAGAAGTTCTGATTAAAAACCGGGCACATGTGCATGATATTGTATCATGGCAGACTTCAATTATCCAGACATCTGCTGGGGGTCTCACTCAGCCAAAAGTATTTCTTGCCAAATGAACTGAGATCAGCCATTACCAAAACTTTATGGAAAAGTGACCCTTCAATTATAGAATTTGTGCCTGAAAGGTAAAGATAGATATAGCTTGAAGTGCATCCTAGGTAACGGAAGCATAGATTTCAAGAAGGTTCAGAGAATGTATAGATAGGATATAATGGCCTAATATTCTACAGGGGATGAAGGATAAATGTAAAATTTGTGCTTGCGTTAAAAAAATTTGCAAGTACCAATATGGAAATCAGTGTTAGACAATGGTCCTTGTGAAGAAATGCTCAGAGATTTGGGGTTATAGGACAAATTATAAATGCTCTGATCATAAATTTAGAACTGAAGAGACATTTGATGTCATCAGGTACAAACCCAGACTCCCCACTCCTTATTTTATAGCTGAGGAAACAGGCTGGGAGAGTAACTTTCTCAGGGTCACACAACTACTAAGTGCCTGAGACCGAATTTGAACTAAGGTCTTCCAGATTCAGGAACTCCACAGAACTCTATCCATTGGTCACCTAGCTGCCTGTAGTAGCTGAGACAGGGATAAAGCACCTCAAAAAGGCAACACTATTCTCAAGTGCATGAAGAGAGGCATGGAATCTAGAATAATGGAGGTGATAAGTCTCCTGGAGGTCTCTGGTCTGTGGCCTGGCTGCAGCTAGAGAATTGGGTTCAGGTCTGGGAGCCACATTTGGGAAAGACATAGAAAGTTAATCAGTTCAGTCCTTCCAGGAAATGTAGATGATGAAGAATGACTTTGAGTGTTGGTATTCTGACTTGTTTAGGGTCAGACCCCGAGTAACTGCAAGATAATGAAGGGGGTAAAAGTAGGAGCGGCCCATTCACAGGTTGTAAAGAAAGTGTTACTAAGTGGCTACATTTTTTTTTTTTTTGCTCCTTTGTGAGCTTATAGGGAAGTTCCTCCATCAGCATCATGGACTTTGGGGGGGACTGGCCACTAGCCGGTTGAAGCTATACCCCTGAATTCAAGACGCTCTCTAAGAACTCAGTTGAGAACGGAGGCGCTCTGTCAAAGAGGGAGAGAGAGCCATCTCTTTGACAGTTGAAAAAGAGCTAGTCTCCTGTGGAGGAAGAAGGAAGGAGGGAAGGAAGAAAGGAAGGATGGAATAATAGATGGAAGGAAAGAGAGTAAAGGAAGGAATGAAAGACAGAAGGAAGGAAGGAAAAAGGATGGAAGAAAGGAAAGGAAAGAAAGGAAGGAAGAAAGGAAATAAGCATTTATTAAGTGTCTACTATGTACAAGGCATGGGGCTTTACAAATATTATCCCATTTGATCTTCACAATAACCCTGAGAGGTTCCTTGATCGATAACCCTCCTACATTCCTTATCATGGAAGGAAAAACTTCCCCATGAGAGCTAACCAAAAGTGGCATGGGCTGCCTTGGGGGATGCTTTTCATGATTTCCTTTGAAATTTCATACCTCTTATTCCTCCAAATGAGTTTTATTTAATTTTGTCTAAAATATATAAATTTTAGACATAGATGATAGACCTTTTAGGTCTACAAATCTATAAAGTACTTCTTATTAGTTTAGTATAGTCGCTAAATCTATATATCAATTTAGGCAATATCTTCATTTTTATTATTGACATGGCCCAGTTATGAGCTATGACTATTTCTATAATTATTTAAATTATTCTTTCTTATTTTAAACAATTTTTGTAACTGAATTTACGTGTTTTGAGGGTGCCTTGGTAAACTGACTTTTGGGTATTTTATTTACTTTGTAGTTATTTTGAATGAGGATTTCCCCTTTTTTACTTCTTCTTGGGGTTTGTTATTACTGTGTAGAAATGCTGTGGATTTATTTTGAATCTTGTTGTGTCACAGAAGCAATTGTCTAAATTAGTCTCTTTGCTAACTCTCTGGAGTTTTCTAAGTAGACCTTTGTGTCACCAAACGGGTAGCTTTGTCCACTTTTGCGTACATTAATCTTGACAGTTCTGTTTTGATCTTATTTTATTTTTTTATTTTTTTAGGCAATTGGGGTTAAGTGACTTGCCCAGGGTCACACAGCTAGTAAGTGTCAAGTGTTTGGTCTGAGGCAGGATTTGAACTCAGGTCCTCCTGACTTCAGGGCCAGTGCTCTATCCACTGCGCCACCTAGCTGCCCCCAGATATGTTTTTAAACATCCTACTTCTGCGTGGTTTACTAGCTGTGTGTCCCTGGACAAGTCATTTGGTTTCTGTTTGCTTCAGTTTCCTCAACTGTAAAATGGAGATAACAATGGTATCTCCCTTCTAGAGTTGTTGTGAGGATCAAATGAGATAATATTTGTAAAGCGCTTAGCACAGTGCCTGGCACATAGTAGGTGTTTATCAAATGATTGTTTCTTTCCTTCTTTCTCTCGAGGAGGTCTTTGTCAGAATCATAGGACCATGTAGCTCACTCTAGTTTGAAATGGAAATAGGAATTCAGAGCCAGAAAGCACCTTGGAAATCGTGTCACCTTGGTATCCTTAACCTAGGGTCAGTGAACTTGTTTTAAGAAATTATTTTGATAACTGTCAGTATAATTGGTTTCTTTGTAGTCCTATGGATTTGTATTTTATGTGTAACCTGGGGCTCAAGTCCGTTTGCATAAGAGCCTTCCCATTGGTGGAGATTGATTATTCTACATTCTGTGCCTGTGAAGGGTGTGAGAGCTTGGGAGAGGAGAGATCCTGGTTCTTTCGGCTTCCAGCTCCTACAGAGGAGAATTCTAGGTTTTCTTCTTGGAGAGATTCCGGAAGGAATCTCTCTAAGTCGTTGGCTTCACTCTCTCTTCCAAAGTCATCAAAAGTCCAGTGGTAAGACAAAGTCAAGACAACTGGTGATGGCTCAAGTTAAGTAGGACCAAGGAAAGGACACAGTCCAGTGCCCTGCCCCCAGAGACTTCTGTTCAGTCTAAATATTGATCAATTTTTTTTAACCATACTTTTTGTACAGTTAGGTTATCAATGCCACCAATTTAGGATCTTACCCACCAATCCTTCAAAGTCAGAGCTGTGATTGGAGTCAAACAAGACACATACTGTAGTCAGTCCAAAAGTACTGAGTACCAGTTGTTTGGTACTCAGAGAGAGACTCTGGGAAGAAGACGACATGTTGAGGAGCCAGCCCCTCAATTGTGTTTCTATACCTGGCTTACCATACTACGAACTAAAGAATTTCCATTTGATTGAGATCTGGGACTCTTATGACTGAGCTGAGGTATCTCAGTCCCTGTGGTAGAGCTCATCCACTCTGGATGTTGTCTGGCATATTCTAATCTGTATAATTTCTCTGATTTCTCTTCCCTATTGGCTTGGATAAAAGAATTTGTTTGTTGCTTACCACGCGTCTTTGTGTAACTGGCGTTTGGTAGGAAGGGAGTCAAGCTATTGAATATACATAGCTTGGAGCCCTCCTTCCCCTTTAAGCTTTCAGCTGAGACCTAAAATTTCTGTCCCTTAGACTAACAATATTTAGTGAACGGAGAGATAGATATAATTCTATCAGAGGAGCCACTCTCTGAAGAAAGCGGAGTGGCCAGCCTTGTGACCCAATCCCCCGCTCCCCTACTAGTATGAATCAAAGTGTGTGTATGTTGCTCATGTAGGTTACATGTGTCCACATGGGTCTGTCTAGATGTGGTTTACAGAGAGGTGTGGATAGACATCTCCAGTTTCCTCCACCTACCCCTTTCCAGGGGAGATTGATTCCTGCCAGGAAGAGTCTAGAGATGTCTCCCTGTGAGCCCCATCAAGACAGACCCATGTGGATCCACATAATCTACTTCACTGACACATTGAAAAAAACTCAAGAAATCCACCTTTCTGTCACGGATGAACTGCAGTTCTTATGCAATCTTCCCATTGTCCCCTAACAATTATTTGAGTCGTAGTTTTGTCTGTGACAAACTTCAAAATTCCAAATAGAATCATGTTCAAGGGTCATGGTCAATGGGTCAACACTGTTACCTCAGTCACTGATTTTGGCCTTTAGCTGGTCCTCTCAGTATGTTCATGTGAGGAGACACTATTCTTTATCTGGTCCTCAGAACAATCTGTGTCTCTTCTCAACATTCTGAGACGGCGGTTTTTTGAAAGTGGAATTTGTCATTTTCTTTCCATAAACATTCTTATTCTGCCACTTTCAGCAACTAAACTACTCACATGTGAAAGGGGCAATTCCCTACATCTGACTTGCATTGTCTATGAATCTTGTCTTCACAACTTGATTCAAATATTCCAAACTCCTTGAAGGTGGACACCATACCTTATACCTTTTTGTAGCGCACATACTGCCTGAAAACAACTGGTACTCAGTACTTTTGGACTGACTACACTATGTGTCTTGTTTGACTCCAATCACAGCTCTGACTTTGAAGGATTGGTGGGTAAGATCCTAAATTGGTGGCATTGATAACCTAACTGTACAAAAAGTATGGTTAAAAAAAATTGATCAATATTTAGACTGAACAGAAGTCTCTGGGGGCAGGGCACTGGACTGTGTCCTTTCCTTGGTCCTACTTAACTTGAGCCATCACCAGTTGTCTTGACTTTGTCTTACCACTGGACTTTTGATGACTTTGGAAGAGAGAGTGAAGCCAACGACTTAGAGCAATTCTGCCTCACTTAAATCCAATTTACACATGAATCAAAAGACACTCCAAAAACACTATTTTATGGAGAACTCACACAGGGCAAGTGCTCATGTGGTAGTCAGAAAAAGCGATATAAAGATACTCTCAAGGTCTCTCTTAAGAACTCTGGAATTGATTGTGTGACATGGTAGACCCTGGCGCAGGACCGCTCAGAATGGCGTGCCCTCATCAAAGAAGGCACTGTGCTCTATGAGCAAAGCAGAACTGAATTAGCTCAAAAGAAAAGCAACATGTGCAGATTTAAAGAATCCCTCCCAAATGTTCACATGGACTATTTGTGCCCGACCTATCGTAGAACATTCTGAGATTGCATTGGTCTGATCAGACACAGTCGGACACACTGTAACTTGACTCTAACACACTGATGTCATTTTGGTCCTGTTTGAGAGTGAAGGACAATGACCTCTTCAAGTGAAGACGTAGAAATACGTAAATTTGCAGGTGATTAAGAACTGGAAAAAAGCATTAGTACGTCACATGACAAAACAAAAATCAGAAAAATCTCAGCAAGCTAGAATAATAACAACAAAAATAACTAACATTTATACAGGCTCATCTTGGAGATATTACAGGTTCAATTCCAGACCACTGCAATAAAACAAAAATTGCAATAAAGTGAATTTCTCAGTGCATATAAAAGTTATGTTTATACTATACTGTAGTCTATTAAGTGTGCAATAGTATTATGTCTAAAAAACAATATATATACCTTAATTAAAATACTTTATTGCTAAAAAATGGTAACCATCATCTGAGCCTTCAGAGAGTCGTAATCTTTTTGCTGGTAGAAGGTCTTGCCTCGATGTTGATGGCTGCTGACTGATCAGGGGAGTGGTTGCTGAAGGTTGGGGGGCTGTGGCAATTTCTTAAAATAAGGCAACAATGACTTTTGCCCCATCAGTTGACCTTTCCTTTCACAAAACATTTCTCTGTAGCATGTGACGCTGTTTGATAGCACATTACCCACAGCAGAACTTCTTTCAAAATTGGAGTCACATCTCTCAAACCCTGCTGCTGCTTTATCTACTAAGTTTATGTAATATTTTTCAATATTGTTGCGTCTCTGGGAATAGGGAGGCCTGAGGAGAGGGAGAGAAAAGCTTGTTGGTGGAGAAGTCAGAACACACACAACATTTATCAATTATATTTGCTATCTTATATAGGAATGGTTTATGGCACAAAACAAAATTACAACAATAACATCAAAGATCGCTGATTACAGATCACCATAACAGATCTAATCGCAATGAAAAAGTTTGAAATATTATGAGGATCACCAAAATGTGACAGAGACAAATTGTGAGCATGTGCTGTTGGAAAAATGGCACTGACAAGACTTGACATGGGGTTGCCACAAACCTTCAATTTGTAAAAAATGTAATATCTGTAAAGTGCAATAAAACCAAGTATACCTATATGGCACTTACTATGTATTAGGCACTGTGCTAAATACTTTATAATTATCATCAAATTTGGTCCTTACAATAACCCTGGGAGGTTGGTGCTGTTATCACCCGTAGGTTAGAGATGAGGAAACTGAGGCAAATGGAGGTTAAGTGACTTGTCCAGGATAATACAGCTAATAAGTACCTGAGGCTGGATTTGAAATCAGGTCTTCCTAATTCCAGGTTGGTACTCTATATCCTATGCCACGATTAATAAGACAAAAATTTAACAGCGCTGTTTGAAGCCTTTTTATTTTTCCGAAGTAGAGCTTTTATGTATGACCTTTTAACATTAGAATCATTTCCCAATGTGCACAGCCCTTTCCCCATAAAATAAACCCAATAACTTGTGTTTTTGCTTTTAAAAATATCAGAATCATCTCCCAGTGTGTAGATCTCTCCTCCCATTAAATCCTTCCGTGTAGCAGAGATAAATTTGAGCAAACTCCAAAACATGTCTAAGATCCTAAATCAGAGTTGTAGTTTTGTTGAAATGGTCATTCCTTTCCTTTGTCAATCAAATAGCATTTATTAAGCATCTTCGTGTGCCTGGAATTGTGCTAAGGCCACACAATACAAAGAAGAGCAAAAAATAGTCCCTGCTCTTATGGAGCTCAATTAAGATTTTTATAGACGTTTTTAAAAGAAAAGTATTTTAAATTATTTCTCTACATTTTTAGTAGTTTTTGTTGTTGTTTAGTTTTTTCAGCTGTGTCTGACTCTTTCAGTTGAGGTTTTCTTGGCAGAGATCCTGGAGCAGTTTGCCATTTCCTTCTCCAACTCATTTTACAGATGAGGAAACTGAGGTAAACAAGGTTAAGTGATTTTGCAACTAACGTCTTACAGATTTTTATGTTGTATCTCACGTGGCATGAACATATATTATCGGAACTTACTAAAAAATCACAAAAGCTATGAAATAACCAGTCTGAAGTAGGGTCAGAGAAGATAATTTTTCTATCTAGATTTTAGACCTTCTTTAAGAAGCGAAAGATCGCCACCTGGTGTTAAACGTGATTAGGCACGATTTTGATTCACCTTTTTTTTTTTAAACTATCCTTTACATTTATATGACATTTCTCCCCCACCCCACGCCCCCACCCCAGATTATTTACGTTTCTTAAACATGTACATTTTTATATGTAATATCTGCTTTGATCGTAAGTACAGGTATTGGCAACTTATTTGTAAATTACAGTCTTAGAGTTTTGCCTGGGGCCCTGAGAGGTAAAATCATTTCCTAGGGTAACACAGCTGGTATGCGTTAGAGGAAAGGTGTGAGCACTGGTCTTTCTGACTCCATGGGCAATGCTGTGTGATGTAATGGAAGGCAAGCCCTGGAGTCAGAAAGACTTGAGTTCGAGTTTCTATAAACATATAAAATACACGGTAGAATTGATGTAATGATGAACTTCAAGTTAGTAAGAATTAGGTCCAAATCCTGCATCTGCCGCTTACTAGTGGTGTGCCTGAAGGCAAGTCACTTAATCTCCAGCATCTGCCAAGGACTTTACTAGGTCACAGATGGGGTTGTAATCCGCATTAGTGGAGGGAGTTTCCATGGAAGGAGCTTCTTACAGTCAAGAAATCCCAGATTCTTTGCCCATCCATCCATCTATCTATCATCTCTTTCTCACTGTCTCTACCCACTCACCTATTTATTTATATCATTTATCTATCTATCTATCTGTCTATCTAGCATCTCCATGTATAATGTGTATATACATATTTATAAAATGGTTTTATAAGAAGATAAACATAGGAGCAATGTCATGGAAACAAAACAAACCAATCTGATTTCCTTTTTATATTGTCCAGATTGGCCCCGACGGACCTACAAACACCAAGCCAAACTATAAATTTTTTGCATGTGCAGGTTTTCTCTATTTTTGCTATTTAGTGGATGGTTCTAAGAGGCCAAGCTCACACGGTGGGTCAGCTAGCTTTGCTTTCTTCTAGAATCAGACAATCTGCTTCCAGATTTAGTGAACTATCTTGCAAATGAATCCCATTGGTCACAAGTAGCACTAGGCAATAGAACATGGATGCAGTAAAGAACTTCCATCACTACAATTAATATTTATTTATTTTTGTCAGTCTAAGCATTTATTGTACCAGACACTGATTAAGTGCTAAGGATACAAGAAAAAGAAAAAACAAACCAACAAACAAATCTCAGTTCTTGCTCTCAAGGAGCTCATAATCTAATGGGGGAGACAATATCCAAATATTTATATAAATAGTGGTTTGCAGAACCAGGATACAATATACACGATAAAAACAAGAATGCAAATGGAAACAACAATAAAAAACTGAAACTGATGCTATGATGTTTTAAAACTATGACAAAGCTTGGCCCCAAAAAAGAGATATGAGAAGATATCCCCCTCTCTTCTTTGCAGAACACTGAATAATACACTATCAGACTTTTTTGTAAAGTGTGGATTAGATTTACTGGACTATTCTAATTTCTCTTTTAAATCTTTGTTACAAAGGATGAGTCTCTGGGGGAAAGGGGAGGGGTACACTGAGAAATGTAAATGATGTAAAACCAAAAGATATCAATACAAGTATTTAAAAAAATAAATACAATGGAATTTGGTCAATGAGCTCTTTTTAAAAATAATATTCTATTTTTTCCCCAATTGCATTTAAAACAATTTTCAACCTTAATTTAAAAAAATTTGAGTTCCAAATTCTGTTTCTGCCTTCTTCCCCTCCCAGTTCCCAGAGACAGTAAGCACCATTAGCTCTTTTTTTTCCTCTCCCACCTCTCCTTGAGAAGGCAAGCAATTTTATTTCAATTACACATGTGAGGCCATGCAAAACATATTTCCATATTAACTATGTTACAAAAGAAAACACAAACAAAATAAAACAATAAAAATAAAGCCAGTAAAAAGAAGTATGCTTCAATCTGCGTTCAGAGTTGATCAATTCCACCATTAGCTCTTTATGCATCCACAGCACTTTCGTCAGGTGCCTCCCTCTTTCCTCAGTTGAAATAGTTGAGGAGGGGGTGGGGTTGAGAGATTTTCTTTCATCTTCAGAATTTCATTCTTTATAGCTTTCTATTCTTTAAGGGCTGACATCCTTACAGAATTTTAAGCCATGGAAGTCTATCTATTCTTGCCCTGAACTCTTTGAAATCTGTTCTCCCATAATCTTGGGTCCATGTCAGATGACAGCCAAGCTTTCCTTGCCTTCACTATCACAGGTTCAAAGATGAATGAAATGATCACTTTTTCATACCCAGGTCTGCATCTTTTCTACCTCAGGAACCCACTGGTGAATTCATCACTCCCCCCTTTTACCCATCTTTTGAAGTAAGGCGTTCTCTCATTGAGCCATATCCCAACCCCAATCTGAAATGGTCTCATTTTGCCAAAACTCAGTGATACCTAGGAGGTAAAATTTGCCTCCTAGAAGCACCTGGATTCTTATCCATACTTTGTCTATAGGCAGCTGATGCCATGTGTAACCGACCATCTTGGTCCCCACTGCCTACAGGCTAGCTAAGTATGTTATATTTGACACCTTTTCCAGGGTTCTCTGGTACCCGTAAGGGAGTTGGGAGTATTTAGACTCTTGGCCATTGGTTCCATCCCAACACTGTGTGTGTGTGTGTGTGATGATCTCTCCCTCATCCTCTGGGGAGGAAAGATTAGTTTAGTTTATTTTAGTTCCTAAATTGCACAGTCCCTTCAAGTTCAAAGTCCAAAGCTCTCTCCCCCTTTCCCCTTGGTCTTGAGTCCCAGGTACCCTGGCTTCTCTGGGCTAGTTAGCTGCACAACTGGACTGGCATTCTGCCTTCCAAGTAACCCTGGCTTGAGCGCCCAGGCCTAATGGGGATTCCACTGTCTTTACCTAGAAATTAAAAGGACAAATGAAATAGGATAAATCAAAGGAAAAAAACTTTAATTCCAAGCTGGGCTGTGGGATAAAAGGATGGGAGGAAGGGAAAGTAGTCCTTCCCCAATACATTCAATTCATGGCACCAGAGCTGTGGGTGAACATGACATTGTCTTTCTGGATACTCTAAAAGAGGGAGAGAGATCTATGGCTACAATTCAATTTGGATACTGGCCTGAGGGTGTATTCCTTGGGAGGGCTTTCTATATGAACAACATATTCATGTAATTCAGCATCTCATGTTAATATTAATTGAAGATACTGATGCACATAGACTTCAATATTTCAACTCACCTGTGATCTCCTCATTCTAAGAATTCCCTCTATCAGGGTAGATTGCCAATCTGTCCGCAACTTGGGTGCCTTGACTACCCTAAGGGTCTTGTCTAGTTACCTGGTACTGTATCCACTGATACTGGACCTTGAGAGAGATTCGGACAGTGCAGAGCCAAGGTGAAAGTGAAATGTTGACTCCGAAGTCTCACAAAACATCTCATGTTTTGATATTTTAAAGTATTAACCTCCTGGAAGAGTATAATAGTAGTTACGATTTACAGTTTCATGTTTGTCAATTTGTGTTTGAGAGTCTTTTGTGTTCTGTCTTTTTGTGTGCGTGTGTGCGTGTGTGTATATGTGTAGGAAATAAATAGCTGTCCTATATACCTGATATATTTTGTACATTGAGTACCTTTCTATCTACACCCCCCACCCCCCGCTTTTGTGGAGACTGTAGATATAAACCTAACTTAAGCTTTAAATAATATAACTTCTGGGGTAAAGGGTATAGAGTCCCCTCTACCCTACTACCAAGAAAAAGAGCCTGACCTCTTTTGTTGGTGCCAGACTCTGGAGAACTGAATCAAGTGACCTACAGGCCCCTTTAGAGGAAGAGGATTAACACTCTAGTTCTACTCTAGTCTCTCAGGGCTCAGTAGTGGTTCTGTGTTGCTTCACCAGAATATTTTGTACCTAACTATGTTTATTATTTCCTTCCTTAGCACTTGTAGAAATCCACTAATATTAATGTTGAACTTTCTTATACAAACTCTCATTAAAAAATTAACTGAAAATGTTATTAGCATAATAAAATATTGTAGGCACATTGGTAGTCTATAATAAAAATAGGACCCTCTTATACCACCGAGCTTTATGGTTCAAGTTTTTATAATGTTATCGTGATAACATTTTAATAATTTAGACAATTAACTTCCAGAGCTTATATCTATATATATTTACATATGTGTATAACCAAAATATAACCAGAACACAGTAGCATTATTCACTACACATATGCACACATATATGTAGATACATTTTAAAAGAAAAATGAATAATTCTACTGTTTTCTGTTATATCCACATACATGTAGATCATATTTTAAAGAAAAATGAATAATTCTACTGTTTTCTGGTTATATTCCCCAAGAAGTATCTCTGGATTTAGGAAGGGAAAACTAGAGATCACCTAGGCCAAGGATTCTTAGTTTTTTTCCTACCCTTATAACTCTCTGTTGAAGTCTGTGGACCCCGTCTCAGAATAATGTTTTTAAATGCATAAAATAAAATTTACAAGATTACAGGGAAACCAAAGGTTAGTAAAAATAAAGAGGTATTTTTTTCCTATCCAAGTTTACGTATTCCCTGAAATCCATCAGTGGACCCCAGGTTATGAACTTGATTTAATCCCAGCTCTAAAGTTTGCAGATGAGGAAAAAGAGCCTCTTTAGGGGTGAAATGATTTGCCTGAGGTTTTACAGATAATAAATGCTAGATTGGGATTTGAACTGAGATTCTCTGCCCTCAGAAGCTGAACTTTTCCCACTGTACCAAGCTGTTTTAAATCTGTTCTGTAAGATTATAAATGTCTTACATATGTTTATTTCACTTTGCTCACAATGACTTTATCTTTAAAATATGTAGAATGAATGAATGAATGACTAAAGCATTTATTAAGCACCCACTCTGTGCAAAGCACTGGAGATACAAATAGAATAGCGAGGTAGTGAGAGAACTCACATTTTAATGGGGGAGACCACACAGATGGAAACACAGTCCTAAAGACAAGTCCCTGAAGAGGGTTATTTTTGTTTTCTTTAAATTCTGGTTTAAAACACTGGAGGGCAGTCATTGATCTGCTCAAATATATTTTTTGTTCTCCATGATGATGTTTCTTCGCCCAATTTATCCTTGGGGAAGAAAAAAATAAAAAATTCTCACTTTCATCCTCTGCGGAGCTGAAATTTGTGGAGGTTACTCAGTAATCAAAGTCTCTAGACTGGGTAGTAAAAGATCACAGAATGAAGTAAACCTCTATTTTCCTTCTTAGTGCCTTTTCTGACTTCTATAGGTTTCTCCTATGTTCACTGAATATATTCATTTATGACTATAACTATTAAAAACAAATGTGTAAAAATATCATTCATATGCTTGCATTCCTTTGATACTTGTCTTAAGCGCTAATTTTTAGAAGTTTCCTTTCTAGAATTTAAAACATATTACAGAGGGACTGGATCTTTTACCTTAAGGTGCTGCTTATTTATTTATTTTTAAATAGGATAGGGATAGAGATGGGACCTGTGATTTCTTTGATGTCTGGATTAAAAAAAAAAAAAAACCACACAAATCCTCTGCCAAGGCAGCCCAGTACCTCCCCTACAACTTAGATTTTTAAAGAGTTGCCTCTGAGAGGGACACAGAGATTGAGTGCTATATGCTCAGGGTCATACAGCCAGGATATGTTAGAAGCAAGATCCAGGTTTTCCTGGCTTCCAGACCTTACTTGCTGTCTGTTCCACTATTCTCTCTCACTTTGTTAAAGCTCCTGTCTTTTTAAATGGATTGCATTCTCTGTCATCCCTTCCCCCTCTAATCTCCAACCTTAGCTTCTATGTTTTCCCCACTGCACGTTACCTTCAAACATGCCCGTCTGTTCCATAATTAAAAAACAAACAAATCTCCATTAAACTCTACCACCATGTTCTCAAGTTATTGTATCATATCTCTCCTCTCTTAGGCAAACTCCTAGAAAAAACTGTCTAAACATGTTCCCTTTCTTTCTACCCCTCAATTATTTGGAATCCAGCTTCCAGTGTCACCAATCAATGGAAACTGTTCCTTCCATAGTTACTAATGAATCAAATTGCCGAATCAAACGTTCTTTTCTCAGTCCTCATTCCTTCTTGGCCTTCCCACTGCATTGGGCACTATGGTGCTCTACTTACAGTAGTAAGCCTATGCTTTCTTCAAGCTCAGGTTAAGGAATGCAGACCTGGAGACTGGATGAAGATGGCAATCTGCCCATACTATCAACCAGCTGAGATACAGGGGCAGAAAGCTCAGGGGGGCAATAAAGAGCTACACCCGTCTGACCTATCACCAGAATGACTGAGGATGCTGCAGGGGAAACAGGAGAAGTAGTTGTAGGAGATGTAGGGGATGATACCTGTGCTTACCTGTGATCATCTGGGCGATGAAAGCTCCGTGTCATGTTGATAATGTTGATATCGGTATTCGTTGACATATATTGGGGCATGTGTTAATTAATTCATTAACGCTTCTGTTTTATTGTTTTGTTACTTATGCTTATTTGTGTGGGAGTGAAATATTGGCATCCTAAATTGAAAAGTGAAATTAAGGAATGCATAATATTAACGTGAAACTTACTGGGCCTCTAAGTTTTAAACGCAGCTTGCCGGTAGTCAAAACAAAATAGCCTGAGCGCAGATGATATCAGAAGACGCTAACATTTTTATGTATGTGATAAGGTAGGATTTAGTTTATTCTCATAAAACTGATATCATTTGAAATCTTTGTGATTTGTTATATCTTTACTTCAACCTATAAATCTTGAAGCTGTAGGATTCTATTAAGATTTAACATTATAAAATGTAACTTTAACTTCTTTCCCTTTTCTGTTTGACCAATACTCTCTCCCTAAGTTGTAACTTTAATGTAAAACCCTCCAGTATGAAGTAAATTCTAGAATAGTGGTTCTCAAACTTTTTGGTCTTAGGATCCCTTTAAAAATTATTGAGCATTGCAACGAGTGGTGTTGGTGATATGCTCTATCTATCTATCTATCTATCCATCTATCTATCTATCTATCTATCTATCTATCTATCTAGTGTGTTTGTCTACCATATCTATTTATATATCTGTATAATACATATATACGGATACATACATGTATATATGCATACATATCTATGTATATATACAAACATCCATGGATGTATATATATATTTACTTTATGTGAAATAAAAAAAATCTTAGGATTATTATAAAAATAGTTTTGACTTCACAGACATTTTGAAATGGTTTCAGGAACCCCCAGAGACTTACCATCACAGCTCTCCCCACATTGTATAACGTTTTATTTTTCTCCCCAATTACATGTTAAAAGAATTTTTAAAACTTTTTTTAGAAAAAATTTTGAGTTCCAAAATCTATTCCTTTTTCCCCCTTCATACTTTGAGAACCTCTGTTCTAGAAATTTCTAGAAAGTCCCACGAGGATTTTTATGAATATATAAGACACAAACTTCTCATGTCAAATTTGATTGTTATAAAGATTCTCTACTGGGCAACCATCCTCTTGAATGCTGTTTGACGTAACTAACAAAAATACTGTTTTTAATAGGCCCGAGGACCACTAAGCACCGCATTGAGTGACTTAGTTTACTTGCTTTGATATTTATGTGCTGCTGTTGTACATGTAATGTAATTACTTCTTCCTGTTAACGATGCGTTGTTCTAGTGTTTGTTCGCATGTATGCTAATGATCACATGTGCTTGTTAGAATATAGTCCAATAGTTATTGTTCTTGCTAGCTTTGTATTTTTTCTTGCTCTTTGTGATTATTTGTTGGTGTGCTGTGTATCTGCACTATTGTAAATGAGGGTGATATCACCTAGCACCTTCTTCATGGGGCTGTAGTAAGACTCAGAAGGAGGGCTGCATGGATAGCACTTGGCAAACCTTGAAATGTTACCTAGATATCAGCTACGACACTCTGCTGTACCTTCCTCATTTTCTTGCGTTAGCAACAGTTGAGGGTTTCTGGGTTAAAGAGGAAAAATGGAAAGACCTACTTTATAGAATACACTGGAGCTCCGGTGAGGAAACTGTGGTCCGGAGATGAGGTGACTTGTCTAAGACTATATACTGTCAATGACTGGTAGAGGTTGGGTTGGCCTCACTGGTCTTCAAGACTACCCCGAACCACAGAGCTGTGATTTCATCAGTATGAGGACTCCCTCCATTGACTTGGATCACATGTCCTCCGTCAAATGAGCAGGTGGTCTCCATGGCTGAAAATTCACCAGTTTGTGAGCCCTGGAGAAAAACCTCTCTAGCAAACTTAGCTGGATTAGTGCTTGGGAAGCTGACTTAGAAAGGAGGAACATCCTTGGGCCTGCATTTAATTTGTTCGAGCCTTTGTATTTCACCGGCATAACCTTGAAGAGTTAGCACCACCTCCATGCCCCCATGATGAAGTACTGGAAATGTTGCCCATGTGTCCTACCTGACACTGAAATAAGACTGCTTCCAAATTAAGCTACTGAGACTATTTCTATCAATAAAAGACATTTCCTGAAGAATTATTAGTCAGTGTAGATACTGGAGAAAAAGCCAGATGACAGCTAATTGTGTACATTGTGTTATTCTGCCAGGAATTCTTCCCAGCTTTACATCCCCCTCCCCTTTTTCCAGATGTGACATTTGAAAGTGAATTCTGAAGAAAGGCTTCAAGGGATAAATATTCTTTGGGGAGAAAAAAAGTCTAAGCAAAATAATCTGGATGGTTGATACTTATTAACACAATATGTAACCCACTATCCTAAAATAAAATAATACACATTTATGGCATTCCATGGTTTTCTTTGAAAGTTTTGTACTTTGCTTTATTTCTCACGAGCTAAAAGGCCATTATCGCTTATTTGCTTATCGTGAAAAATACTTACTACCCATGAAAACTTGGACAGGTTATTTCATCTCTCACTGACTCAGTTTTCTCATTTGTAAAATTGGTGGGAAGGAGGAGAGGTTGAACTTTTAATTTTAAATCTCTCCCATGTGTTAGGAGGGTAGCCACCTAGATGTAGCGACCGGACAGAATGGCAAAGATCTTGACGCCACCCTGCCCTTCCATTGTTAAATAAAATTCCGGGGTAATTTTTGTGACCCTGGTGCCAGATGCCAGGGGAATAAGGGAGATGGAAAGATATGAACTCTCCTTCACTGAAGTATCAGTGGGACCCAGGGGTGTTCTCAGAGAGGGAGAGCAAGGTTATTAAAAGAAAAAAAAGAATGAATGAAAGAATAAGAAAGAAAAAAGGAAGGAAGGAAGAAAAAAGAAGACAAGAAAAGAAGAAAGAAAGACTTTGATCTAAGGATGTTTTCCTATAGTAGCTGAGTGTGGCAATGGATCTGAGTAACAAAATCACCGAAATGGCAAAGTGAGATGGAATGCTAGGTTTGAATCTTTCCTTTTTGTTCTCCATGTTTTCATCTGTAAAATGGGGATAATAATAGTTCCCACCTCACAGAGTTGTTATGAGGGTCAAAATAAAGATTATATAAAGGGATTTGTAAACCTTAAAACATGATGTAGAGATGAACTGTCTTGCCCTTAGGATGATCAACTCTCAATGGAGTGATAATAATCCCTCTGAGGAGGAAGCCCAGCAGGGAGAAAGTCCTCCAGCAGATGGCAGCAGCAGCTCAGCAGAGAATCAGTCCAGTCTGTAAAGCCATAGCTCTGGAGGCATAATGGACCAGCCATGAGGCACAGTGGGTTGCTGGGAGGATGCATTGATGGACATGCTGTGACAGGTTACCCGACTGCGGTGCATCCTCTGCGGTGTTAGTCATAAACCTTAAATACTATATAAATGAGAGCTATTTTGACCTAGGAGGGGCTGACTCTTGTCCCACTGTTACTGTGGGAACCCACCAGAGATTGTGTTCCTTTAGCCTAGGGGAAATACTTCCTTGTTACTTACTTCGCTCTTCTTTTTAATTAAAAGAAGAAAAGGGAGCTATTAACAACCATATTAAAAATGCTACAAATAACTAATAAGAAAGATTCTAATTTATTTTGCAATTCTTTTTAATTAAATTGTTATTTTTGAAAACTTGTGTCATTTGACTCGATCCGGTGAAATTCATTGGAAATGGGGCCTGGAGAAATTAGGTTTAGACCAATATCTCATACCATATACTATAATAAGCTCCAAATGAATTCATGACTTATAGACGGTCCTACCATCCCTAGACCAGGGAAACAAGGAAGGGGACACCTTGGATTGGAGGAAGAATTCTTGACCAAGCAAGAAATAGAGAGAATCGTGGGAGATAACATGGACACTTTCGATTACATAAAAAGAGATGTTTTTGAACAAATAAAATCCATGTAGTTAGGATCAGAAGGGAAATAGTTAACTGGAAATATCTTTGCAGCAAATTTCTCTGATAAAGATCTGATATCCAAGATATATAGAAAATTGATAAAAATACGTAAGAAGAGTCATTCCTCAATACATAAGTGGTTGAAAGATAGGAGTAGGCAGTTCTCATAAGATGAAAAGAAAACTATCAACAGCTACAAATCCCAAGAGAAATGCAAATTAAAATGGCTTGGAGTTTCTGCCTCACACTTAATGGACAATGACTACAAAAAAAAAAAAGAAAAAAGAAAAATTGCAATTTCTGGAGAGCTTGTGGGGGGACAGGAACAGTAATGCGCTGTTGGTAGAATGGTTGCACTGTGGAATGGTCCGACCATTTTGGAAAACAATTTGCAATTATGCCCCCAAAGCCGCAGCAATAGCATTACTAGGCCTATATCCCAAAGAGATCAAAAAAAGAGGAAAAAAGCCCACATGTTAAAAATATTTATAGTAGCACTTTTTGTCATAGCAAAGAATTAAAATATAATAGGTATCCATCAATTGCTGAACAAATTATGCATAAGAATGTGATAATGTATTATTTCACTATAAGAGATGACAAAAGAGACAGATTCAGAGAAACCTGTGAGGACTTTAATGAACTGATACAGTGTGAAGTAAGCAGAACCAGGAGAACAATCTATGTACTAATTACAACATTGTAAAAGAAAGAATGCAATGATCAATCATGACTCCAAAAGACTGGTGAAGAATCATACTTCCTACCTCTGCACAGAGAGGTAGATGTTGGACTTCTAAGTAGAGGTGCAGAATTAGATGTATACTTTTGTTTTTAAAAAAATCAATTTTACTTTCCCTTGCCCACTGAGAAGGCAAGAAAAACAAAACTCATTGCAAACATATTTATATATACATTTATATATTTACCCAAAATATATTAAAATATAGTTACGCAAAACAAATGACATATATATGTATGTAGTCATGTAAAACAAATCCTCGAATTAGTCATGGCAAAAAAAGGAAAGAAAGGAGAAGAAAAATGTGCTTCTACATGTCCTCTGAATGCATCAGTTCATCTGGAGGTGAATGTCATGTTTCGTCATGAATCCTTTGGAATGTGGTTGGTCAATGTGTTGATCAGAGTGACTGAGTCTTTCAAAGCTGATAATATTGACAATATTTCTGTTATTGCATAGATTGTTCTCCTGGTTCTTCTCCCTTCACTCTGCATCAGTTCATTTAAGTCTTTCCAGGTTTTTCTGAAACCATCCTCTTCATAATTTCTTATAGCACAATAATATTCCATCACATTCATACTTGTTCAGCCGTTGCCAATTGATGGATACCCCCTCAGTTTCTAATTCTTTGCCTCCACAAAAAGAGTTACTATGAATATTTTTGTACATATGGGCCTTTTCCCTCTTTCTTTGATCTCTTTGGGTGTATATACCTAGTTGTGCTGCATTAAAGCACATGCACAGTTTTATAGCTTTTTGATTGCTTTGCAGAATGGTTGGATCAATTCACAGCTCCACTAACCATGCATCAGTGTTCTTGTTTTTCTACAACCCCTCTAGCATTTGACTTTTTCCCTTTTTGTCATCTTAGCTAATCTGATGGATGTGAGGTAGCACCTCAGTTGTTTTAATTTACATTTATTTAATTATTAGTGATTTAGAACAGTGGTATCAAACTCAAATAGAAACAGGAGCCACTAAACCGTACATAGAGATCCTCGTGAGCTGCAAAGTGACTTACAAAACCACACACACATATACATATATACACATATATATATACATATACACATACATACATATACATGTGCATATATCTGTATATCTATAGATGGATGGATAGTTAGATAGATAAATAGATAGGTAGATAGATAATTAGGGTTTCCCTCAAGATTGCTATGTATTTGAATCCTCTGATTTAGAAAATTTTTTCATATGGCTATTGGAATTCTTCCTCTGAAAATTTCCTGTTCATATCCTTTGATCATTTATCAATTGGGGAAGGGTGCTTTTTCTTGTAGATTTGACTCAGTTCCTTATATATTAAAAATGAGAGCTTTATCAGAGTAACTGCAAATATTCCCCTTACCCCCCGCTTTATGGGGCATTAGTTTTGTTTGTGTAAAAACTTTTAAATTTTATGTAATCAAAATTATCCATTTCATCCCCTGTGAATCTCTATACTCTTATTTAGTCATGAATTTGTTCCCTAGCCATAGATCTGGCAGATAATTTCTTCCACGCTCCACTAATTTGCTTATGTGATTACACTTTAAGGCTAAATCATTTACTCATTTTGAGCTTATCTTGGCATAGTATGAGATGGAGACATACATACACAAGATATGATTAATGTGCAGATTTATTTTGTGTGACTATATTTATTGGTTACAAAGCAGGGCTTCTACTTCTTTGATGAGAAGAGAGAGCTGGGGGGAGTGGGTGTAGTGATGGAGATGCTTAGAAAGAAAGGAGCATCAATGAGACATTAAAAATAATCAAGGGGACACAAATAACAGGGCAGTATTGGATCCATCAAGTTAAATTTCAAATAGACAAAAACACCCCAGCCTAGCAAACTATAGATGGTGGAGATCCAAAGCTTCATATACAGTCCTCTTTTTCTATTCTTTGTATGGGGAAATGTTCATGTTTGTTGACGTTTGTCAAGTTTATAACAGTTTAATGCAGGAATTAACCAAGGAGGACCCAGGTCTTAAAGCATGTGCTGTATTCTCTGCCTGGTGCCACCGTGCAAGGAGAGTTGGTGGGCTTGCTTCCAACAACGTTTGATGGAAGGGGATGATGTATCTGCTCCATTTATTTAGTGTAGAGCTGATGACAAGTCTTTCAATTGTCTACTTAGCTGGAACTGAGTATTCATGCAAAAGCCTGGAATGGGGTGAACTTTCTCTCTCCTGATGATGAGTGAGGCAAAATCATGGTGGGCTCTAGATGGGAGGGTTATTGTGCTCTTTACCACTTGGCTGCCGTGTAGTCATGAACTCATGGTGCCACTGATTCTTTGATTTTATTCTTTCTGTATCTTAGGTGAATGACTATCGGAGGCTGGGTTTTGACTTTGTGAGCTTAAAAATGTCAGAAGAGCCACTAAAAATCCTCTCAGCAGCCAGAGCTGGTAGTAACAGTGGCTGAGTCTGGTGAGGAACCAGCCCTGAGGTTCTACTTGACCCAGCTCAGGGTCAGAGGTGAATCAACACACCTATACCCTACCAGCTGAGACATGTAATTTATCAGCTATTTCATAGCCAGAAGTGATCTTAGTAGGGTCTTCTTGAATGGAGAAAAGGATTCCCAGAGCCAGGAATTACCTCCCCCTTGCCATTTCAGATAGTGGGAGAATGCTTAAAATTTGATTCCACTATCCCCAAGGACTGAGTGGGTGTGTAGAGCGGAGAGTGCACCCCAGTTCTGAGGATGCAGACTTTTTTGCACTTCAGTCCTTGCTATAACTTCTCAGTAAATATCTCTTTGCAAAAGTTAATTTATATTAATTGTAATTGCAATCCTCTGCAATTAATATTGACAACATGGTAACTTGGATTCATATCAGGGGAAAGATACTAAATGGGGGGGGCTACCTCTAACCCCTCAGGATTACTCCCATAACTCTGAGGAGAGCAGTATCCATCCACCCGCTGGAGCCCAATCTACCTGTTCGAGCATGAGTTGGGATAGTGAGTCTAGAGTTGTACGAAAATAATAAAAAAGGAAATGGGGACTTGGAGCTATCAATTTGAATAGATGTTGGATCCTAACTGAATCATGATTGTAGGGGGAGCTTTTAAGAGCCCATGTGGAGGGGGCTGCACACAGAATATTAAATAAGTATGCTTGTTGGTTCTTCCCCTGACATTACAGGGCTTAGAAAATGCTTAGATTTTGTGAGCATAACAGGGGGAGGCAATCTTCACTCTGGTGCAGCGAGCCCAGGTGTCCAGAACATTTAGAGAGTTGGTCACTGACAAATGGAGGTGGTGTTGAAAGTTATGCGTGTTTTAAAAAATGGGTTCACATTGGAAGGGGATTTCTCCGTTCTTTTTTATTTTTTATTTTTTTTGCCAAAGTAAGATGTTTTTATTGTGGAGATATTGCCTGTTTTAGATATGTGCTTTTGTACTTAAGACAAGTATTTTGTAAGAGGCTTTATTAGTGTAAAGTAATAATAATTCACTTTTATATGGTGCATAAAGTTTTTACATTTGCCCAGAAGCAGTCATTTTATGAAAAGTATGTATTGTTAAAAAACTGGAGGTGGGATTAACATATTCCAAAGGTGTTTGACGGATTGATGCCCTGATTAAAATAAACCACCAAACTCAAGTTCTGGGAAATTGAAAATCTATCCATTTTTACAATGTCTTAGAATTCGATTTTGTGAGACGTACATTCATTTCACTCAGAGCTCAAATGCCAAAGGGGTGATAAAATTTTCCTTAGAAAGGGCTGTTCTGAATCACCATAATTAGAAAACTCGGTGGCTGAATTCGAGAACCGGGTGAATCATCGACCCTCTTGGTGGTGGTGTCTTGCTTAAACTCACCTAGTGGGGTGAAACAAGTCACTCTGGGTCACTTTGCTAGCTTCCTCTGCAATGTTCCTTTGCCCTAGTGCCCCCGTGGTTGTGACCTCTGGGGCACAGAGCACCTTGGACTCTTTATTATGTAGACTTTGGTATGGTTTTATTCACCACTTGGTGAGAGAGCATGCCCAACTCAGATTTGTTGAGCATGACTGAACACTACCCTCAGGCATATGTTTTATTTTTATTTATTTTTGTTATAATAATAATAAAACCCAACATTTACATAGTTGCATATGAACATCTGATTCACATAACAGATACCTTCAGAGGCATCCATATAATGGATAGGGCACAGGGCACTGGACCGGGTTGGAATCCTGCCTCAGATGCCTATTGACTATGTGGCTCTGGCCAAATCACTTAACTTTCCATGCCTCAGTTTCCCCATATGTCAAATGAGGGGTATTAGACTCCCATGGCCTCTATGATCCCTCCTAACTCTCAACCAATGATCCTTTTCATTCCCTGGTTTCTACATCCAGCTCTGATCTCTCTCCTGGGCTCCAGTCCTACTGTCCAATGGACATTTCCAACTACATGTCCTTTAATAATTTCAAACCCAACATATGTAAAACAGAACTCGTTACGTTCGCTCCTCCACTACAGCCCTTTCCCTAACTTCCCTACTTCTGTGGAGGGCACCACCATCTTTTCAGTCATCAGGGTTTGCTACCTCATAGTTATCTTCCATTCGACTCACCTTCACCCACATAGCCACTCAGCTGCTAAAGCTTGTCGATTCTACCCCCACAACATCTCTCATAGCCCGCCCCTTCTCTCCACTTACTTTTACGCCTCCATCTCCATTAAGACGGGTCCCTCTCTTAGTTCAGGTCCCCATCACCTCTCCCCTGAACTCCTAAATGGTCTCCTTGCATCTGGCTTCTCTCCACTCCACTCCTCATTGATTGCTGCCTGAGCGATATGGCCAAAGCAAAGCTCCGATCATTTTATTCCTCCGCTCGTGAGTCTTTAGGAGTTTCCTCCTCTGTCGTCCCTAGGATCTGTAGCCAGATGGGACACTAGCTGTGCGTTGAGTGCATGGTGGTTACTTAAACATCGATTGATCTCCTCTTAATGATTCTTCTCCTTGTGAAGTCTCTCTCAGAGTTTGTGAGCAGTCTGGGGGGATAGACATCTCAGAGGTCAAGTTCTTTCTCCAGGTGGCTTGCCCCTTACCTCAGCCTGAGATGCTGAGAATCTCCTCTTCCTTTTGCGTTAACTTTCCCTCGCCCAATCCCAAACTTAGAGGCTTGGATATGCATCATTATAAGTGGACGTACATGTCAACAGTAATTTCGCATAGTTTAGGAATGCAAATAAGCACGTCAAGGAATAGGTTTCCATTGGCAGGCTGCAGTGGCTACAGCTGGGAGGCGGTGGGTTTGAATCTTATTTTCCCCTTCAGCCCTCAGTTGTAGGGGGAGATAGACAAGTAAGGGAATTGAGCTTTTACTGGATAGTGTTAGGAGAGCAGGGGCAACACGGGGTGCTGGGGGTTGGATTCCAATGTTTTCGCCGACCATATTTCCTTCTGGCTCTGAGTCAGCTCCCCACCCTAGTCTGCTCTTTCAGGTTCATTTGATCACGTTTTTTCATCAGGAGCTCTCTCTGCTTACTTGCCCTGTTTTCTATCACACGGCTGGTGCCCAGGTTTCCAGTTCCCTACTAGCGTTGCAAGAGAAGAGCTGAAGATTAATGTGACTTGTGGTCCTCCCTTTTCTGTCTCTACATGTGGGCTCTTGTTAAAAGAAAGTTTCTTTCCTGTCAAAACCCAGAAAGTAGAGGAACACTGGATGAAATGCATGCATGTGCATGTAGACCTCTTTTCCCCTTCAGCCCATGAAGGCTTCTGGAGAGTTTAACCATCACATATGCTTTCCTTAGCTGTCCTTCCCCATGCCTGGAGTGCACTCCCTCCTCACTTAAATCACCTTACAATCCCCACTCTCCTCTAAAGCTCAGGTTGTGTTACCTTTTACACGAGGCCTTTCCTTATCTCCAGTTGCTAGTAATCACCTACTCACCTACTGTGCCAGGTACTGTGCTGAGACTGGGGGATACAAGTACAAAGAGTGAAAAATTCCCTGTTCTCCTGGAGCATCCCCTGCCAGTTTGCTCACCCATTCTCTGTTCCAGACAAACTGGCTTACTTGCCTTTCCTTCGCAGTGACATTCACCTCCTGTCTCCATGCCTTTGGATGCTGTCCTGTATGCCTGGACTATTCTCTCTCCTGCTTTCCATCCTGTAGAATCCTGCCAGGCTCAGCCTTGGCTTCACTGCCTACAAGAGGCCCTACCTGAACCCCCAGATGGTAGGACCTTCCCACTCAAATTACATCATATTTAATTATGGGCACAGAGGTTGTTAGCACCCATGGAATTCAAACCCCTTGACGTCACATTTTTGGCTTTGCATCCCTAGAACCTAGTACGGTGCCTTGACACATAGTAGATGTTTAATAAACTCTCATTAATTGGTTGATTAATAGTGTTTTCAAATTTGCAAAGGGCTTAATATAGATTAGATCAGTGGTTCTCAAAGTGTGGCCTGGGGACTCCTGATTTTAGATTTATTATGCCTCCTTAGTATATAGAGATCTTTTACTTAGCTCATTATGTTAACATAGAAAATAAAATATTATAGGAAATAATAATTATATTTAGGATTTTAATATCCCCATTTTATAGATGAGGAAACTGAGGCACAGAGCAGTTAGGTGAGGAAAAGAGGCAGAAAGGAATAAGCATTTATATAGTACCTACTATGTACCAGGCACTATGCTATACACTTGCTTAAGTAACTTGCCCAGGGTTTTCCAACTAGGGAGTGTCTGAGGCAGAATTCAAATTTAGGTTTTCCTGATTCTAAGAGCTGCACTCTATCCACTGTGCCACCTGAGCGCCTCTGATATGCCCAGATAATTTTATCTCTGAGCAGTTGGGGGTACTGAACTGAAGGCCACGGGCTTGGTGTTCCTGTCACAGGAAGGGGGTGGTTTGGAGGGCTGATACACCTGAAAGACGCAGCTGAGAATACCAGATGTATAGGGTCCTGAGATAAGCTGGAGCCTCCTAAAGCAAAGCAGAGAGAGAGATTTGAAGGTGAAGATCATTCCAGAAGGACAAGCCCTCAGCTAAGAGTGAGGGGATCGGATTGAGAGTGTCCACTAGAAACTTGCTTCAAAGTCACCGAGGTATAAAAAATGAGGCCCAAACATGAATAGCTGGGTGTTTGCTATTGTTTTTGGATAGAATCTCCACTGGTTACCAGAGCCCCCTTTTGTGCCTCCAAGAAGAGGAACCTTTTGTCAGGCTAGGGATGTTCCAGGAAAGTATGAACTGTTGGTTCATGTGGAGGACATGAAGAGGGAGTGCACTCTGGGAATGGCAGAGGGCAGCTCAGGAAAGGGTATGGGGTAGGAGATGAAAGGTTGTATGTGATGAATATCAGGAATATCAGTCCAGTTGGCTGTACTGTGGAACGATTGAAGGGGATTAACACAAAAGAAGTGTGGAAAGATAACAAGCACCAGGTTGTAAAAGACTTTAAATGCCAAACAGAGAAGTTTCTACTTTAATCCAAGAGGAGAAAGGCAACTTCATGAGCTTCATTAGCCTTCTTTCTGATGAAAGCTCTACTCATTGGAGAAGGTAAGCTTTACAAAGGTGTGATTGGAGGTCACTGGATTCCATGACGCCATATTAGCATCGTTGTGGTTGTTGAGTTATTCTGTCCTGTCTGACTCTTCGTGACCCCAAGGACGATAGCACACGAGACTCTTCTATCTTCCATATCTCCTGAAGTCTGTCCAAGTTCACGTTCATTGTTTCCATGATACTATTTATCCAGCTCATCCTCTGCCATCCCCTTTTCCTTTTGCCTTCAATCTTTCAGTCTTTTGCAATGAGTCATTGTCTTCTCATTATGTGGCCAAAGTATTTAAGCTTTAGCTTCGGTATTTGACCTTCCAGTGAATAGCCTGAATTAATTTCTTTAAGTATTGACTGATATGACCTCCTTGCTGTCCAGGGGACCCTCAAAGTCTTCTCTAGCACCACAACTCAAAAGCATCGATTCTGCAGCACTCAGCTTTCCTTGTAGTCTAACTCTCACAGCCATACATTACTACATTCTTATTCAGTGATACTTACCTCTAAACTTAAGAGGCTTGCATTTGCTGAGGTCAATGACAAGTTTGTGGAGGCTTAATTCTTTAGCATGGGAAAACAAAAAAGAAAGATAGTTTACCATTTGTCTCCCTTTTCCTCTCTCCCCAGGATTAAGAACTGCTCAGCAGAGCAAAGAATTGAAGATGTATTTCTTTCCTCATGGGATTAAAGACACCCTTCAGATCACTTTTCATTTGGGGTTCCCACAATTTTAGATCCTATACTCAGTAATTCCCTATAGATTTATAAGAATTCTCAAATCATGGAGTCATGAGGTCATAGGTTTTGACTTCCCATTTTGGCTGCAAAGACACTTTTGAAATGTGTGTGTGTGTGTGTGTGTAAGTCAAGTTTCCCTCAAATTGAACTCATAAATATTCATGTCTTCTTGCCCACAGACCAGCGCTTCAAAGCCCAGTTTGATTTGGCAGGGCTTCAAGCAGAATGGATATTTAGCCACTCTGGGACAATAGAGCCTCTGGCTGACCTGACTTTCCTAGCTCTGTCCTGATCCAGGCAGAGGCAAAGACAGAAGAAAGTAGGGCAGAAGGCAGGAGACACAGAAAGGACACACGGGGGAGGGATGCTTCACTATGCTCATCACATCATAGCTTTGGGTTGAGGTCAGACCTGATCTCTGACCCAGGAATGAACATACTGGGCTGATTTTCAAAAACTGAGACTTTCCTTTTCTGGAGAAGTGACTGAGAATGTCTTCCTGGGTGTGTTTTTTCAAGTAATACGCTAAAAAACCCAAACAAATCATAAATCAGAGGAAAATGAAGTAAGAAGAGGTAGAAGTATAACTAGGGTTACCTGATCTGAGCTTTGCCCCAGGCTGCTGAATTTGGAGGTGTCTAGTGTTTTCAGGGCTGCTCGTTCAGGAAACATAGGCTAACAATGACTGATGAAGCTGACTGCTCTCATAAGTTCAACCAATGCAGCAAAAGCATAATTAGGGTAAGGCAGTCAGGCTTTGCCCCAGGGAGCAGAAATTTAGGTGCTCCAACAGCACTTCCAGTCCTTTAGCATTGATGATGACGATGATAATGTTGTTGTTTGGTTGTTTCAGTTGTGTTGGATTCTTTGTGACCCCATTTGGGGTTTTCTCGGCAAAGATACTGGAGCCGTTCACCATTTCCTTCTCCAGATCATTTTACACATGAGGAAAGTGAGACAAGCAGGGTTAAGTGACTTGCCCAGGGTCACACATCTAGGAAGTGTCTGAGGCTGGATTTGAATTCAGGAAGATA
This sequence comes from Vombatus ursinus, assembly GCF_900497805.2. Taxonomy (NCBI): domain Eukaryota; kingdom Metazoa; phylum Chordata; class Mammalia; order Diprotodontia; family Vombatidae; genus Vombatus; species Vombatus ursinus. Next base: position 3,424,316 of record NW_020950239.1, on the reverse strand, counting down.
AGTCTTCCAGATAGCTTGCCCAGGGTGACACAGCTAAGTAAGTGTTTGAGGCAAGATTCAAACTCAAGCCTTCCGGTCTCAAAACCCAGCGTGTTATCCATTGTGCTGTCTAGCTGCCCTGTTGAAATGATGAATTGAAAGAGAGAACATCTGCCCCTGTATCTAGTGCTCTTTGTCTCCTGAATTCCCCTTCAGTGTTACTTCCAGCTTCCTGCTACAAGTTCCTTGGCATCATTGGGCAGAGACGAAGGGTCACGAGCAAAGGCTGGCTAAAGGCAGTGATGCTTAGTTAGTCAATAAACATTTATTAAGTGCCTACTATGTATCAGGCATTGTGCTAAGTGCTCGGGATACAAATAAAGGCAAAAGACAGTCCTTCTTCTGAAGGAGTACACCACCTAATGGGGAGATAACATGCAGGCAACTAGGTATGAACAAGATGTATGCAGGATAAATTGGAAATATTCGACAGAGGGAAGGCAGTAGAATTAAGGAGGACCAGGAAAATCTTGTTGAAGAAGGTAGGATTATTGCCGCAGGCAGTCAGAGAGATCAGTAGTTGGAGAGAAAGGAGAGGATTCTGGGCATGTGGCACAGCCAGAGAAAGTACACAAGAGCTAAATGATGGAGGGTCTTGTTCATGGAACAGCCAGGAGGTCTGTGTCACTGGATCAAAGAGTATGTGGTGGGGAGTATGGTATAAGAAGACTGGAAAGGTAGAAGGAGGCAGGTTATGAAGGGCTTTGAATGCCAAATACAATATTTTGTATTTGACTGAGGATGCAACAAAGAGCTACTAGAATTTATTGAATACAGGAGTGACGTGATCAGACCTATGCTTTAGGAAAATCTCTTTAGTGGATGAATAGAGGATGGCTGTGAGTGGGGGGAGGCTTGAAGCAGGCAGATCTCCCCAGCAGCTGTTACAATAGTCCAGGCGTGAGGTGATGAGGGTCTGGCAATATCAGAGGGTGGGGGCAATATCAGAAAAGAGAAGGGGGCACACATGGGAGATGATGTAAAAGTGAAATCTACAGGCCTTGGCCAAAATGCCAATCCTGGCCCTGCTCTAAAGATAAACTTTGATAGGCCAAAAAGCAAGTAGCATGGAACGTGCAAAGAGGGCTGGATTTGGGGTCAGAGGACTGTGCTCAAATCTTGGGTCTGCTTTTTACTAGCTGCATGATTTTGGCTAAGTCAGTGCACCTTTCCAAGCCTCAGTTTCCTCACAACGTGGAGGAGCAGGTTTAGACTGTGATCTTTAAGGTCAACCTAGGACCTGACATCTACAGTGTGGTAGCTTGGTGGTTGCCGACTGGTAGGAGAGGGGTTTGCTGTCTGTATGGAAATGTTAGGAAAGCATTTTACAAAGTATCTCAGGCTCTTCTGAGAGCTGAATTGAGAACTGGATGTGTGTTTGAAGAGGCACATCTTTCAAATGGGAATTGGGAAAGTTTGGGAGAGACAAATGACCTCTGGTCCCAGATCTGTTTGTTAATTATGTGAAGTGATACCTCATCTGTGTGGGAGTCATTTAATATTATAAAGGGACTGAGAAAGACGTTCTTCTTACTAAAAACTAGAGAAACGTGAATGTGAAAAAACAGTTCTGAGGGCACCAAAGAGAGAGGCGACCATATGGAGAACTTAAGAGCTGCTGAGCATGATGGTACATCAGCTCATTTGCATATGCATGTGGAAGAAGGTAAGACTTAGAAAATGAGAAATCATACAAGCAGTTGGAGATATTTTTCACTCATACCTTGAATTTAAGGTATGATTGAACATTCACCTTAAATGTACATTTAAGGTATCATTGAAAATGGGATTGTTGACTGGATAAGAGAACTTTGGGGAGCTGTGACTTTTTAAATAAAAGGAGACTAATTTCAGCTACCGAAGAGGATGGCAGGAGAAAGGCATAAGAAGACAGAATCTGCATTAACATCAGGGGGGGAGGAGCCTGAAGGGAAGAAATGAGGAGGGAGGAGCAAGCTTCAGCTGAGTAATTCCTGATTGGTGGGAGAGAAATGATTTCATTCCAAGAGCTTCAGCAACATCCATGATGACCCTTCCGTACCATCTAGAGCTGGAAAAAAAGATTTTCATAAGGCTTTGTTGCTCTCTGCTGCCACCTCTGGCTTGAGAAGGAAAAGCAGCTGCTTTGGTACCCTGGTGATGGGAGCAGCGTGCTTTGCTGTGAGCTCCGTTCTGATTGGACAGTGCAGCATCCCAGTGAGTGATAGATGGTCTCTACAGCCCAGAGATAGCTAGTGTGACGAGTCTGACAGTTGTCTGCTCTTCACATCGAGAGCTAACACTTTCTAAATTCCCTTTTAAGAGGGATGGTTAATTGAAAGAGCTTATAAAGTCTGTGCTCAGGTAGAGAAGAGGATTTCTCCAGTGGAAGAGTGACGAGGAAGGAGGGAAGCAGTTTCACGTGGTGCAGATATTTCTGGATGGACCAGTGACATTGAAAGCTGGACATGATGGCACTGGGATAGATTCAATAGGAGAGATCCCATCTTGCCGCTAATCCTAACTCTGTCTTCTGGCCAGGGTTGTGTGGACAGTTCTTTCCAGTGGGAGGAAGTCACAACGGTGGTGTTAGTTCTAGGAGAGGAGTGCGATGGGGATGGTATTGTTTGTGTGTGGTGGCTGAGGATACGGCACATTTCTACCCTTTGGTTGTCCTCATTGTCACTGCACTCAGCACAATTGTCACTGGAAGAGATTGATCAGTCTATGAATCCCTTTATACCCACTCTCCCCTATTTCACCTGGAGGCATTCTATCAACTTTTTAATGTCTAACTCAGATACTACCTAACCCCTTCCGATTTGCTATCTGCAGAATGAAGGTATGAACTGGAGGCACTTTAGAGGAAAATAAAAACCCAAGTCAATGAAGGATGCATATTGACTGGATTATGACATTCAGGTTGATGGAAATATCCTGAATTAATTTGTTAATATTTATCAGGAACCACACATTTTCCTTTTTCCAGTGCATGATAAATCAAGTCTAACTCAGGCCAGTCTAGTAGTTCAGGCTGAAGAATTGAATGAAATTAGATATTCATAGCCAATCTAATTCTTATCTAAAGGAGGTTTCTTCAGCCAGAGCAGGGAAAGAATAGTCAGCAATGACACAGCATTGATCAGGTGAGCATAGCTTCCCTGCCTCCCTGTTACCCATGCTGATATGCCTGTTGGAGAAGCTTGAAGGTGGAGCCCTGGCCTTTTTGGACTTCGGGAATCAGGAAGCTACTTCAAAGTTCCCCTGAGTCAATTAGTTTCAAGGACAGTTACAGTATTAAATTTTTAAAAATGTTCCTATATATGAAACATTTATTTTGGAAGAGTCTATTCAACACAGTTGATAAATACTATGGTACTGTAGAACAAGGACTGTTTGAATGGAAAAGATGAGTACTAATGTTATACAAATACATTTGTACCTGAATTCCACTGAGCCACTCATGATGTCTAAAATTTGGTTATTCAATGGGGCTTCTATCTTCAAAAATGAAGTCAAGCCTGAGTGACAATAGCCACTAGTTTTAAAACAAAAAAAATTAAACTTTGATATTTAAAAATTCCAAATACATACCCAAAGAATTATTGAATGGTCATTAAACACCTGCAGAGTGCTAAGCAGTGCACAGAATATTTAAGAGGCTCAGTCCATTCTCTTTTGGAGCTAAACTGTTTGATTCTCTGCATCTATTTTGCCTGGTGGAGAGACACTGTTGATAATGTTAAAAAGCAGCAAGTTCCTCAGAATTGTACTTGCTTTAGAAAGAAAAAAAAAAATATTTAGATCTAAAGTGGAAATCATTCTTTAGCTCTGAGAGTGGATTAAAAAACCCAGCTGATAAAGTTTACTTCCCGATGGTTTCACTTATGTCCTTTCCTTAGGAAGCCTCCACCTTCTTCTCCATTCACCTACTCCAGCCTTCGAAGGCCTTTTCCCACCTAAAGGCCAAGGTGAAAAACATTGGCCAAGACAGCAGTTTAGATGGGTCAGTGTGAGGCTTATGTTAGGCCTTCGTATTTTCTGACAGTTTTACTAAAAATAAGAATCTTTAAGCTTTCCAAATGTTTTTTCAGCTGATGGCACAGTGATTAGAGATCTGGGCCTGGAGTCAGTAAGACATGAATTCAGATATGACCTCAGACACTTATTTGCTCTGTGACCCTGGGCAAGTCACTTAACCTCTGTTTGCCTCAGTTTCCTCAACTGTAAAATAAAGATAATAATAGCACCTACCTCTCAGGGTTGCTGTGAGGATCAAAGCAGATAAAATTTTAAAGTGCTTAGCAACATACCTTGCACATAGTAGATATTTAATAAATGTTTATTACCTTCCTTTCTCCGCTTTACCAATCTGTTCTTTGTTTTCTAAATATATTGGAGTATTGAAATCAGGCATTTTGTTTTCATATCTTATGCATTTACAAACAAGATCACCATCACAGGGATGCAAAAACTTTCCTAATGCCTCCCATTTTTCAGGGGTCCCTGGTTGTAGCCTCCTCTCTGAGGTTACCAATGCTACCTCTATCTCCTTCCCTTCCTAGGCTGCCTTTCCAATCTCTGCCTCATCTTTCTTCTCAGAAGATGCTGCCACTTTGATCCTGGTTAAAGACCACTTGATAATTAAAAAAAGTTCTTACTGATGTCTTTAATATTTTTTAAATCAACAAAATTCCCCCCAATGTCTGTCCCCCTGCCCTTCAAGAGAGCCATCTCATATAACAAATAATAATTTTAAAGATAAAGAAAAAGAAGAGAAGGAAAAACCAACCAAACTGATTGATAGATAAAAAAGTCTGAAAATATGTATAATGTACCAAATTACACACGATGTGTAATAGTGGACCTCCCACCTCTGTAAAGGGGTGCAAGAGAGCTGTCTTCTCATAGCTCTTCTTTTGAGCTTTTTGTAATTTTGCAACATTCACTTTAACTCTTTGTTTTGTATGTGTCTATGTATGTAATTCTTTCTGCTTTTATTGTTGTGACCATTGTGTGTACTGTTTCCTTGGCTTGCATATTTTATTCTGCGTCGGTTCATGTAGATCTTTCCATGCATCTCTGTACTTATCATTGTGATATTCCATTCCATTACCACAATCTGTTTAGCGATTCACCAATCAATGTCCACCTACCACGATGGGCTGGCCATATTGTTTCAATGCCAAACAGATCCTTGCCAAAAGGACTATTTTATGGAGAACTCACACAGGTCAAGCGTTCACATGGTGGTCAGAAGAAGCAATACAAGGATACTCTCAAGGTCTCTCTTAAGAGCTTTGGAATTCATTGTGTGACATGGGAGACACGGGCACAGGACTGCCCAACATGGCGTGCCCTCATCAGAGAAGGAGCTGTGCTCGAAGTAGCTCCAAATAAACATGAGATGCGCAGATTTAGAAAATCCACCCCAAATGTTCACATGGCCTATTTGTGCATCATCTGTGGTAAAGCCTTCTGAGCTTGTGTTGGTCTGATCAGACACAGTCAGACGAATCGTAACTTGCCTCTAACACAGTGATGTCATTTTGGTCTTCTTCGAGAACAAAGGACGATAACCAACTGAATCTTGTCCCCACCCCAGTTCTTTGCTGTTACAGTAAGTGCTACTATAAATGTTTCGTTGCTTATAGAGACTTTCTTCTTCTTTTTGTAAACAGGATTTTATTTTTTCCAATTACATGTAAAGATAATTTTTAACATTCATTTAAAAAAATTTTGAGTTCCAAATTTTTTCTTTCCTTCCCTCTCTTCCTATGTGCAATCATATAAAACATTTTCATGTTAGTTATGTTGTGAGGGAAGAAACAGACCAAAAGGAAAAAAAAACTGATAAAAATTTAAAGAAAATACAAAGTGTATGCTTCAATCTGTATTCAGACTATATCAGTTCTTTCTCTGGATGTGGAAAGCATTTTTAGGGATTTTCTTCTTATCAATGGCCTCCTGGGTTATTAACCTAGAATTGGTGTCTCTGGTTCAAAGGATACGGACATGTTTGTCACTTTATTTACCTAACTCCAAACTTACTTTCCAAAATGGTTGTAGTGATTCACAGCTCCTCCAAGAACGCACTGGTGGGCTTATCTTCCTACAATTCCCAGCTTTTGTCATCTTTGCCAATTTGCCAAAATGTGAAGTGAAACGTCGTTCTTTTGATTCATGTTTTTCTTATTCTGAGAGACTTGGAACATTCTTTCATATAGTTGTTAATAGTTTGAAATTCTTTTGAAAACTGTTCATATCATTTGACCACTTATCTGTCAGTGAATGGCGTGGTGTGTGTGTTAGCGTATCTCGCATACCAAACCCTTGTCAGAGAAATTTGATACAAAGATTTTTTTTTGCCATTTGACCATTTCTCTCCTTTGCCTAGATCCATTAATTTTATCTGTGTGTAAGATTTTCAGTTTCATATAACAAAATTGATCTATTTTTCTTTTTGATAATAGTCTCTATTCTTTGGTTAAGAATACACCTCCTAATCATGATTGTGAGATATCCCTTCTAATTTTTTTATAAGCATGATCTTTAATATTAAGATTGCATATTCATTTAGAATATTTTGTGAAATATGGTATAAGGAGATGGTCTAAATCTAATTTCTGCCAACCTGCTTTCCAGTTTTCCCAGAAGGTTTTTTTTTTATCAAATATGAAGCTCTTTTCAGAGTCATTTATATATATATATATATATACATATATATATATTTGGTTTATTGAACACTGGGTCATTTTCAAATACTTTTAAAAGAAAAACTAGCTTAGCTTGTATAGAATATGATCTTAGAATATTGTTCCTACTATAATTAGTTCTCCCAGTACCATCTCACTTTCTTCCTTGGTTATTATAGGAAAGAGGCATGAGAATGTGAACAATTTCAGCTAGTTAGTCCCTAGAAGCACCCTTGGAACAGTTGGTGAGGAAACTGCACAGTTATTCTGAATCCCTAAACCTTTGGAAGGTGTTGATAAGGATGGAAGGTGGACCATTGTGGCATACTAGTGAAATTCACCCTGGTGGAACTGGTATTGAAGACAGGGGTTCCCAGAGCTTTGTATTTCTGACTACAGGGCACTATCCTTCAAGGGAGAACTAGAGGGAGAAGAGAGTCCTTTGTTTTGGGCACTGCATTAGAACGATGAAGAGAGTGACAGGCCCTCATCACCGGACATCTGGACTATTGCAGAAGTCTGCTGGTGGGTCTGCCTGCCTCATGCCTCCCCTCACTCTAGGCCATTTTGAACTCAGGTCTTCCTGACTCCAGGGCTCAGCGCTCTACTCACTGGGCCACCTAGCTGCCTCCTTGCTATTTCCTACTAAGGTCTATTCGGCTCAGTGGACTCTCTATTTAATTTAAATATAGCATTTTAATGATTAATAGGATACTTTCTCTTCTCAACAAAGCAGATTGGGAAAACTGGCTGTATCCCAATGAGGGATAAATCTTAGTGAGCTCAACAGGAACTGTCAAAGCAAATAAACTGAATGACTTCAGTGTTGTTTAGTGATCAGATCTGATAGCAACAATATTTATTAGTTCCATCAGTTATCTGGGGGTAGGGTGGTTGCTGGACACACAAATGTCTTTCTATCAACCCAAAGTCCCAGTATGTCACAAGAAATCTGGGGCTTCGATACATTTCCAAGGACCTCTGCAGAATTCTAAGTCTTTACCTTAGACACAAACTTCCATTTAAGTTGCAAATCAGAAACAGAGTGTGTAGCTGAGAGAAAAGGAAAACAAATCCAAGACGGGGTCGTGATGTTAGATCATGAGAGTCGCGTACAACCTCGAGGTTGAGAAAAGAATATAGCACGTTGCAAAGATTTCAATAAAAGTAAGTTATGAGAACAAGTCTGAACAGATCTGGCCACGGAACAAAAATCGCTAGTAGTGTATTACGTTATGTAGTGTCTGCTGTTTTTAGCATGCAAGCTGTTAGCTTTGAACAACAACCAGAAGGATAGCGTTAGAGCTCGTTAAATGCAGCTCAGCATTAGGTCTTTCTTACATTTTAACTTACCTATAAATTTGAGACCCTTATTCTGTTTCTACAGAGCTATCCAGTAGAAAGTGAGAGAGTGCCAGGATGTAAATGCCTATGGGTGGGTTTTAAAGGACACGTCTTCATATGCTAATCTCTGAAAGGATGCCTGTGTAGGGAAAGGGAACTAGAATTTTGTGGCAATTATTTAAATAAGTTGACCCAAAGTCCCTTTTATCTAAGTAATTGCCCTATTTTGAGGGGAGGGGTTCATTTGTTATTTAGTTTTTTTTTCTTTCAATTGACTCTTCCTGACCTCCTTTAAGGTTTTCTTGGCAGACTCTGGAGTGGTTTGCCATTTCCTTCTCTAGTTCATTTTACAGATGAGGAAACTGAGGTAAATAGGGTTAAGTTATTTGCCCAAGTTCACATAGCTATTAAATGTCTAAGGCCAGATTTGAACTCAGGAATATGAGTCTTCTTGACCCCAGGCCCAGCGTGTTATCTACTGAGTCACCTAGCTGCCTACGTAGCTGGAGAGGTTCATACAATTCTGGGGTGGGGAACCTGCGGCCTCGAGGCCACATGTGGCCCTCTAGGTCCTCAAGTGTGGCCCTTTGACTAAATCCAAACTCCACAGAACCAATCCCCTTAATAAAAGAATTACTCTTCGCCAAGTCCTACCCAGATGGCTAAAGGAGACATTGGGTTCTTTCTATGCAATAGAGTTCAAACTCTGTCAGGTACTATCATGGTGGAAAGGCCTCCAGTGTGGTCTTGTCAACAGATGATGTCTGCTTTCCAAGGAAAGACAGCTTTCTCAGTACAGAGTGGGTTGCCTGGTGATTAATTTTTCTGGCAATAGCTCTACATCACTCAACGAAATGGAGATAATTCTTGACTTTATTTATTTATTTTGCCAGGGTAGGCATACTCTGTGCTCATGATGAAAAGGTCCTGTTGCCAAAGAAATAAGGATTGTGGAAAAAAAGGGAAAATTTGGATGGAAAACTTTACTGGTATTGTACGTAGCTGTGGAACTGAAACTGGCGTGGTTTAGCAAACCAATCAGAAAACACCTCAAATAAAGCTCCCATTCATAAATGGTTTATTGATATTTGTTAAACGACCCCCAGATGTGGTCACATTTTTTCAGAACGTATTACAACCCACGTTATAATAGGCATAAATAATATAGAAAATTCTTCAGAGATGAGGCTATATCATGCGTTGATCTAGACCAGATGGCCTTAGGGAACTAGCTGCTGGAGGAGAAGTACTTCAGAAGCCTGTTTTGTTTAGGGTTTCAAGTAATTCTCAAGCATTTCATAAAACCCGTGGTTCCTACAATAAGAAACAACAACATCGTTTCTAAATGAAAGTGTGCCGTCAAGTTTTAATTAAATTCTTTTATTCTACATATGAGTCAGACTTTTGCGGTTGTAGTCAGGAAATGCTACTGTAATTGCGGCCTTACTGTTTGCTAATAGGTTCAATAATTTAAGATCCATTTCAACAAACATTTATTAAGCATATACTACATTATGTGCAAGGCACCGGGGATAAAAGGCAAGAACCAAGCAACCTCTGTCTGAGGAGGTTACATTCTGCTTGTGTGTTGGCGAAGATGTCACATAAAGGCAGATAGGTAAGTAAAAGGCATCCAATGAGAGGAAATGCGTCCTAATAACTGGGGGTATTCGGGAAGGCCTGGTGCAGAACATAACACCTTAGTTGTGCTTTGAAGGAAGCTTTTGAAGGCAGATTCTAAGAGGCAGAGGTGGGATGAAGTGCATTCTGGGATGGAGGATTAACTTTACAGAGGGGAGTAGGATACCAGGAGGTGACTCGGGTTCACAAAGTTTCTTTTCCTAATCCTCTAGACTAAATGTTCATCAGAATAAAAGGATGGAGGGACTTCTAGTAAATAAGGCTATATGAAAGATTTTAGCCAAGCCCAGCTCCCCTGAGAAGCAGCCTAGTAGACGAAGCAAAGATTAATTAAAACGAAATACTAGCAAACTCCTCCCCTCAGTCCAGGACTGGACAACAGGATGTCTAGAAGCCTCTGGTGTTCTGGTTGGGAGGTAGGAAATTAGGGCCAGAAGTCAATGGGGATCTCAGAGACACAGTAGGGGACAGTAGGGATCTGTCCAAGGAGATGGGGATGAGGTGGAGGAACCGAAACGTGTGTGTTTGTAAAAGTGTGTACGTGGGGATTTATTAGATAGTGTTGTTGTTGGGTTCTTTCACTCATGTACAACTCTTTGTGACCCCATTTGGGGTTTTCTTGGCAAAGATACCGGAGTGGTTTGTCATTGCCTTCTCCAGCTCATTTTACAGATGAGGAAACTGAGGCAAAGAGAGTTCCAGGATCACACAACTAGTAAGTGTCTGAAGTCAGATTTGAACTCAGGAAGATGTATTCCTGACTCCAGGCCCAGCACTCTATCCACTCTACCACCTAGCTGCCCCATTAAATAGTGATAGTAATTCAGAAAAAAAGAAAAAGAAAAGAAAGAAAACAGTGTAATTGTGGAATTGAAATCACCTTACCTCATTTTAGCCCTAATACCTTAACTGGATGAGAACATGTTTCAATCCATCAGTTACTAACAGACTTTTAATTAAGTACCAAAAGGCCTCGATCTATGAAGGAAAAAAAAATATTTATTAAGTACTTATGTGCTAGGCATTATGCTAAAATGACCTTGCATAAGAATTGAGTTTGCAAAATCTTATAAAAGTGAATGTTGAAAACTATCTTTACATGAGATTGGAAAAAATAAAATACTGTTAAGTGGGAAAAAATAAAAAAGAGTTGAGTTTGGATAGACTGAAGACACTTGGCTATGCCCCAAGTTGCTAATTATCAAGTGAGTTAAGAAGGGATTCATTTGAGACATTGAAGCAAAAGTGGTTTTCCAGTACTTCCTTGAGGAGGAACTATCTGGGGGAAAAGGCTTCTTACTGCACCCACCTCATCTTCTCCTTGAACAAAGGAGGATCTTTAAGGGTCAGGAGGATCTTTAAAAATTTTTTTATAGTTTATTTACTTTTAGTTTTCAACATTCACTTCCATAAGATTTTGAGTTCCAAATTTTCTCCCTATCTTTCCCCTCCCCCACCCCAAGACTGTGTGCAATTCTATACAAGCTTTACATATCTATATATATTCATATTGAAGCTATTTTCACATTAATCATGTTGTAAAGAAGAATTAGAATCAATGGGAGAAATCATAAGAAAGAAAAAAAGAGAACAAATAATATGCTTTGATCTTCATTCAGACTCCATAGTTCTTATTCCGGATGTGGACAGCATTTTCCATCATGAGTCCTTTGGAGTTGTCTTGGATCCTTGCATTGCTAAGAGGAGATGAGTCCCTCAAGTTAGTCATTGCACATTGTGGCTGCTACTGTGTACGTTGTTCTCCTGGTTCTGCTCACTTCACTCAGCATCAGTTCATATAAGTCTTTCCCGGTTTTTCTGAAGTCAGCCTGCTCATCATTTCTTATAGCGCAATAGTATTCCATTACATTCATATATTACAATTGGTTCAGCCATTCCCCAACTGATGGGCATCCCCTCAGTTTCCGGTTCTTTGCCACCACAGAAAGAGCTGCTATAAATATTTTTGTACGTGTGGGTCCTTTTCCCATTTGTATGATCTCTTTGGCACGCAGACCTAGTCAAGTTATTGCTGGGTCAAAGGGTATGCATATTTTTATAGCCCTTTGGGCATAGTTCCAAATTGCTCTCCAGAATGGTTGGATCAGTTCACAACCAGGAGGATCTTCTTATCAGTGTTCTAGTATCATCGCCTTCAGCAGCTGCAGCTCCCTTCTTCCCATCGGTATCCTATATGGATCCTTGGATCAGCTGATACCAGGATCTGCATCTGGAGCTAAGGACACACAGGATTCATGGCTCTATATGGAGCCCAGTAAAGAAACTACATCATGCCTAAGGAGAATTTCTTGAGAATCTTATGAATCAGAGGAAAGGACTTCCAGGACTAGGAAGTGGAAGTTATCGCTTTGCCCTATGCGGTAACTTTTAGTTTAAGCACGCTTTCCTCTGGACTTAGCATGTATCTGTGGGAGAGTTATGCCACAGATTTTTGCGGAGGCATGGGGGGTGTTTTGCACCAATTGTTCTTACTGTATCCCCTTAGTAAATACTGCTTTCTAAAAACTAGTTAAGGCTGACTGACTAACTCAATTGATAATCTTGGCGTGAAACACAGTTCTGGGGGCTTGAGCCAATAGCTTTATATGATTATCCCTGACCTCTCAGGAGTTTCTGTTTGGGAAAGATGTAGCCAACCTCTGGTGATATGACTCATAAATGGGAATGAGAGTTGTGATAAAGATCTTTAGAGTTTAAATGGGTTACGACATTAAAATCTTAAAAAAAATGCATGGAAGAAAGCAGAAGGAACTTCAGAAGGGGGCTTTGAGAAGCACAGCAGTTTGGTTAGTATCATGTGAATTTAGATATACATGTAAAAACGGTAACAGAATTTAACAGTTTCATACATAATACTTTTCTGTTTTTTGTATATTGAAATATTATTGTTGTTTATTAAATTGATAATAAAAGAAAGCTTAGAGAAAAGGGAAAAAATGATGGATTGGCTTTCTTGGACATGCTTTCTGAGAAGCTTTTGTTTAAGGCTCTCTAGTGTTACATATGTTGGTAAAAAAAAGCATTATAAATCATTTAGAGAATGATAAGAAGATTGTGGAGAAAGTTCGATTGAGAACTTAAGTATAAACTAGACAGTATCTTGTGTAAAGGGAACCTTTGAAAAATGCCAAACAATTAAATTCAAGTATCCTGAGAAATATTGGCAAATGGTGTCTGGAGAAATGAGAGAAAGAGAGAGGGAATTTTATTCTTTTGGAGTCCATTACATTGGATTGAAATGAAAGAACTCTATTGTTTTTCCTTATTCTCTATAATATTCTGTACTAGGTCAATCTCTCTGGGTCAACTATTTGTGTTTTTTTTTCTTTTCTATGTGACCATTCTCATTGGTAATAATGAATCTACAATTCATAGGATCGTAAATTTAGATATGAGAAGGAATTTAGAGGTCATCTAATAAATATCCTGTCTCTCTTTTTTTAAACAGATGATGAGACAGGGCAAGTAATTTAATTTGCCCAAAGTGACAGAGATAGGATTTTAACCCGGGTCCTCTGATCCAAAATCCAATGCTTTTTCCACTGAACCACTCAAATCCAGTCTTCTCATCAACTCTTATTTGCACACCTATGATATGCAGCTGTAAAGTATGTTGTTGTTTAGTCGTTTTTCAGTATGTCTAACTCTTTATGACCCCTTTTTTGGTGGAGGGAGGTTCTTGGCAAAGATGCTGGAGTGGTTTGCCATTTCCTTCTCCAGCTCATTTTACAGATGAGGAAACTGAGGCAAACAGGGTGAAGTGACTTGCCCAGGGTCACAGAGCTAGTAAGTGTCTGAGGCCAGATTTGAACTCTGGTCTTCCTGACTCCAGGCCTAATACTCTATCCATCATGCCATCTAGCTGCCCCAGCTGTAAGATATACTCTTTCTAAAATAAGTGAGTTGGGTTGCATACCCATGATATGCAGCCATGAGGCTTTCTTTCTAAAATAAATATCTTGGTTCAGTCCCAAAAGGTATTTTTGTGTAAAGGAAAAAAATTTCCATATATACATTTCCATATTTACATTTTTGCAGCAGCAGTAGTAGCTGTAGCAGTAGGAGGGGAAGCAGCGGCAGCAGACAGCTAACTGGCACAGTCAATAGAACAATGAGACTAGAGTCGGTAAGACCCAAGTTCAAATCTGGCCTCAGATAATTACTAACTGTGACTCTGGGTAAGTCACTTAACCTTAGTTTCCTCATCTGTAAAATGGGGTAAGAATAGCACTCACCTCCTAGGATGGTACAGATCAAATGAAATGTTTGTAAGGTACTTAAAAACTTTAAAGCACTATGTAAATGCTAGCTGTTATTTATAGTTTACAAGGCATTTACACACACAATCTCATTCAATCTTCACAATAATCCAATGGGGGTAGACTATTACTGTCTCTTTTTCAGATGAAATAACTGAGGTTCAGGGAGGTTATGTGATTTTTTTCAGGTCATAGGGTATGACTATGGGAGAGGAGAATGAATTTGGAATGAGGCAAACTGTGCTGGCTTAGCTTTAATAGCTTTTTTTATTTGCCTAAACTGAGCTCATTTAGAAGATGAACTTTGTAATGAAATAATAAACAACTTATCCACTTTTCTAAGCATACTTATGTAAGAATTTCTTAGCTTGCTGCACTATGCATTAGTTTCAGAAGGATCCTCTAGGTCCCCCAGTTTGCTTAGCTTTATCCTTCATTAGGCATTTCTCTAGGCAGACAAATTGGCAACTGTCTCTTTTGACCTCTTCCGGGCCAGCATAGTAGGAAAAGAGAAAGTGGTATTTTTGTTAGAAAGGGAAATCACATTATCTTTTCCTCCTGGAATAATTGTGTTTCCTTTGAATATGGAAAGAAAACACAGAAAATAAATATGGATTGACCTTTAGTTTCTACTGTCTGAACTTCAGATGCCTGGGACTTTAAATGTTTTTTCCCCACCAATATTTGGCTTTCCATTTTAAGGTCACTAATGACTAGCTATGCAAGGGAATCTGAATGCAGTGAAACTTACTCGGCCCGGCATGGGTTTGGTTCAAGGGCATAATGTTTTTCTGGTGACGGATTCATCTAGAGTTTTTTGCTTCTAGAAAACTGGAATCTCCAAAGAACAATCTTTTTAAAAATTTTAGTCTCCAACGTTTATGAAGACACATGAATAATGTCTGACCATGACTGAAATCTCCTTATCTCCAAATCTATCAGGTTATTGGTGTCTGGATCCATCACAACCATAGAAGTGAATTTTTACTAATTGGAAACATTAAAGGGTTTGGCCTTCTTTTTTTTTTTATAGTACTACATCTGGGTAGTAGCATGAGGCTTCAGCAGTGGCTAAAAATGTTCATTTCTTTCATTACCAAGTCTCACTCTCCCTTTGAAGGCATCAGAGCTGAGAGAAGTCTTCAAGAAAACAACCCAGCTATTCTGTAGAGAGAGCAAATTGCCTGGCCAGAATCAAGAAGCACTTTGGACTTAGTGCATTGCTCTGCACATAGTAGGCACTTAATAAATGTTGATGGAATTGAATCCCAATTCACAAATGAGGCATGGGCATCAGGTCTTAGGATTCTGACTTTTAAAGCCTCAATATTATCTTATGACATTGGAAAGGACTGAGGGACCATGGGGACCAGTTGTTGAGTTTTGCAGCTGAAGAGACTGAAGATTGGAGATGTTATACGTCTGAGGTTACATAGCCAAATGGGAAGAAAAGTTGGACTACACTCAGGTCTTATACTCAGTTCAGTGATCTCTTCACCAAACTATGCTTCTGTTGTGTCTGAACTGTGTCCTCCTCCACATTGCATTAACCTTAGAAACCTACTAGAGCCCATTATCATTCCATCAGGGCCATTCTTTCCTTTGAGAAATTGTTGCAAAAACTCTAAGGGCCAATCAATAGCAGTACTAGCTGAGGTACTACAAATAGGCTATGAAGAGGTGAAAATGTTAATTGTGCTCTACTTCAATAGGTTAATTTGTGAGTCCTTTAAGTATCTGGGATTGGTTGGAAGTATAAGTTACATAGCCTTGGAGGCTGGAGGTATATTGGAGGCTAATCTAGCTCTTTTTGTGAGTCAGACCCATGACCATAGTAATCCAGCCAGCAAAAGCCAGCTGAAGCACTGCAGCTCAGATTACATTTATCTTGTGAAACCTATTTTTGTCTCTAACTCCTGCTCTTTAAGTGACTCCAGATAAGTCATTTAACTTTAGTTTCCTTGTCTGTAAAATGGGGTAAGAATAGCACCCAGCTCCTAGGATGGTAAGGATCAAATGAGATATTTGTAAGGTAATTAAAAACTTTAAAGCATTATGTAAATGCTAGCTATTTACAGTTTACAAGGCATTTACACACATAATCTCTTTCAATCTTCACAACAATCCAATGGGGGTAGACTACTACTGTCTCTTTTTCAGATGAGATGACTGAGGCTTCCTTTAAGTCCCAGCTAAAATCTCATCTTCTACAAGAAGTCTTTCCTAATCTCCCTTAATTCTAGTGCCTATTTCTCTGTTGATTACCTTTGCCTTATCCTGTTTATGTCTTATTTGCATACTGTCTGCCCATTAGACTGGTCTTCGGATGGTGGTAAGAAAATTCCTTTCAAGAGGAATAGAGAACTATCCTTGAAGGCAGAGGCCTGGGTTCAAGTGTTACCTCTGATACACACTAGTTTGACCCTAGCCAGGGTTTAAGGGCTTTACATAGCTCTCTAAAAGTATAAGTTGCAGAAAATGTATGATTGGCATTGGAAGAAGGAGTGCCCTCACCTAGTAGTTCCACATACCAATGAATTCACAAGACTAGTTCTTGTCCTTATTCTGTGTTATATTATGGTTTCAAAGCTCAGCACAAGTGCCAACTCCTACTAGATTCCCCCAGTTGTTATCTTCTCATTCTTGTAATAACTTTGTATATATTTCATATTTGCTTATCTGCCAACATGTTGTATCCCTTCAATAAAATGTAAGCTCCTTGAGGGCAAGAACTGTTATATTTTATCTTTGCATTTCCCTAGGGTCCAGCACAGTGACCTTTGCCTAATAGACAGTTAATAAATGTTTGTTAAATTTCATTGAAATGCCATATGTTATCAATAGAAAGGCTAAGAATATAAGGGAAAAGAAAGCTTTCTAGGTTCCTTTACAAGAGAGAAATGGACAGCAACATTCACATAGAGCATCACCACAGGGTTTCATTGACATTTCCTTTACCATAAAAACTAGAGAACATAATAGCTCAAAGCAGGAAGTATTTAATTAAACAGTATAGTAAATGACAAGGAGAATCCACCCCTTTATACACAGGATTGCTTTCTCCCATAGATTCTCAAACCACGGATTGTAGAGGGCTCACATGGCCAGGATGCGTGTATGAGAGACGGCAGGTATGTAGGGGACCCATGTAGCCAGGAAAATCCACACTCTTGGGGCTCTGTCCCAGCTGGAACCTTTCTCTGCCTTTGATTTTCCCACTTGGGTTCTTTCCCTCCCTCCTCTGTCCCCTGCTGCTGATGTTATCTGATGTTCTGGTGATGTTATCCAGATGCAGGCTGTTGAGCTGACGGCTGGTCAGGTCCACTCCTGGGCTATTTCTTCTGCTGTACTGCCACTCAGTGGCTCTCCGTGGCATTGTCCTCTGCTGGTATTGCCACCGAACTTCTCTCTCCCATCCTTTATTCCTCCTCCCTGCCGTTATTTTGCTCAATTTCAGTTGCTATGATGTCGTTCCTCCACAGGGAGGGGGCTCAAACATTTTAAACTTGGATGCGTCTAAAACTGAACTTACTATCTTTCTCTTCAAATTCTCCCTCTTCCAAACTTCTGTATTCCTGTTGAAGGTGTTACACCCTCCAAGTAACCCGAGCTCACAACCTAGGTGCCATCCTTGACCTCTCTATCTGATCTGTTACCAAGTCTTGTCAATTTTACTTTTGTAACGGCTCTTATATGTGCTCTGTTCTCTCTTCTGACTCTTGCTTAGACTATTGTATTTGGTCTCCCTGCTTCAAGTCTTTCCCCCATTCTGATCCATCGTCTACTCAGCTGTCAAATTGATTTTCTCAAAATGCAAGTCTGACCGTGTCACCCTCCTATTCAATAAACTCTAGCAGGTCCCTGTTACATCTAAGATCAAATATATAATCCTCTTTTTGGCTTTTAAAGCCCTTCATAACCTTTCCACTCTTCTTATACCTCATTCGCACCCACGCATTCTGAAATCCAGTGATGCTGGCTTCCTTGGGGTTCCTTGTACAAGACACTCTGTCTTTTGGCTCTAAGAATTTTCTTGCTTTCCCCCATACCTGGAATTCTATCCTTTCTTATCTCTGCCTCTTGGATTCCCTGGCTTCCTTGAAGTCCCAGCTAAAATCTCATCTTCTACAAGAAGTCTTTCCTAATCTCCCTTAATTCTAGTGCTTTTTTCTCTGTTGATTATCTTTGCCTTATCCTGTTTATATCTTATTTGGACAGAGTTATTTGCATACTCTCTCCCCATTAGACCATGACTTCCTTGGTAGGCATTATCTTTTGCCCCCAATGTATTGTCTTAACCTCAGTACTTAGCACAATGTCTGGCACATATGTAGCGGGTGATAAGTGAAATGAACAAGAAAACAAAGGTTCGCGCTTCTGAGCATATTCATTTACGAAGCAATGCATGCCAATTGCACAGCAAATGGGGATCAGGAGCCTTCCTCAGTTTTGGCACTGGACCCTGAATACAGGGGAAGACAGATTTTTATACATTAAAAACAATTAATCAAATAAGACCGATTAATTAAGAGAAAACAATTAAGCAGGATACAAAATTAGGTAATCTGATTTCTAATTGGAGAAGAGATTAGGGATTTACCAAGTTGGGAAGGGAGAGTGAACAGGTACAATTCCCTGAAATCAGAAAAAGAGGTGGCCCACTTCCCCCAAATGTCTGTATGCAAAGAAACATGGAAATAATAACTGATTGACTGGGACAGGGCCAGTTTTCAGATAAGACGTGTGGGTTGCTTTAGATACACAATTGTGAGAAAACTTCTGCCATCAGTCTTTGGGTCTGACTGGGTTTATGGTCAGCATAACCTAGGTCCTTAGTTAAAGAGTCTCTAAGCAGCAGGGAGAGGTGGTCTAGCTTCCCAGATGAGCAGAGATGGGTTCAAACAACGCAATAAGGTTTTCTCCTAATTCCCCCAATCGAATAAAGTTTCTCAT
Organism: Vombatus ursinus; assembly: GCF_900497805.2. Lineage (NCBI taxonomy): Eukaryota > Metazoa > Chordata > Mammalia > Diprotodontia > Vombatidae > Vombatus > Vombatus ursinus. Next base: position 3,405,385 of record NW_020950239.1, on the reverse strand, counting down.
AAGACAGAAATTAGACTTGCTCACTCCAGAATGTAGTCATAAGATGGAGTCAGTGTGATTCACTCAATTCCTACTACCATTTAGTGTTCTAATCCCATTAACTCCCTCAATCTCTCGCATAGTAAGTAGGTACTTAATAAATGGATGTTGCTGAATGTTGACTGACCGACCCCAGGAGCTATTTCAGCTCTTTTTGTGAGTCAAACCCATCACTGTATTGTCCCAGTACAAGCCCTATGGTTTAGATTAAATATGCCTTGTGAAATCTATTTCTGCCTCAGGCTCCTTAAACTCAATCTATTCTTTGGGTCGTTTTAAGAAAATTCTTCCCAAAGCTCCTTTCAACTTTCATCATAGCCCCTGTCTCTACTTCAGTCCAGGAAACTTTCCGCAAGTGCTTTACTTTGCAAGACCGGAGGAACATGGAGACCCAGTGCCTTTTTATTTCACATTCTTGCCAGCAACAAAATTACTGTTTTCTCTGCACTCACGAGTCTTCCAATATTCGAAGGGCTGCCATTTGGAAAAGGGACTAAATTTGTTCTACATGTCCTTCCAGCACAGAATTAGGAGCAATGGGTAGAATTAGACAGGCATATTTCAGTATTATGTAGGTGTATCCTGAGCCCAAGACACTCCTAGGAGGAACACCGAGAGACCATAGAAACTGCTGAGCTGGCAATTTTATGTAGGCAAATAGTTTTTAAAGTAATTGGATTTTCATTTCCTTTGATTGGAAAGGCAAAGGAGAGAGGAGGGAGGAGAAACTGCTTTTTAAATTTCAGGGTTTTTTTTCCTGCCATTTCATAGGTTGTGGAGGGTTAGAGTGCTCCTCTAGACACTTGTGGCAAGTGAGGTACAAAATGGAAACTAATATTTCTTTGTGGAGCTTTCCATGGAGGTGGAAAGATGAGGATGATGTGTGGTGCTGACCAAACTGGAAGTAGGAGCTAAAGCCTGGTTTTAACCAGGCAGGGAGATAGCCAAGGGAAGTAGACTATATTGGGGTGAAGCTAGCGCTTACCGTTGGTGAGAAAGAGAATTCTAGCCTACAGCTCCTTTCTTACCCTGTTTCCTTAGAGTACTTTGCTGATATAAATGTTGATGCTTTTCTCTGACGGGGCATAATGCTCACTGAGGAGTAAAGTGATTCTGGCTAGCCAGAATGGAATTCTTTGGAGTGTCAGGACCTATAGACTTAAGAGGGGCTGTGACCTAAAAGAACAGTGATGGTTTTTTTCCCCATCCTGAAAGGGACTGAGAGGCTCCCATAAAAATTTACCTGGGAAAACAAAGTGGGAGGAAGATGCTGGTGACCAATTTGAATAAGAGATGAAAGAAACAGAAGGGATGCTGACTGCTCCACTCATGACTGGGGTAGCGGTAGGGGCTAACCCATGTGGATGCCTCCTGGTACTGAGAAAAGAGAGATTACGCTTACCAGCTGTGTGATCCTGGGCAAGTCACTTAACCCCATTGCCCAACCAAAAAAAAGATTTAAAAAATAAAAAGAAAAGAGAGATTATGCCTGTTGAATTTACTGAGAAAGATGGTGGTGATATTTCCGCTTTTCTCATCATCACTTTTTCACCCTCCCAGGGACAGTGATTTCCTATTCCAAAGCTTATCTGTTCTTTAAAGTTACATCTATAATTTCTGTTTAATTAGCTTTAATAGAGTCTAAATAAAACCTGATTGACCATAACCATTCTGTTCTATATATTTCATGATTTGTGAATAGGAAACTGCTTAAAAGAAACAGGGGGTAGTGAGAACAAAATTGAAAGGGATAAAGATTCATATCCCCTGTTTAAATTGCTGGGTTTCTGTCTTGATTTGGGGCTCAGAAGCTATAAGAAATCTTGTTGTTATATTTTATAAACTTTCCTAAAGCAGAGAAATATCAAATCACGTGGATCTGGTCCTTTCCCTAGTAGGCTGAAACATGCTTAAAAATAACAGTGAGGTTGTCTGGTGGGGCTTGATTACCATGTTGTTTATGTCACCTTTCCACATAGTTCCTTTCCATGTATACTCATAAGATTCTCCAGCAAGGGGTAGGGCTGAGAGTCATGCCTGCTTGAAGGAGAAAGGAAGTGGCTAGATACAATCATCAACCCCACATTCCAAGGGTGGTAGCCATCTGAGAAGTAGTTGATTTTCTTCTTTGCCCTATACAACCAACTCTCACAGGTATCCGGCTACACTGAGGAATCTCCTAATTTTAAAATAATTTCACTCTCTTAGCCCACCTTTTCCCGGAGAGGTGGAACCTACTGGCTCCTTGGAGACACACTAAGGCAGAACCACGAAGACCCCAACATTCTAATTCATCTTCCACCCACTGCTACTCCTAGGGTTGGCAAATTCCCACCACCTATTGCCCTCCCTTCCTAATGACTAGCTGCCTGTACCTAACCTTCCATTTGCTAATCCCCAGCTTCATGAATGCTTTCCCTCCTATATTCTATTCCAGCTAGGTCCACCCCTTCCATTGTGCCCTCTGGAATTCCCATTCAACAACTACACCGCCCCCCAACTATTGCTTTCATTTTAGACCACTTCTACTCATATTTCTTCCAACCACTTGCGATCGTAGATACCCCGCTTCTCCAGAATACTTTGCCTCATCGTGATTGCACCCCCTGTGCCCCATGCGCTGGTCTGAGACGAGGAGTCAGATTATTCCTCGATCTCTACTTTCACTTACAAACTGTCCTTTGCCGTTGTCACTAAACAGACTCTTCTTTAAAGCTCCCTCTGTTGAAATTTATCATTCAATGAGATCAAGGTGGCAAATGCGTAATGCGACCCAGTCATTCTCTTTGCTTTTTCAAGGGGATCAGCACCTGTCTCACTGTCTTTTCCCTCTCTTTAACTTGGACCTTCTACTAGGGGACTTCAACATTGGTTGGTGTTGGTGTTCCTTCAAACATCCTAAATCCCCAGTTCCTTGGTTTCTGCAGGTCCCATGATCTGCTTTTCACACTCAAGGTTCTGGCTCTCACTCTCCAGTGTTCCACTTCTGTGATCAAAACCTCTGATGTTTGTTTATAACCTCTCATTGTTCCATCCCATCCCATGCTGTACCCCTCCTAAACCTATTCTTCCCCCTTCAATTACTCTACCTCTTAGTAATTTCTTGGGCCATTACACTGACTCTGACTTTATTTTCCTTCATTCTTGTCTTGAGGGCTCCTCTGCTTTTGAATTCCTTTCCCTCTTGTCTTAAAACCACCCATCACTTGCCAAATCCAACCCTTTATTACTTCTACCATCTGCCTTCTCCTCCTACTCATATGCTGTTGAATGGAGCTGGAATAAGCCATTTAACTTAACTGATTGGGTTCACTACAATTTTTCCCCTCTAACCTCAACTGGGTCCTCACTGAAGCAAAACAGTCCTTTTACTGCTCTGTAATTGATTGCCTAGCCTCTTCCCCAAAGAGATGCTTCTAAATCTTTTTTTCTTTCCTAATAACTCCCACAACTCCCCCTCCTCCTGCCTTTTCAGCTAAAGACATCTCCTCTTCTTTTGCAGAAAAAAATTGAGGCCATTCTCTGTGAGCACTCTATTCTCCTTGCTCTTCCTGCCACTTGACATCACCCATTTCTTCTCCTTTCTTCCATCCTCTTATAATGAGATGCTTCCTCCTTGTAAAGTGTCCTTGATCTCATCCTCTTTCTCTCTCTAGTCTTTGATCTCTTTCGATCTACTGGTGCCTTCCCTGACATCATAAAAGAAACCCAAGTTCTATCCTTAAGCAACCTTCACTAGATCCTCATCCTCTCGAGTTATTGTCCTGTATCTCTTCTCCCTTTCATAACCAAACTTCTTTTACAAAAATCTCATTGCCTCCATTTTCTCTCCTCTTATTCACTTCTCAGTCCTTTGCAATCCGTCTTTCAACTATATCATCCAAGTGAAACTGCTCTCTCCAAAGTTACTGATGATCTCTTAACTACAAAATCTGACGTCTTTTTTCCCTCAGTCTCTATCCTTCTCAACCACTCTGTTCCATTTAACATTGATGACCATGCTCTCCTCCTGAATATTCTCTCTGAGTTTTTGTAACACTATTCTCTCTTGATTTCTTTTTGTTTTTAAAAGGATCATTTATTAAACTTTTTTTTTCAAATTACAATCATTTCCTTTTAACACTTTGGTGTCCTGTATGTATACATACATATGAAACAACATTGTGTAGGTTTATTAAAATGAATTTAAGCTAGAGTTTCTGGATGTTTCATCTACCAAGTTTGCCTTATAATTTGTCTATTGCCATACAATGCCATATTGGAAAACACAACAGAACAAAAAATTTTGTTTTGTATGACTATATGTATTTGTAATAGGTTCTATTTTTCTTGCCTTCTCAATTTGAGAGGGGAGGGGAAGAGAATTTGAAACAAAAAAATTGAATTTAAGAAAAGAGAAAAAAGAAAAAAAGCGCTTTGCCCAGTGCCCGGCACGTAATAGTCACTTAATAAATGCTCGTTCTCTTTTCCTTTCTTTTCAGCATTTTCATATATTAATTCCCTTTATGAACTTTCCAGTCTAGCCAAATTGGTTTTTCTTTCGCCACTCACACCAGGCCTTCTGTCTCTTATCTGCATTCCTTCCTTAGCTCTGCCTCCTGGAATTTCTAGATTCTTTGAGGATACACCATCTTCTACTTGAAGCCTTTCCTGAATTCTGCAGCTGCTAGTGCCTGCCTTCTGTAAGTATCTTGTATTTATCTTGTATTTGTATTTCTTTATAGATGAATGTGCTGTCTCCTCTGATAGACTGTAAGCTCTCTGAAAGCAGGAATATTTTTTCCCTGTCTTTGTATCCCTGGCACCTAACAAAATGCTTGGCACACAGCAAGTGCTTAATACATGCTTGATTAATTGGTTGACTCCAAAAGGTAAAACCGACCCATATGAAAGAATTAGAGCCAATTAAATGATGAGCTATGTAGTTGAGTCAATTAAATGATGAACTTTGACCTCTGATTCTAAGCGTTCTGGGCAATTTTCTTTTAAGATTTCTTGAAATATGATGCCTAGGCTTCTTTTTTCCCCATGGCATCCAGATAGTCTAATGATTCTAAATTTTTTTCCCTCTGATCTGTTTTCCAGGTCATTTGTTTTTGCTATTAGATACTTTATCTTTTTTCCCCTATTTTTTTCACTTTGTTTTTTAATATTTCTCGTTGCCTCATGAAGTCACTGGCTTCTATTTGGTCCATTCTGACTGTCAAGGAGTTTGTTGTTTGTACAGAGTGTTGTACCTCTTCTGCCACGTTGTTGATCCCCTTCCTAATTTTTACTTCCATAGCTCTCATTTCTTTTCCAATTTTTTCCCTAAGTTCTCTCATTCAATTTGTAAAAACTTTTTTTAAACTTTTAAAAATTCTTGCTTTATTTCTTTCAAGAATTCTCATTGAGTTTGTGCCCAATTTGTCTGAGGCTTTGCTTGTAGATGTTTTGGAATCATTCTCTTCTCCCGGGTTTGTGTCTTGAGCTTCCTTGCCGCCATAATGCACGTTATGGTGGGTTCTCTTTTAGTTTGTCCATTCTTCCAGCCTACTTCCTGACTTTGACCTTGGTATTAGGGCTGGGCTCTGCCGTATTTCTAAAGGGAAGGTCTGAGCTGGTCCTGTTGAGGCTTTCTTGGGGTGTTTGAGCGTTGTGTTCTTGCAGGATCTCAGGAGTAGACTGGGGATCTCCAAGTTTTTGGTCTTCCTAGATCCAGAACAAAGTCTGTTTTTTCCCCCTTGGTCAGAATTCTGCAATTTCCTGGGTTTGTGTCTGGGCAAGAGGAGCCTGCTGCTAGACCCAGTCCCTGTTGGTCAGCCAGAAAGCTCTGTTGGCTCGGTGATAGCATTATAGACTTTGGTCTGGGATTCCCACGTTGATCATTCGTCTGCAGGCTGATCTAGAAGAGATCCTGCTCCAATTCGTGGGTCTGAGCCACAACGCTGCTGTTGCTGCTTTTGAACCTCTTCCTTTCTCAATACATGCTCTAGAGCCTCCCTATCTAGAAATGCCAGTACTGTGCTCAGGTCCCCTTCTCTGACCCAGAACTGGGTAGTGGGCAAGACAGCTGTCAGTCTGCATGTGTCCCCATTGCCGAGCCCTGGTATGGGTCTGGGATATCCTTTTGCCCTGGTGCAAACCTCTCCTCAGGCTCTGGAGTGCTCCACGGGCAGCAAGCTCTTGGCCCGATCCTGTCCCCTGCGTTCGCAGATCTCCCTGTCTGCCTCCTTATGGCTAAATGAGCTGGGTGAATGACTCACTGAGACTGCCTGGATTTCCTCAGAGAATGTTTCAAAGAGGAAGTAAGACTTCAGTTTGACTTTAAAGGATTTAGAAGAAAGGAGTATTTCTGGGTAATGTGGAGGTGGGGCATGTAGACATGACTGTGGTATCTTCAGGGGTAAGGATGTTTTGGGACTAGTAAAAATGCAATTGGCTAGGGAAGGTGGGTCCAGATCTTGGAGGGTATTGAAAACCCAGCAGAGGAAGTTTGGACTTGCTCTCAGATGCTCAATCAGCAACAAGAGTTTATTAAGAGCTTATCACGTGCCAGGTGCTGGATGGGGCAACAAGGTAGCATAGCAGTATAGAAGAGAGGGCTGAACTTAGTATAGATGGAGAGAGGGTAGGCTAACTGGGGTTAGCCAGCCTTAATCACACACTCACTAGCTGTGGGATTTTGGGTGAGTTTCCTCACCTGTAAAATGAGAAGGTTGGGTAGATGATCCTAAAGTCCCCCTCCAACTAGCAACACAATGGGAGCAATATTGTAGGAATGCCATGTTATTATTTTGCTTATACTCCTCAAGAGTATGGCTAGGCAAGATGACCGCATGTCCTTTGAAATAGTGTTTCTTATTGCCTTTGGGCACGTAATGAAACCAATTCCACTCAGTTGCTTTATTTGCCGCTCCAAGGAGAAGTTGTGAGTCATCCTTCCATTTAGCTAAAACTTCCTCACGATTTCTGGTTTCATTTATAGGGAGAATTTCAGCATTGATGTGGTTCCATTCCTCTAGTAGTATATCAAGGCATCAGTCATTAGACAAACACTTCACATTTATAGACGGTCTGAAAACTGTGAGTCTTGGCACATCCTGCTTCTTTCTCACCATTCTGCTTCCATCACCGTGGAAACAGAAAGGGTCCAAACAAGAATGAGGGTCATTTTGTGTTTTGAAGTATGGAATATTTCATTATTAGTTGGAAAACAAGTATTGAACATTGTTTACATCCTTCATGTGTTTCTATAGTTTATAAAACTGGAGTGCATAGATCTCTATAATTGTGAAGATCTGGAATGATTTCACATCCTACGTGTGTTTCTATAGTTTGTAAACCTTAGTTCATAGATCTCTATGATTGTGAAGACCTGGAATACTTTCACACCCTTCCTGTGTTTCTATAGTTTGTAAAACTGGAGTGCTTAGATCTCTATAATTGTGAAGACCTAGAATGATTGCAAGGTTGTGTATTGTTATTTGACTCACTAAGTGACCTCAAAGTTCAGAAAACTAGCTGTGGGGAGGATGAGTAGACATGATCATGTCTCTAGGACTCAGAAGAGGATTGTCGTTTCGAGGTTCATGGAGCAGGAGGGGACCTTCGATATCATTCTCAAGTCTTCCATGGGTGCATTAGGTAAATCCACGCCCATTCGTGCTTCTGAACCACTTTGTAGGTTATAATAAGCCTTTTCTTGTTCATTGTTTTGCCTTTATTGGACTGCCCCCATCACATGTGGCCATTTGTTCTTTCCTCAGTTTCTCGCAGTCTGGCTCCTATCCCTATTACACAATTAAAAGTGCTTTCTCAAAGATGACTCCTCATCACTCAATCAGACGCTCTTGTCCAGTCCTCTTTGTCTTTGACCACTCAGTTGCATAAATCTCCAAGGACTACTCCATTTTTAGTTACATTTTCCCCCCCGTGACTGCCAAGACTCCTCCCCTAGTTTTCTTCCTAATTCTCTAAACCCTCCTGTACCTCCTTCAGTGGTTTCTCTACTTCATCCTCATTCTTTCAGGTCATGTTCCTCATCCTTCTTCTCTCTCTAAGTGATCTCATTCATGACTGTGGCTTCAACTCTTACCTCTGATAGGGGTACAAGTTGTGACTGATCAGTAGTGTGACCAAGATCTCACAGCTAGTGAGGCGGTGAAAGACGGCCAGCCTTGGCTCAGTGAGTCACTTTACAGAGGGGATGGTGGTGAGTGGGGCAAGAATCGCTGCTGTAAGCCTTCAGGTGGGAACCTCCCCAGTTATGGCCTCAGTTGCTACCTGAGAAGACAAAGAAATTTGGTATGTTCAAGATTTTTTATACATGCTCCATTCAGCCTCAGCAGCCAATTAAAAGGCTTTTTGTCAGCATGAAGTAAGCTGACAGGAAACAATCAGAGAATATTTGTACCTGAATTTGCTCTGAAGCAGGGAGAACAAGGACCCCATATCACCTATTTCTGTTAGTGAGTTGCCTAAGCCTCCATATGTATTGGTCATTGGCCAGTTCTCGCTCTTCTCCCCAACATACGTGCAGGTATGTTTGATACCTTTCTTTCTAAATCCCCTTGGCCATAAATCCCAAATACAAGGATTACTATATAGGGATATTAAGCCTTAATAATAATAGCTGATGTTTTACTTATCAATTTCAAGATTTATAAAATGCTTTATATACATTCTGCAAGGCAGCATGTACAGTGGATAGAGTTGGCATTAAGGCCGAGACTTGGACTCAAGTCTTGTCTTTGCACACACTTGCTTGTGACTCTGGGCAGATTATTTACAATGCTCTAGGCAATTTGTTACGATTATTAAGTTGTAGGAACCTACATCAGTAGGAGAAATTTCCTTATCAGTTTTTTTTCTGTTTCAATGAAGTCACATGTTTGGTCTCCATTCCTTATATACATTAATTCATTTGTTGTTTTTGTGGTTGAGTCATTTCATTTGTGTCTGACTCTTCATGAACCTATTTGGGGTTTTCTCGGCGAAGATACTAGAGTGGTTTGCCATTTCCTTCTCCAGCTCATTTTACAGATGAGGAATCTGAGGCAAACAGGGTGAAGTGACTTGCCCAGGGTCACACAGCTAGTAAATATCTGAAGCTGTATTTGAACTCAAATCTTCTTGACTCCATGCCTGGCACTCTATGTACTATGGTGCCACTTACCTGCCCTCTCATTTGGACCTCATGATGGCCCTGTAAGATAGGTGTTATCATCACCTCTATTTTATAGATTAGGAAACTGAGGCTGAAAGAGGATATATTACTTGGTCAAAGTCAAGCAGTTCATAAGGGTCAGAGGCAGAATTGGAGCCCAGGTTTTCCTGACTTCAAGTCCAACACTCTAGCCAAATTATGCCAGAGGCTATTTTGTGGTTGACTCTCCTTCCCCTGGAACCTAAGTGGTATTTATCTTAGCAGTAGCAATAAATCTTCTTGCTATTATCCTTCCAAAGCCTTTCTCTCCTTCACTTTAATCCTTGGAATATAAGAACATTCTCCATTAAGAATTGAGTTGGAGGGGCAGCTAGGTGGCTCAATGGATAGAGTACTGGCCCTGGAGTCGTGAGGACCTGAGTTCAAATCCAGCCTCAGACACTTGATACTTACTAGCTGTATGACCCTGGGCAAGTCACTTAACCCCAATTACCTCACCAAAAAAGAAAAAAAAAGAATTGAGTTGGAGGTGTGATGGGGAGGAGAAGATGGAGGATCAGTTTTAGTTTCTCTTAAGCAACCAGGTATGTGATCACTTCTATCCTAGAACATTTTGATCAAGCTCTGCAGCCCTGACCTCTTTCTTCTTCCTTTTTAAAAACTTTCTTTCCAATTACATATAAAAACAATTTTTTTGCCTTGTCTTTTTTGTTAATATTTTATTTTTTATTTTGAATATTTTATTTTTTCCAATTACATGTAAAAACAATTTTTTAACATTCATTTTCTGAAATTTTGAGCTCCAAATTCTCTCCCTTTCTCCTTTATTTTCCACCTTTCTGAGATGGTAAGCAATTTTATGTACATTATGTACACATTTTACATGTACAATCATACAAAACATTTCCATATTAGTCATGTAGTGAAAAAAAACAGACCAAAAAAAAACCATGAAAAAAATAAAGTGAAAAATAGTATGCTTCAGTCTGTATTCAGATGCCATCAGTTCTTTCTCTGAAGGTGAACAGCATTTTTCGTCATGAGTCCTTTAGAATTGTCTTAGATCATTATACTGCTGAGAATAGCTAAGTCATTCGCGGTTGATCATCATACAATATTGCTGTTACCACATACAATGGTCTCCTGGTTCTGCTCACTTCACTTTGCATTAGTTCATGTAAGTCTTTCTAGGTTTTTCTGAAATCTGCCTGCTCATCATTTCTTATAGCACAATAGTATTCCATTACATTCATATACCTCAACTTGTTCAGCCATTTCCCAATTGATGAGTATCCCCTCCATTTATAATTCTTTGCCACCACAGAAAGAGCTGCTATAAATATTTTTGTACATGTAAGTCCTTTTCCTTTTTCTTTTTATATCTCTTTGGGATTTTGACTTAGTACTGATATTGCTGGGTGAAAGTGGATGCACAATTTTGTAGTCCCTTGTGCATAGCTCCAAATTGCTCTCCAGAATGGTTGGATCAGTTCACAATGCATAACTGCATTCGTGTCCCAATTTTCCCACATCCCCTCCGATATTTTTCATTTTCCTTTTCTGTCATGTTGACCAATCTGATAGGTCTGAGGTGGTACTTCAGAGTTGTTTAAATTTGCATTTTTCTAGTTAACAGTGATTTAGAGCATTTTTTATATGACTATAGATAATTTTGTTTTCTTCATCTGAAAACTGCCTAATGCTATCCTTTGACCATTGATCAATTGGTTAATAATTTGTATTTTTATAAATTTTAACTCAATTCTCTCTGTGTTTGGAAAAGAGGCCTTTATTAGAGAAAATTGCTGTAAAATTTCCCCTAGTTTTCTGCTTTCCTTCTAATCTTGGCTGCATTGGTTTTGTTCGTGCAAACACTCTAAAAATTAATGTGATGAAAATTTATCCATTTTACATCCCATAATGCTCTCTGTCTCTTATTTGGTTATAAATTTTTTTCCTTATCCATAGGTCTGAGTGGACTATTTCAGGTTCCTCTAATTTGCTTATGGTATCACCATTTATGTCTAAATCAGGTACCATCTTGCCCTTATACTTACATTTCTTTTAAAAAATGATTTTTTTCTTACTCTTTATTACCAGTTCTCTTAGTACTCGGAGAATTGTCTCTTGTAACAAAGAATTCCCTGGTTTCTTCCTAATAAACAGCTATTCAGAGTGGGATGAGCAGTTTTGAGAGGAGGCGGGCTCCCCCTCGTGTGGAGTCTGGATGACCCTTTGTTGCGTGTGCTAGAGTGACCATTCCTGCTCTGTACGGCTTGGATTCAATGGCCGCTGAGAGCCTCTCTCACTCTCAGATTCTGCCATGTCTGCTTTTTTTCCCCCGACCTCTTTTCCTGGACCCTGTCTTGCCTCTCCGGTCGCTTACAGAATAGTCGCCTTTGTTGGGTGTCCTACTGATACCTCCGACCCAAAGTGCTCCAGACTGGGCTTGCTATCTCTTCTCTGAGGCCTGACTTGTACTCTTTCTGTTGGCGACACCAACGCTGACCCAGTCTTGTGTGTTCTAAACGTTGGGGTTATCTTTTTGTTTTCCCTCACTCCTCACATTCAGTCAATCCCATCTGTTGTGTTTCTGCAGAGTCTTTGGCATCTGTCCCCTCTTTCTGTTCCCGCTGGTTCCACTGTGACATAGACTCGTACTGCCGTTTACCTAGACTGTTCTAATAATCTCCTCCCGAAAGCCTTCTTGCTTACACATTTCCCCTCATCCCTCTCCAGTTTAGAGGCTTTCACCCTCCATCCTCTCCTCTCCAGGCTCTGCTCCTGACTCTTACTAGACTTTCTCTCCAGTGATCCAGAGATCTCTTCATCTCGGAAGGTCACGCCAGTCCTTAACTTCACACATTGGAAGTACCCCCTAGCCACGATGGGGCTTCTACTTGGTCACTGTTTGGACCCTGATGGGCTCAGAATGAGTGTAGATAATAATTGTTTCTGTTTTGGCCAGAAACCGAGGGTCTTCCCCTCCCAGATCTATTTTTTTTTTAAAGATATCATTCTTTGCCTCATTTTTTGTTAATCCTTAATCACCGAATGAGCGATGCCTTAGTCAAACTGAGACCTGTTAAAGGCCTTAGCTTGAAAAGGCCAAAGTTCCCCATTGCCTCCTAGGCCATCTCCAGTTGTCCTGATCTGCATCTGGCTACTGGACCCAGAAGGTTCCTGAGGAGGAATGAGGCTGGTGACTTTGCATGGCCCTGCCTCACTTAAATCCAAGTCATGTGCATGTCACGGCACCTCCTCCCTGATGTCATGGTCCTCTTTGAGAACAAAGGACAAACAGCAGCAACCTCTCAGAACCTCCATTTTGAGGTCACCCATGTCTTCATTGCTCTTCAGGTGGCCTTCCTGACTCTCCTCCCAGACTTTATTCATTCCCTCTCTCCCCCACCCCTCTCCTTTTTTTTAGGGGGTGGGCTAGGCAATGGGGTTAAGTGACTTGCCCAAGGTCACACAGCTAGTAAGTGTTATGTGTCTGAGGCCGGATTTGAACTCTGGTCCTCCTGAATCCAGGGCCGGTGCTCTATCCCCTGCGCCACCTAGCTGCCCCTCCCCTCTCCTTTTTTAAAGCTTACTTTACATGCTGTCTTCTCTCGTTAGAATGTAAGCTCCTTGAGGTCAGGGACTTTCTCTCTGCTTGTATTTGTATTCCCAGGACTCAGCACATGGTAAGTGCATAATCAATGCTTGCTAGCTTGACTTGACTACAGGGAAGCTGTATTTCCTTTAAGGATAGATTTCGTCAGGTGGCTCTTCTCCAATTCCATTAGTGGCTCCTTTTGTCTACCGAGAAAAGTTCAAATTCCTTTTCTTGGCATTCAAGGCTTTCCACCACTGGACCCCTCCTTGCCTTCTCAACCTTTTTTTATACTGCTGACTCTATGCAGTCTGCATTCCCATCCAAGTAGTCTAGTTACCGTACTTCTTACATGTGCCTTCAGTTCTTTGCTCACACTGCTCCCTGAGTTAGAACGACTTTCTCATCTCCCTTCTGCTTGTCGAACTCCTACCCAAAAAGGTGCAGCTCAAGTCTCATTTCCTCGACAAAGTTATTTCCCCTGCTACTCTGACCTGCCGCTCCTGTCTCCCTTGGCTGAGTTCTTATTGTATGGTGTCCGTGACAAATGCCTTAGCACTTGGGAATTAATTGTTTCGTATCGTTCCCTAATGGTTCCATGTGGGCTAGTCTTTTCCCTGTAACTTGCTCCTGAGGACGGTCATCTTGTCTTACTCTGCTTTTTTGCAACCCTTCATGGCACCCGATGCACCAGAGTTAATCAGTACTCGTTTCATGGAGTGATCACGAACATTTTCCAGGCTGACTCCGAAAGGTTGTCTCATCATCAAGCGAGAGAGGAGAATGTGTTTCAATAAATGAGAAAGAGATGGTAACTTTATCCAGATGTGGACTGGCTTAAGGTTCACAAAGTACTTTACTTCCATGATCTCATTTGAACCTCTCAACAAACCTTTGAAATAGGTTCTACAGGTACTATTACCTGTATTTTACAGATGAGGAAACTGAGGCTCAGAGCTGTTCAGTGATCCATGATCACCCAATCAGTAAGTGTCAGGGGTGGAATGTGAACTCAGGTCTTCTGAACTCTAAGACTCCGCAGAATCACAGGGTCTGAGAGCTGGGAGGGGCCTGGGTGGTGTTGGTGTCCTTATCTATAAAATGAGAGAGGTGGATTAGGTTGTCTCTGGCTCTCTCTTCCAGGTCTTTCTGGTCTATGATGCTAAGTGACCCAGACCGCCATTACAAACAACCTGGATGCTAATGGATAAAGAACATCAATGTTTCTAAATCTCGGAGAAGTTAAATAACTTGCATCGGGGCAGAACCAGGATTCAGACCAAAACCCTTTAATTCTGAGTCTAGTGTTCTTTCTGTGCTGTAGAGGGCTGAGCATAGGATCAGGAAATTGTTATTTAGTCATTTCAGTCACGTCCGACTCTTTGTGGCCCCATTTGGGGTTCTCTTGGCAAAGATACCGAAGTGACTTGCCATTTCCTTCTCCAGCTCACTTTACAGGTGAGGAAACTGAGGCAAACAGGGTTAAGTGACTTGCCCAGGGTCACACAGCTAATGAATGTCTAAGGCCAGATTTGAACCCATGTCTTCCTGACTCCAGGCCTGGTGCTCTATCCATTGCGTCACCTAGTTAGAAAGACGCGAGTTTAAATCCACCCTCAGATACTGACCTTGAGTTATGTGACCTTGAGCAAAGTACTTTGCTTCTGTCTGCCTCAGTTTTTTATACTATAAAATGGGGGAATCATACTAACACCTACTTTCCAGGGTTGTAGTGAAGATAAAATGAGACAATATTTGTAAAATGCTTAGCACAATGCCTGGCATGTAGTAGACATGTGATAAATGCTTGCTCCCTCCTTCTCTTTCTCCTTCCCCCGTGTCATTCTTATTGAAAGGGGTTATTTTCCAGGCTAGCACAGTGTACCTCCATGCAAGCCAAGTTGGACAAGAACTGGGAGCCTCAAGTTCTATTTGGCCCTAGAAAAAGCATTCTCTGTTAATGCCTCTTTGAGTGGATCTCCACCTCTCCTCCACCATCCCTCCCTGTAATCCTAGCACAAGACGTGCTTCCAAATGGCAACGGCTTACATGCACACACTAAGGCATTCTTATTATGTATATATATTTAAAAAAAAAAACAAGGGGAAAGATAACAGGAGAACATTTTTGTAAAATCCCAACGCGGATAGAGTCTGGGCGTTTTCATGAAACCTAAGACTCTTGGATGATAGTACCTCTCTTAAGTAACGATACCCTTGTGATTTGAATGGCTCCTTGCCATGGCTTCTAGCAGTGAAATATTTAGCGGTTAATAATAGGGTAATTAATAATGGTAATAACAATAACTACAGACATTTAGATAGTGCTTTGGAGAGGGACCTCAACGTAAGGGAGAGAGGGCTGAGCTTCAATTCTGGAAGATCTGGGTTGGACACATTCTACAGGTGTGTCCATGAGCAATCCACTTAACCCCTTAGTGCCCAAGAAATTCTCTGGGATTGGAGTTAGAGTTACAAAGAAAGAGACAGATACAGATAAGTGATGCCTTTGTTAGGTAATTGTGATGTGCCAGTGACTGTGCTCATCCCTTGGGGATATAGTTCTAACCAAACCAGACAGTGCCTAACCTCAACGAGCTTACATTCTAATGGGAGAAGAGGAGCTGGGAAAGGGGGAGTGGGAAGGGCAGAGGAGGAAAAGGTATCTGGCCTTGTTGGCAACGAGGCAGAGAAGAGGTCTGGAGAGTGAACCTAGAGGAGAGAGAAGTCAACATGGCTGGGGCCCTTCTGAAATGGTGGTTCAGGTGAAGGGTTCCACGGGAGTCAGGGGGAAGGTTTAACTAGGGTGGGAAGACTGCTAATGAGGCGGTAATAAACTCCAGAGAGGCAGTTGAACTGGGAAGTGCTCTAAGAGTATTCAGGGCTTTCTCTGAATTTCTGTGGGAGGGAGTAAAAAAAAAAAAAAAAAAAAAAAGGAAAAAAAGATCATTCCCAGCCAACTTTGCTTCACAGAAACACCTGCTGGTTATCTATCTTTCATTGGTATGTGTGTGCTGGAGCCAGTTCATGCAGGAGAGCCTATGGTTAAATTTTCAACGTGAACATTTCAATGCGCGGAAATCAGCAAATGCTACAAATCAGGGCTTGGTTTATTGTTTTGGTGGTTGTCTATATATAAAAAAAGTGATGGGGAAAATGTTAATAATGCAGATTAAAGTTAAAAGTGTGTCTAGCATACATTATTTTTCTAGAGAGCCAGTTGTTAAACATTTACCAACAAATCCCTGCCTTTAGTTCACTGTGATACAGTTGGATTTCTTGGGCTGAATTACTAGTAAACTGTACCTTCACCTCTCCAATTACTTCATTTAGATACAGTTGTGGAGTGTGTGTGTGGGGGTCTCTTTCCATCATTGTCTTCCCTTTGGTTTTAGATTTTCACAATAAGTGGGTAAAAGCCCAATCCTATAAGCTTATAAAGGTAATCCAATGCAGATAGCATTTGAAAGACTCAATTCCCTTACAAAATGGGGTGTGAGTAGGGACATGACAAAATTTCACAGCCATGAAATGACTATATCCCTGGACACCATTCTGGGGAATATTTGTGGCACATTGCTGGATGGATGTCTGAGAATCTGAATTCAAATTGTGCCTCCAACCATTTACAACTTCTGGCTGTAGACAAATTACTTTACCTCTAGTGCCTCAGTTTCTTTATCTGGAAAATGGAGGAGTTGGACCGGATTACCTCTGAGATCTCTTCTGGTTATAGATCTATGATCTTATGAATTTGCCTGTTCCAATGTTTAACTTTCTAAAGGAGGTTTAAAATTGTCCAAGTAATAATTTGAATCTCAAGCCAATGTTATTTGTCTATAATTTGCTTGTGTAGGGGAATGAAGTCAACTCAATAGCTGTCCATAAATTTCTTTAGTCCTTTTCCAATAATGCTGTGAGTGGAAATGGTCCACTTTTAAAGATATGATGCTTCTCTTAAGTAAATGTGGTATTAAGAACACCAAATCCCAGAGCCCAGAGATAAGTTCTATCCACCCATCTTGACAACCGCATCTGCTCTGTCTGCACTTTCCCCTCCATTACACCCTGCCAGAGGTGTTTAACCTTAGGGCTGAGCATACATTATATTTTTATTCCTCAAAGACCAGGTTGATTTTGGCCCAGAATAAGAATAAGACTCTCACTTGGAAAGATTTTTTTTTTTTTTCAGAATTGTGTAAACTTTGTCTCTTGGCTTCTATTTCTAGGCTTCTTTGGTCTGGAAAAATCAAAGAAAATGTGTTTCATGACCATTTGTAAACATTTTTTTTTAGTCTCTAACCGCAGCATAGATGATCATCAGATGGGTTTGGACCGTAAGCATCTTCTGAGATATCCTCATGGACTTTATAAAATAACTGGGTCCTTATGGGCGCAGAGATTGAAAACCATTTAAAATTCTTCCAAGAAGGCAAGTGCTCATATTTTTATACGCTGGCTGGCACTCCTAAGCTGCTGATATTTTTATATCTGATGTGGCTCTCAACAGTTTCAAATTCCCTTCTTTAAAAAAATCACATTCAGCTTGAGCGCTGGTTAATATCACTTGCTCTGAGCCTTCTATCTCCATGACCTTCATTAAGTCATTATTCTTTTCCAACTTTGTGTCTGAAGAATCCATTCTGCCCTCGATTTTCTGCATGTTTGGGATGGGGTGGGGGATGACGAGAGTCTTCATTTTTGTTTTTTTAAGGGACTCACGAGTATTGATTTTTCAACATCTTTTGCTTATCACTGTATGCCCAACGCATTCCATTAGCATCTCGAAAGCTGAATTGGAAGGAATTAAAGCGTGATGCCGATTGGGAAACATGTTACCTCTGGCTACACATAACCAAAACTTGAGCAAATGTGCCACATCTCTCCAGAGACACCCCTTTTGAGATAATCCTTTTGGAAAAAAAAAAGTCATTTCTCAGAGGCAGTTGACTTAGCTCCTGAGAGGGGCAATTTTTTGGATGTGTAATCATCTGTTTCCATAGCAGTGGCAGACTGTTCCAGCCAAGTGCTAATCCAGGGTTAGAGAAAGGCAGGACCCCATGGCCCAAAAGGGTCCTTGTTCAGTTTTTTCAAGGAAAGAAAAATATTTTCTTTCATTTATTTGGCTCCCAGTGGTCCATTGATAAAGGACCTTAAACTGAAATGAAATTTCTGTGGGCTGTAAAAACTGGGGTTACATGGAAGGGGATCCTAATATGCATTTACCTTGGGCACTCCTTCTCTGATAGTAATTTTTCCACTAATCAATCAACCAAGAAGCATTTATTAAGAAGTTACCATGTTCTATGGCATTGTTTCAAGTATTGAGGATATGAGAAAAAGCAAAAACTTTCTGCTTGTTCCCATGCCTCCAGGGTCATCGAACCTCAAAGCGTCGTCCTCCATGGGACTGGTTCAATGTGTCATAGGAGTAGGTTATGGGCTGTCAATGTCACCCTGTTTGAGTCTGTCATGGCCTCATGGGACCTTATATTACTTCCAGGCTTATTCCTTCCCCGTCCCCCAGGAAAGGGGATTCTGTAATAATCATCATTTTATGAGCCCCTGCCTTTCAGACTTTGGTAATGACGTTGAGGGGAGGTGAAGGCACACATTCTCTGTCTACCAACTAGCCCACGATGGTCTTGACCCTCTCAACAACTGGTTCTTTCTTTTGTGCTGCTTTCTAGGCATGAGCCAACAAGCATTTACTATGTGCCAGGTATTACTGCTAAATACTGGGGAGGGGCCACAGGGGTGGAGGGTCATCCAGGATGCAAAGACTTCTGGAGTATGGTGTGGAAGGTGGCTTCAGGGGTGAGAAAAGTTAGGATACATAACAGAAAGTCAGGATGAAATAGCAATTATTACAATCTAGGTACCGGATATCACTAATTATGTAGTGTAATAGTACATAATTCACCATAGAGGGGTAGTGGATACAGAGCTCACCTTAAATCTAAGGAAACTTAAATTTCTGTCTTTAACACCTAATAGTCTTTTGTGGAGTCAGGTTCCTCCAATTCAGATCTCTCTCTCTCTCTCTCTCTCTCCCCCCTCCCCCCCCCCCACCCTCCCTCCCTCCCTCCCTCCCTCTACCCCCCTCAGTCTTCTTCTCCTCTCCCCTCCCCTCCCCTCTCCTCTCCCCTCTGCTCTCCTCTCCTCTCTCTCTCTCTGTCTCTCTCTCTCCTCCTCCCTCCCTCTACCCCCCTCAGTCTTCCTCTCCTCTCCCCTCCC
>NW_020950239.1:3366922-3386264 GCF_900497805.2 Vombatus ursinus | reverse complement strand
GCTCTCTCTGTGTCTCTCTCCCTTCCTCCCTCTCTCCCTCTCTCTTTCTTTCTCTTCTCTCCCCCTCCCCTCCCCCTGGACATGTTTTGCATACCGATAATTATTAACAGGTTGCTCCTTGAGTTCAGGGGCAGTTTTTGCTTTTCTTTTGTGTCTCCATTGCTTAGCGTGGTGCCTGGCTTATAGTAAGCACTTAATAAATGCTTGATGACTGACTGATTGCTCTTAGAGACACCTTTGAGCAGCCGAGCTTCAAGCCTGGACTTTCCCATGGGCTGCGCTTACCCCTTCAGTGACAGCCCTTCAGACTCTTAAGATTCTACAGTTTAGGGCTAATGGTAACACAAGCAGATAAGACAAAAGTTCAAGCAAATGTTTGAAATAGCAGGCTCCGACACCCGCCTTCTCCCCACTTCCTCCCTGCTCGTCGGAGGGGAGAGAAAACAAAGAGAGGGAGAAGATTTTTCAAAATTCACATTAGTTTCCTCAGCACAGGACCCTAAGGAAGGAAGGAAAGAAACAAGGCACAGTCTGGAATTTGGCTCATCTTACCAAGGGCAGCTGTTGCTATGACCTGGATCAAGTCAGTCAGTCAAATCAACCAACATTTATTAAGCACCTACAATGTGCCAGGCCCTGTGCTAATCACTGGGGATACAAAAAGAGGCAGAAGAACTTTTTGAGTTCCTGCCCTCAAGGAGCTTACAGTCTAATGGATGGGGCGTGGGTGGGAGACAACGTGTAAACAAACATACACAAAACAAGCTACGTACAAGATAAATAGGAAATAATTAAGAAAGGGAAGGCACTAGAATTAAGAGGGCATGGGAAAGGGTGGGAAGAAGGATGTAGAAAGTGAGATTTTAGTTGAGACATAAAGGAGGCCAGGGAGGTCAGTAGTCAGGGTAGAGGAAGGAGAACATTTCAGGACTGGGTGATAGCTAGAAAAAAAAACAAAAACCAAAAACGCCCAGAGTCAAGAGATGGAGGGTGTTGTTTGTGGAAAAGCCAAGAGGCTGGCTTGAAAAATACTTGGGGGGTTGGGAGCGTCAGGTGTAAGAAGACTGGAAAGGTAGGAGGTTATAGAGTCACCTGAAGGTTTAAGCTAGGCCTGGCCATCTGTCTGGTCAACCATGGAGTCACTTGGGGCATGGGGAAGCTGGCTGGGGTATTAGACATCAGTTGACATCTGGTTCATTAAAAATGTCGGTGATCACGTGCTCCTTTTTTTGTGAGTCCTCCCATAAGGATGGGTTGGATCGTAGGTCAGTAGTTACTGGGCTCCTTTTTTTTAAAAAATCAGTTGTAGGAGGAGATAGTATGGGTGGGAGACAAGAGTGCCTTTTATGGACTTCAAAGAATATTGCCCCTTACTTTCAGCCGATAAGTAGTAGAAATGATGTTGGACCTGGAGAGAGGGAGAGGGAGAGGGAGAGAGAAAGTGAGCTGGATTAAAATCTTACCTCTGATACTTGTTTTGTTCAATTGTTTTTTTGGTCACGTCCAACTTTTGTGACCCTATTTGGGGTTTTCTTGGCAAAGATACTGGAGTGTTTTGCCATTTCCTTGTCCAGTTCATTTTACAGATGAGGAAACTGAGGCAAATAGGGTGAAGTGACTTGCCCAGGGTCACACAGCTAGTAAGTGTCTGAGGCCGGATTTGAACTCGGGTCTTCCTGACTTCACTGTGCCGCCTAGCTGGCTTTGGGTAAGTCAGTTAATGTCTCTGAGTCCCAATTTCTTCATCTGTAAGATGTAAATTATAATACCGGCACCCCTTGCCTCATTAGGGTTGCTTTGTGTAATAGAGGTGAGATATTTTTATTCTTCTGTGCATCTGTCATTTGACCTCTCCTATATTTAGCTACTTCTCTGCCTCTTTCCATTTTCCATTGGAACACAGAATTTTCAGTTGCAGGACTTGGCATCTAGGACTGAAAGTGTTTATTTTCTGCTCCACTTCTCTCTCACCCCAAGTGCCGAGCACAGCGCTTGGCCCATAGTAGGGGCCAACTTAGCTGAACAACTTAAAAATGTTCTTTAAATCCATATGGCCCCCAAAATGACAAAGCTTAGGTGAATAAATAAAAGGTTATTCATTCAATCAGTCAACAAGCATTATGAAAGGGTTACTCAATGTGAGATGGGGCAGCTAGATGGTATAGTGGTTAGAGCGCTGGGCCTGGCATCAGGAGGATGAGTCTTCCTGAGTTCAAATCCAGCTTCAGACACATTATTAGCTGTGTGACCCTGGGCAAGTCACTTAATCCTATTTGTCTTAGTTTCCTCATCTGTAAAATGGGCTGAAAAAGGAAATGGCAAAGCACTCCAGTATCTTTGCCAAGAAAAACCCAAATGGAGTCATGAAAAGATGAACACGTCTTGATTGAAAAATGACTGAACAAAGTGTGAGAAAGAACTAGTAAACAGAAGTATGTATAGAATGATTTTACATATGTATTTATGTCTAATGGTAGCCATCTTGGGGGGGAGAAAAAAAGAAATTTACATGACAATTTTATTATGTATTTAAAAGGAATAGCAAGTTGTACATAACAGTTTTGCAGTTTCATGTGCAATCATCTTTTAAAAATTATACCATATCATGGAAATGTTTATTTTATTCCATAAGGTAAAAATAAAATAAATCAAAATTAAAAAAAAAGATGTTTGAGACACTGTGCTAAGGTTAGAGGAAGGAAGCCTTTGTTTATCCTGGGTTAGGTCAGACTTGGCAAGGCAGGCAAAGATTTATTTTGAAATGAAGGAAGAATGGAATTATTTTTAACAGTCTACAGCTAGTCTGCCGGTTGGAAATGCCATCACCAAAAAAGGTTCCCTTATTTACCACAAACCAAGTTATAGCCATTTTTAAGAGTGTTTGAAAGCAAGTCTGAAAATTCCCAGCACGTAACAGCTCTGTAATTCTTTGAAAATGATGCATTTGCTATCTCAGGCAGTAACACGGAAGAGTTACCTAGGCGGAAAGTCATGGGTGCAGAATAACACATAGACCTTGTGTCAGACTTTCATGGCACAAAAGGCCCTGGCAGAATGGACAATTTTTCTCATGGTTTTGGCTCTGAGACTCCACCCAGGAAACTGAAGTGTATGCATGGTATAGGTTCCCCCCATTCTGCTCCCCCACCCCAAACTTTATCCCCTGAATAACAAAGCAACCCCCAGCATCGCAGTGGAGCTCAAGGGATCTGAGCTTCCCCTTTTCTGCCAGAAAGGAGGTGGGGTTGAGATCCTCACAGACCATTCCTACCTCCACCTACTGGGATCAGCTGGGGTGGACCTTCCCTCTTGGTCCCTGCCCACTTTTTCCTGGTTCCCTAAGCTGTAGCCTCAGGCACGAGCTTTATGCCCAAGGTTACAATGATAATGGACATTTGGCCACCTTTTAGTCATGGGGAGGGCAGCTAGGTGGTGCAGGAAGACCCTTCCCGAGTTCAAATCTGGCCACAGAAACTTGCTAGCTGTGTGACCCTGGCTCTTTGCCACAGTTTCTTCATCTGTAAAATGTGTTGGAGAAGGAGATGGCAAACCCCTCCAGTATCTCTGCCAAGAAAATCCCAAATGGGGTCACAAAGAGCTGGCCATGACTAAACCGGCTGGATGACAAAAAAGTACCTCCCTTCCTTTCATTTCGGGTGGTACAGAATGAGTTTAACAGGATGCACAGGAATGGATGGGTCTTGACTTATAATCCCATTACGTGACCTTCCTGCCCACATCCACGCGTCTTCTGAATGTCCCATTTCTGTCGAGAGTGTCTCCTTCTGTAAGAACGCTTTCCAGTCCCCCTTAATCTCAGTGCCTTCTCTCTGAGATTATCTCCAATTTATCCCATGTGTAACTTGTTTCTGCGTAGCTGTTTTTACGTTGTCTGGTGTTCAGGGAGGCCGGTTACTCATCCGTCTTTGGTGTCCAGCTCCAAGATGCTGTGGCATGTGTAGCAGCCACACCCCATAAAACCATCTTGGCTGACCGGCCAAACCAGGTTGAAGGTAACCGACAGGCCTCAAACCCCTTGGGGAGTTAGGGGAGTGTCCACCCCAAGCACGTGGAGACTTCCCTTGGTGGAATGGGGGGATGAGAACACTGTGTTCCAATGGCCGTGAAGGCGGCTGAAGGGAGTGGAGCTCTTAGAGCTTGGTCGGACATCAAGATGCCAGGTCATCCGCTGCTTCCCCGGCCATCACCAGTTGTCCCAGCTTTTGTCCTGCCACTGGACTTTGATGACTCAGGAAGAGAGAGTGAGGCTAATGACTGCACAACTCTGCCTCACTTCAATCCAATTCATGAACGTCACCCATGATGTCGCTGGTCCCTTCGAAAATGAAGAACAGACAACAACCCCCTTTAGACTGTGAGCTCCTGGGCAGCAGGGACTTTTTAAACTTTTTAAACCATTCTTTGTATCCCTCGAGTTAGCACAGTGCTAAGCACATAATAGGCACTTAATAAACGCCAGTTGACTGCCTGACTCCTAGTTACCCAGGTTCACAAACTTGGTGTCATCCTTGCCTTGCCTCCTTCCTCTCCCTCTCCCCACGTATCCGATCAATTGACAAACCTTGTGCCTCTATCTCCCCGGCATGCCTAGAGTCTCTCCTCTTCTCTCTACTCTCGCAGCCACTTTCACACTAGCTCAGCTCATTACCTCTCCCTTGGGCTGCTACAATGGCCTGACTGGTCTCACTGCCCCAAGCCTCTCCCTCCTCCATGCAGCTGCCAAAGCAATTTTCCTGAAGTTCAGCCCTGACTTTGTCACTGCTCTGCTCGATAAATTCAATAAACTCCGATGGTTCCCTGATGACTTTGAAATCAAAAGTTATTTCATCTTTATATCATCCTTTTAAAGTTTTATAATGTGTATAATTTTGAATGCAGTAGTCTACATAGGGTAATTTATAAGGGCAAGGATGGGTCCTGTGATTTTTTAATATTGATAACTCCTGGGTGAGGAAATGCTCTCCACCAGTGCAGGTTACAGCCTTTCTGCAACTTATGGTCTTGGAAACTTGACTAGAGCAGAGAGAGATAAAGTGACTTGGGTAAGACAGGCTGTAGATGTCCAAGGCAGGGCTTGAACTCAAGTCTTTTTTCTCCTTTCAAGGCCAGCTCTATTAATCATGCCTCTCACTGCCTCTCTCTCTTTCTCTGTCTCTCTGTCTCTCTCCCCTTCTCTCTCTCCTCTCTCTCTGTGTCTCTCTCACCTCTCTCCCTCTCCCTCCTTCTCTCTTTCTCTCTCTCCCCCTTCTCTCTGTCTCTCTCTTTGTCTCTGTCTCTCTCTTTCCCCTTTCTCTTTCTATCCTCTCTCTATTTCCCCCCCTTCCTCTTTTCTTCTCTCACCCTCTCTCCCTACCACTTTCTCTCTCTCTTTCCTTACTCCCTCTTTCTTTTTTTTTTTTGGCTCTCTCCCTCCCTCCCTCTCTTCTCCTCCCTCTTTGTCTCTCCCTCTCTCCCTCCCTCCTGTCTCTGTTTCTCTGTCTGTGTCTGTGTCTCTATCTCTGTCTGTCTCTATTACACACACACATACATACACACACACTCACACATACTCATACACACTTGGTATTGCAAAGTCAGTGCAGTTTTAAGTTATTAAAGCTTAAAACTATACTAAGATTTTTGGAACACTATACAACTAATTAAAAAATAAGTAAATATACACATATTGGGAGTACATTCTCAAAATTGTTTTTTTCCAAGGGGTACATGGTTAAAAATAGAGGCTACCACTGCCCTAATAGGTATTGATATTTTTGAGCAGCATTCTCCTAGTGACCACTTTCTGCCTGGGCTATAACTGTAACAGTGGTTACCCTGGCCCCACTACTACCTGAAGGCCAAATGTTTTACATCTCACTCCTCCCTGGGCTCTTCTGTACTCTTAAGGAGGTTTAACAGGTGTTCTGTCTTTCTGTCATTGCTTCCAGCCCCCCCTCCCCATGATGGTCCCTCCATCTCAGGAGTCCTCTGCCTTCCAATTCCATTCAACTACTTAACTGTCTAATTAGCTTTGAAAATATTTATGCAGAAGTTGTAGCAAGAAAAAATTTACAAACATCTTACCCCCCAAAAAATAATCTGGGGAACATAATCTCTCCCTATGCTGCCTCTGTCTCTAAAGAAGGCAAGGGGATTAAGTTCACAGCTTAGCCCAGTTCCTATATAGCGTACTCCCACCAAATTCCAAGTCGGAGGTGGCACCCTGCCCCCTTGGGTCTTTGCACCCTGACTTTTCAGAGCTCCCTGATGGGGGTGACTACACTTCCAACCTGGAATCCTGCCTCCAAGGTCACCATGGTTCTTAACCAGATCCAGTGGGAATTCTGCCATATGTGTATGGAACTGAAAAGGACAAATGGAACATGCCAAAACAAAACCCTAAGCCTCCTTTTGGGGGCCACGGGATGAAAGTGGGGAGAAGGGAAAGGTAGATCCTCTTCCTTCACCAAGTCAACTCATGGTGCCCATGCTTGGCGAGCAAGACCCTTTTTGGACAGTGGATGAAAAGAGCGTGACTGGACCAGTCTCACAATTTTGAACACATAGCTTGTTCTGACAGTGAAGCCAATGAAAAGTGACTGTGGCCACCCACGTGGAACACAGGATGTCTTCAACCAGTAGTAGGACGCCTCCATATTGGGTGACTTGCCATGTGCTTCTTTCAGGAAGCCTTTTGTGATTGCCTTGGTTGTCAATACTTTCTCCCTTTTCATAGTATCTGAGACTTCCTTATCTATTTACATGTTGCATCCTGGCCTTCCCAGCAGCATTCGAGATCCTTAAGATCAAGGCCTCTTTCTCATTTTGTCATTGTATTTTTAGTACACAGAGTAGTGCCTTATACACAGCAAATACATAATTATTAGATCAAATGCCAATGACAGGCTTTATTTTTAAGCAGGTCAGGATAACAAATAGAAAAATTATGGGATTACGTAGTGTTATGGGAGAAATGTCTCTTCTCTAAGTTCATCTGGTGGGTTTTTGTTGTTGTTCAGTAATTTTTTAGTCATGTCCAACTTGTCATGACCCCATTTGGAGGTTTCTTGGCAGAGATACTGGAGTGGTTTGCCATTTCCTTCACCAGCTCATTTTATAGATGAGGAAACCGAGGTAAACAGGGTTAAGTGACTTGTCCAGGGTCACACAGCCAGTAAGTGTCTGAGGCTGGATTTGAACTCATGAAGATGAGTCTTTCTGACTCCAGGCCTGCGCTCTATCCATTGCATCTCTTAACTCCCCTCATGGGGTGGGTAGCTGCTGCTAAATTTATTTTGACTACAACGCAGAGATTATGAAGGTTTTCTTATTAGGATCAAGCATAGGTTCAACCTCTGAACAATTATGAAGATTCTGACAAGCCTTTTTATAGGCAAAATGATATTAGAGTGATAGAGAAAGAATTAATTTACATATTGCAATCTTGTTCATTCCTCTTAAGCCATAAGAATGAAAGAGAAGATAGATCTCTTAATCCCACATTTCCTTCAGTGTCAGAAATGTTGAACAAACTTAGTTAATTCTTTAAGGAAACATACTTCATCAAATAAACTCTATAGGTAAACTAAGTCAGGTTATAGATTAAACTACATTTAGAGGATTCCCAAATAGGTAGATTGAGGTGGAAGACTGATATGTCACTAAGGATCCAGGGACAGTTGAGACTCTCCCTCTGGCTTCTTATCTAAAGAATATTTAAGGCTTTAAGGGAATTTTCACATTCCATGGGACACGTTTTGCTTAGATGAGGTCCATATTAACCAACATTTGCAGGAGGAATGGCCTTGAGTCCCAAATAATAAAAGAAAATTAAAAATTCCTATAACATAACAACAGAGACTGAATAGATTGTCATTTTTGCCTTAGATTTGTCATTTTTTAACCTTTTAACACTTCACCTAGCTCAGCCTCTTCATAAGGAAATGATCAAAGAGATTAATTGATTTGCCCA
This sequence comes from Vombatus ursinus, assembly GCF_900497805.2. Taxonomy (NCBI): domain Eukaryota; kingdom Metazoa; phylum Chordata; class Mammalia; order Diprotodontia; family Vombatidae; genus Vombatus; species Vombatus ursinus. The sequence continues at coordinate 3,378,292 of NW_020950239.1, read as the reverse complement.
GTATAATTGATTTGCTTGATACCCCTGAAAATACTCTGTATCTATTTATAAATTCATTTTCAAAGGGGGCAATTCTTCGGCAGGCAAAGGAAGAGGTATCCAGCAGCTGGCTAAGGATCTTTGGGCTTGGAGCAAAGTGTCTTACCAAGAACTGTTCTCATTCCTGGGCATCACTTGACTTGGACATATGAGTTCAATAAGAAGCTTTTGAACTGGGTTGAAGGACTAATATGGGTGACTGGAGAAAGACAAAGAAGTGAACCGGAGCTGAGGCAAAAGGGGAGAAAATGCCAGAACGCTGATTTGGTGGCTATGACGACGCAGTGAGTGTAGAGGCTGTGCTTAGCTTGAATCAGGGCCTGTCCCCTGGTAGTTTATATTCAATATTAGAACTAAATGAGATTTATCATAGGTCATTCAGCAGTTCACAAAGATAGATTTACTTAGCTGTAGCAAGGGAAGGCTATTTGACAAGGACATACGGTGAGGACGTTTGCATATTAATTCGATGAAGCTCCCCTGCCTCTGAGATGCCCATTGTGGTCCACCAGTCAAAGCATCAGAGAGTAGCTAAGGTTCCTCAGTGTTCTTTTGTATTCGAAAATCCAGGAATTGATGTTAACGTGCTGAACCATTAGTCTCTTGAGCCAATTAAGTTTTAAGGATGGTTTTGGTACCTTTTAAGGAAAAATTAGGCTAACTCCCATGGTGGTGGTGGGGGTAAGGTATTGTTCCCACTACAGCTGGTTTTAACTATCAGCTTCTACATTGTAGGGGGAAAAAGGAACTGAGCCTACTTTTTGCCAGTAATTAATTGTCTTCTCTTAAGGATTGGGAGGAGACTTCCAAAAGATTTTCCTTTCTTCCTCTCCATTCACATTTATTCATCATCGGATTTTTATTGTTTCCCCACAATTCAATTGTGTTTTCTCCTAATTTTATCTTTTTCTTTATGTGAAATCTATTGTTCACCATGAAAGCTGAGTATTGCATATTTGTATGGAGGAAGAATACAGAATTGTGGGGGATATACTCATTAGTTGAAATTTACACAGAAATTAAGATAGGCAGATATTTTTGTCTGTGGCCAATAGTTAGGGAATCCATAACTAGGTACTCAGGATCTATGTTATTATTTTATTAACAGTTTAGCAAATATCTCAGAGACAGAATTTTATGGTAACCATCTGACTTTCCTTTCTTTCTTTGGGCTAATTAAATCATTTGTTGTTCTACAGCTAAAGTTCCTGAGGCTAGGCATTACCTCCCACACCTTGTCACCTCCAGACTGGAGGTAAGGGAGAGGAGATAAAAGAAAGGAAAGGGCTGTGTCCAAAGGGAAGGCTCTGACCAAACCCAATCCTTGGGGATTAGTGAGGAGGGAAGTACAGACATGCATAGTTTCTGTCATGGGAGGATTCAGCCCTGCTTTTTCCAAAAATGAGGAGGGGATAGATAAGAACAAATACCACCCAGTCAGCTTTCCCCTCCCGGTGCCATCTTCTGTCTATAGGGACACAGTTTTTGGTATATAGTATGCCCTAAATAAGGCAGTGAGGTGACTCAGTGGATTGAATGCTAGACCTGGAGTCCGGAAGACCTAAGATCAAATCCAGCCTCAAACAATTACTAGCTGTGTGATCCTGGGCAAGTCATTTGACCTCTGCCTAAATCCAATAAATCCTTCCTAAAGAAGGAAATGGCAAACCACTCCAGTATCTTTGCCAAGAAAACCCCACGGACAGCATTGGTGTGATAGGATCTATGGGGTCACCAAGAGTTGGACACAGCTGAACAGAAGCAACTCGGACATACACTAAATAATTGTTTGTCGTTGGATTGAATGAAATTACCCAAAGTAACATAGTTAAATCAGGTGTGAAGCTAGGCACCAAGAACAAGGATAGGGATGGGACCTCTGATTTCATTAATATTGAGAACTTTTGAGTGAGGAAACTCCCAGTGCAGGATGGACCTTCTCTACTCTTTAAGGAAAATAGTTCCTGCCTTCAAGGAGTTTACTTTCTACTGAGAGGATCAAGTATTTACACAAAGAAGTAAATACAAGATAATTTGGGGAGGGAGAGATGTGTCTCAAATGAGCTTGTGAAAAGGGATTATTAGACATGTTTTAGATGAGTTCTGAGGTCATCGGATACTAGATTCATAAATGGAAAGTCTTGCAACCAGCTCTCACTAGCTCCAGACGGCAGATCGTTAAATTCTTAGCATGAGCATTTGCACATCAGAAATCAGCAAATGCTACAAAAAAAAATCATATTTATTGCTTTGTTGATTGTCTAGACTTTAGAAAGTGACAAAGAAAATGTAAATAATGCTGATTAAACTTGGTGAATATTTACCAGTACACCTCTTGCCTTGGGAGTCATCTACTTCAACCTTTCTATTTTATGGATGAGGCAACTGAGGTACAGAAGGCATAAGTGACTTGCCCAAAGTCACACAGCTTGGAAATGACAGAGCCAGGATTTGAATTCAGGTCCTTTGGCTTCAATATGTCATCAGCTCTACTGTCCCTCATGGTAATTTGCCAACTGCACGTCTATGATTCTGTACTTTTGTAAAGAGACTCTCTCTCCTCCTACTCCGTGGTTTTTCAAGACCTGGCATTTGAACCCAAGGGTGTCAGAGAATCTCCAGGCTTGCCTCTGGCTGGCTCTGTATGCAGTAACTACAGAAGTATTGGGCTCTTCTTTTCAAGGCTGGGAGGATCCTATTCCTTTTTTTCAGTCAATTCCAGCCATTTCAGTCATTTCCCATTTCCTTAGTGCCTCTATCAGAGAGTGAGTGGGGAGGGGAGATAAGACAGTTTTTGTTGTTCAGTCATTTTTCAGTCACATCTGACTCTTTGTGACCCAATTTTTGGTTTTCCTGGCAAAGATACTAGAGTGGTTTGCCATTTCCTTCTCTAGCTCATTTTACAGATGAGGACTGAGGCAACGAAGGTTAAGTGACTTGCCCATGGTCACACAGCTATTAAGTGTCTGAGGTAGGATTTGAACTCAGGTCTTCCTGACTCCAAAAGGGGCACAATATCCACTGTGCCACCTAGCTGCCCATAAGACAGTTTACTCCCCCATATAACAACAACAGAAAACTCTAGAAAACAAGCAAACAAACAAACTTGTGGTAGTGGGGAGAACAAAGTGAAAACCTTTGCATCCAGGCTCTCACTCTTCTTGTCATTTATAAAACAAGAGATAATAAAAATGTGATAGGCAGCACCAATAATTTTACCACCCTAGTGAGGATGCCATCATTACTTTTGGCTTTATTGAATTTATTGAAATTCGGAAACATTACAAAGAAGAGACTGATATTTAGCGTAGTTGGTACTGATGACACCTCACTCAGCTCTCTGTTTTAAAAGGGCACCGCTATATAACATAATCTTCTTTAAATAAATGGAAAACACCAAGGGGCTGGTGTTAATTTCCTGCTGGTGTTAATAATTGGTTGCAAATAAGAAAGTTGAGTAAAAGCTGAGTTTTCCATATGGAAAATCTAAAAACCAAGAAGGGAAAAGGTTCTAAGAGGAAAAGAGTCATTAAAAAAAGTGTTTCCATGCTATTTCATAACTGCCATTAAATTACCCTGAAAACACAAAAAAATAAATTGCCCTTATATCAAGGAAAAATGTTCTTTATAGAATCTTGGAGCTGGAACAGAGGGTCAGGCTCATCTAGTCTATCCTTCTATCCAGTGAATGAATTCTGTCAGCAAGGTCCCTGACAGGTAGTCATGTAGCCTCTACTTTAAAACTTCCAATTGGCTGACAAGAGTTGGCTAGGTGGTGAAGAGGGTAGAGCTCTAGGGAAGGAGTCAGGAAGATCTGATTTCAAAACTAACCTCAGATACTTTCTAGTTGTGTAACCCTGGGCAAGTCGATTAGTTTCTGTCTGCCTCAGTTTTTTTAACTGTAAAATGGGCATAATAATAGCATCTATTTTCAGGGTTGTTGTGAGGATCAAATGAGGTAATATTTATAAAGTGTTTAGCACAATGCCTGGCACATAGTAGCTGATTGATCAATATTTCTTTCCTTCCTTTCTCCTAGTTGTGTTTCCTGGGGCTTCTAGTATTTTTCTCTCTTGAATCTGTTCTTAACACTATTGTCTGAGAAATTCCATTTAAGGCGAAGACATGGAATATCCCTAATCCAAGCCAAGCCAGCTTTTCTGAATAAAAATTCCGACAAAAATCTAAAAGAACACAAGATGAAGCAATAAATAAAACCAAAGGAAAATGTGAATAAGCTCATCCATCCAGTCCAAACACACAAAAAGATGGCATAAGAGTTGCAGGTCCTCTGAGCCTGGATGTGCCAGGGCACCCCAAGCCCTTTTGATCTCTAGGGCCTGGCCAGTTGGATCCTCAGCCAAAGGGCTAAGACTACTCCTGATAAGTTTCTCTGAAAAAGGACCAAGAGAAGTCTGCTGCAAGCAGTGAGTGCACACCTTGGGCTCAGGAAGGCAGCCTGTCTCCGAATGAGAGAGTTACGGGGGGAGAGGCAAGAATCCACACTGGGCCACCAGGAGATGATGTAGATGGAAGACAGCAGAGGGGCAGAGGTTGGGTCTGATCCTTCTCACCCCATCCAGAACTTTGGCAGGGCAGCAGCAGCAATATCTAGCCTGTAGAGGGGAAAAGACCAATCTGGCCTTGTCTTCCCCATCTAAGAGTGAAGGAGGGGGTGAAGCCTTGCCCTGGCAGAAAGTCCCAACTTGAGAACTGAGGCTGGAAAAATGAACAAGTGAAAAAATTTCCTTATACAATGAAGAAATACTATAGGTTAAGAGACGCACAAAAGGTAAACCCAGAAGAGAATAATTCTACTCTATGTACAACTAGAGCCTCAAGAAAAAAAAAATGAAGTGGCCACAAAGGCCCCAAGAGTGGATGGAGGGGTGACTAGGGCTCAAGAGGGGAAAGACACAGCTGATATTCTCTTCCACTTGACAAATTTCATCCCCATGGCACTGAGGGGACAGTGGCAAAGCAGATGATCTTCTCCAATGTCATTCCCACTGATGAAATCACATCACTTTCTGATATTGAAGCAATTGATAGTGTCAAGGTCTTTAGAAGCCAGCCCTTTCCTTTCTGGGTCTCCAGTAGCTGTGGCTGCATCCTCTCAGGGGCAGTGGCTGGGTTGAATTTCCCTATGGGCTACTTCCCAGGAGGATGGCTGCCAGCACTGGGCTGGTAGCATAACTTATTGACAAGGTCCTTGGGTTCAGGGCTGTCTCCATCAGGGTCTGAGAGGACATGGTGGTCAAGGTGGTGATGATGGTGGGTTGACTTTCCTGGTACATTCTGCCATGATGCTTCAGCTAGGCTGGCCTGCCTGCCCTTTGAATAGCAAGCAGATGGTTGACAGTTGGTGGGGAGGGCTGGGCCCTTCTCCGTAGGGGTTGTGTCTTGGATGATGAGTGTGAAGGATGGGCTGGAAGCAGGACCAATGGTCTAGGAGGGTTGCCATAAGACAAGATGGCTCTGTCACTGCTTAGACATCTGATATCTAGCTGTGTGCACATATGGGAAAGATAAAACTCACAACTTCTGTTAATTGGAAGTTCTTTTCTTCCCTTCAAGGGGTACTCAAAAATTCCCTTGGGCATTGTGTCTTTTCTTGCTGGGCTTTTTCTAAAGCCTTCATTTCTTGTCCAGTTTTTCCTTGGTTTCTGCTGCAGACACTGTCATCGGCTGTCCTGAGGATGCTCCTAGGATGTTCCAAGGTCAGGACATTGTATACATATTTTGTCCCAGAAATACCACTACTAGACATAGATCCAAAAGAAAGCAAATGTAGAGGGAAAGGAATGGAATAACCATTTATATAGCACCTACAGTGAGCTAAGCACTGTGCTAAGCACTTCACAATTATTATCTCATTTAATCCTCACAACAACCCTGAGAGTTAGGTGTTGTTATTATCTTCATTTTACAATTGAGGAAACTGAGGCAAATAGAGGTTAATGACTTGCCCAGGGTTGCATATCTAGTAAGTGTCCGAGGCTGGATTTGAACTCAGGTCTTCCTGAGCTTTCTGTCCACAGAGCCACCTGGATGACTCACATGCAAACAAATAGTAGCCATATGTATGGAAATACAGTAACAACACACTGTTACCTGAGTAATTGTACCCATGCATGACTCTGATAATGATACCACTTTACTCAAAAACCTTCCATGGCCCCCTTTCATTTACCTCCAGATTTTCCAATACTTTTCCAATACCACATCCCCTTTGCTGACTCTGTTGCAGTCAAAGTGATTGCTTTCTCTATTCTCCAACCTTGGCCTCTTGACCTGTTCCACATTCTTGATCTTGATTAGATAGCTATTATATTATTATTTTTTGTTGATTAGCCATATCAGACTCTCCATGACCCCATCTGGGGTTTTCTTGGCAGAGACACTGAAGTGGTTTGTTATTTCCTTCTCTAGCTCATTTCATAGCTGAGGAAACTTGTATTATTATATCTTTTATATTATTCTATCCAACCCTTATGGCCTCACTGTCTCTGTGGAAGTCCCTCTCTTCCTTCAATCCTTGGCTCAGATACTGCTTTCTCCATGAATTCTTCCCCTGTGCTCTCCTCCCCTCAACCCCAGTATAAGAGGGGTTTTCCAAAAGCCAAGTTGCTTTTGGAGGTCGTGGATTACTGCTTCCTAATGACCTTCAGACAGAGCTGGGATGACTCATATGGGTGCTGCTCTGGGAGTCAAGAAGACCCACCTGGGTTCAAATCCTGCAGTATTTTATTGAAGCATCATTTCCTATAACAAAAGCTTTGTCTTTCAGAGTCTTGCAAATCATGAAGGTTTCATACCATTATTAGATGTTTCAATCACATTATATAGGTAGAGGAAAAGTCATCATTAATGATACTGGATACGAATCCAAGTTTAAAATAATTTTGAAAAGAAGGATTTTTTTTGGGGGGGGAAGAGGCAGCTTCTTGTCAGATCTGATTACATCAATATTGTTTTTAGGCTACAGAATGTGATTGCTGGAAAGCTCCTACTAGTGGTAGTAATCTTGGTAATTATTTTGTTGTAACATCACCTTTCACTTCTCCTGTTGTTTGCTTTGGCTTATGTTATCAGCATTATTTTCAATCTGCAGTTTCTTCACATAAATTTTTTAACACCGCATTTCCATTTTGAGATGGCAAAATTTAGGAAAAACCAGACAAATTTGTAAATCCGTTTCACTGGGCACATGCAAATTGCAACGTATCACAATATTCTAAAAGGGAATGGATGAATAAGGTTGTCTCTGTTCAAAGCTCTGCAGTGTGACTCCTCCTCTTCTCTCAAGATGTGCTCTATGTAGCACATGATCATCTGGAATATAGATCCAGTGAGGACACTGGTATCAATCCATATATTAAATATGAGAAAAGCAATTTCTTGCTTGTTTTGGGGACAAAAATGAATAGAAGTGGTCCTAATATTTTTTTCCTGAACCCAATGGATTATGTGGTATTTCTCCTGGGATATCTACACCCTACTGGGCTAGGATATTGGGTTATGTCTAATAAGACAGAGTTAAATTGGGATAGATGTAAATTAGTCTTACACTTGAGTTTAAAAAAGTCAGCTTCCCAAGTGTTGGATGGTGGAGATATAGTTAGACAGTTATATGAAAAATACCTGAGAGATTGAGTATACTACAAATTCGATATGAGTCATCAGTGTGATGTGGCAACCTTAAAAACAAATGTGATCTGGGCCTGCATTAAGAGGGCCATAGCTTCCAGGAATAAGGTGGGTCTAGTTTCTCTGTCATACTGCAGCTGGAAAGTTGTGTGCAGGCCTGGGTATTTCAGTTTATGAAGAATATTTATTTATTTTTTTTAAGCTTTTATTTAGTATTTTATTTTCCCCCAATTATATGTATTTGTTTTTAAAACATTGAGTTCCAAATTCTCTCTCTTCCTCTCTTTCCACTGCCCTCATTGAGAAGGCAAGCAATTCGATATAGGTTATGCATGTGTAGTCATGCAAAACATACCCGTAACAGTCATGTTGTGAAAGAAAACAGAAAAAAAAGCTGAAGAAAAATAAAGAAAGTTAAAAAAAAGAATGCTTCAATCTGTATTCAGATACCATCAGATCTTTCTCGGGAGATGGATAGCATTTTTCATCATAAGTCCTTCAGAGCTGTCTCAGATCGTTGTATTGCTGAGAATGGCTAAGTCCTCATGAAGGACATTTATAAGATGGGGAGCTTCTGAAGGAGGGCAACCAGGATGGTGGAAGGTATGAGTTGGAAGGAACTGGGGAAGAATCCTGTAGAAGAGGAGACTCAGGGGAAAGTTGATTACTTGAGAACCCCAATTACTTGAACCCCAAAGAAGAGAATGGGCAACGATGGGTAGAAATGCAAGGAGGCAGTTGTAGGCTTGGCATCAGCCATGGAAAACTTCCTCACCATTGGAGCATCCATTAGTTGGGTTGCTTTTGGAGGTGGTGGAGTTTCCCTTACTAATGACCTTCGGACACAGGTGCCATGACCCCTTGTCCCACTTGTGGCAGCAAGGTTTTCTTTTGGGTTGGACTACAAAGTTGCTGATATCCCTTTCAATTCTAAAATTCTGTAAGTGTATCGAAGATTGGTTCCTATGTTTGAGCAACACACAGTGTAAGGTCTGTATAATTTTTCAATCTAATTACATTTTCTGTGTAAGACACAGGGGAAAAATGAAGTTTTTTGTGTGACTGTGATTTTGACATTGGGCCAGTATAAAGTTAATGGGAAAGTCATATTTTCTGTTAACTCTATTAATTATCTACTTGCTAAAAAGACCATTATCCTCCCTGTTCAGAGATCATCATTTTTTTTTCAAACCGGAAAGACCATAAATTCACCAGCTGGTTTTCAACTAGAAGCAACATCAGTCATTTTCTCCTTGGGGCTTTATAAACGTTGAGATAGTAGTCTGACATAGGAAACACAGTCAGTGTAGTTATTCAAGCGTTTCTTCTCAAACATGTCTTAATGATTTGTTATTCGAATCCCTTTTATAAGTCATGAAGCAATGTTCCAGCAAGTGAGAGGGCAGCTGTTTCTTCATCAGTGTAATGTCACTGGAGGCGAATGTGTTTGAGTATGTAAATCTTCATTTGGAAGTTAAGTAACAGATTAATTGTTTTGCGGATGGAAGGCAAATGAGATATCAAATTCCATCTACCTTTAGTTATTTTTATACTCCGTGAATCAAGATGAAATTGATACCACTTCAGAATTTTACCATCTCTTGAGAAGTGAGAAAGAAAAGCACTGAGAAAATATTGGCATACTGAATCTTTTTTTTGGTATGTTTAGCCCAGAGCTCCCTCAAATTTTGGCCCCCCAAAACTACATCTCAGTACCAGGTATGTTTTGGGTCAGCATCTATCCAAAACTATAGCTCACAAGACCTCATCTCATACTTCTTTCCTCCAGATCAAATCAGAGGACGCATTAACTAAAAATAACAAACACTTTATTAAACAGAATTTTAAGAGAAATAACAAGGGAGATTTCTCTCTTTATACATAATCACAAACTTCCAGAGATTCTCACACCAGTGATAGGAGGAGGAAAACACGAAGACAACTCATGTTCCTAGGATCGTGTTCCAGCTGGAACATCTCTTTACTTGCTATTTCTCTAAAGAGCTATTGATATAATCTGCAGGGCTGTTTTTTTAATTGCGTTTTTCTATTGAGCTACTATTTCTGTCTGCTGAGCTGTTTCTTCACTGAATTGCAGGTGTCCTGCAGACTCTTTGCTACAAGGGATTGTTGACAATTTGTGCATTTCCCAAGGCTTTAGGGCTATTTCAGCTCTTTTGTGAGTGAGACGCACAGCTGCACCTCGACAGCATTCTGATATTTCCTTATGGTCAATCAGCCCTTTGAATGATTTTGCTTCCCTTTCAGTTCTGGTTTTACTCAGATCTGCCTAATATTTGCCTTTTGTTTTGGTCTAGATATGATTTCATTGGTATAGGGAGCTTCCTGTTAAGGAAACTTACTCTACTATTGCAGATCAACAACTGATAAGCAATTTATAGTCTTAAGAAGGTCACTGAGAGGTAAGTGACTTGCTAAGGGGTCATACAAACAATATATGTTTATCAGGGGCAAGACTTGAACCCGGGCCTTCTCTGTGACCAGTTCTCTGTCCACAATGATACGCTGCCACGATGTTTGGGTTGAGGGAGAAAATTCCATTGAACTCTCATCATGTCCCTAGCAGTTAACACTAAGGCTATACAAATTATCCTGGAGCTTTACTTATCAACTCTGGGTGCACAAGGCAGGCTTATGTCCTGCCTGTCTTCCTACTGCAATATTCAACGTTTTGCTCTCCTTATACTTATAAGTACCACAATGGCACATTTCTCTAACTCATTTCCAAGTTGCTAATTTGTTTTGGTTTTTGTTTTTTCCTAGGCAATGGGGTTAAGTGACTTGCCCAGGGTCACACAGCTAATCAGTGTTAAGTGTCTGAGGTCAAATTTGAACTCAGGTCCTTCTGACTCCAGGGCTAGTGCTCTATCCGCTGTGCCACCTAGCTGCCCCTAAGTTGCTAATTAGTACAAGTAACACGATGCTTAACAGAATCTTAAAAATATTACAGAAGGAACTGCATTAATTTATTGGATTTCTAGGAGCAGTTTTGTTTCTTTTACTCCTTAGACTTGTCAGGGCATGCTGTATCAACACCTTGATCCAATTCCCTTGTCTGCGGCTGCTCCCTTTATCCTTAAGACTTCCCTGGGAACCCTTAATACACCCCGGGTCCAGCCCCCCACCTATGGCCTCCATCTTTGTCCCTGAGAGTTCCCAGGGAGTCTTGTGTTATCCTGGGATACGGGACACGGGATACTGTCCTCTGTTTTTGTTTTAGGAGCTTCTTCAGTATTTAGGAGTCTAGGCCTGCATCAGACCCGCTTCAAATTGCCAGCTCCTGCCTCCTATCCAAATGCCCTATCTTCCCTTGCTCCTGATTGCTGTGAGTCAGGTTTCCTAGGCCTTACAGGACTCAACATTACCGCCTGCCACAAGATTGGCCATCAAGGGAGGGCCCTGAACAGTTTACTTATAAACCTCCCTTAATGGAATTCTCTCTAGCCATTAATGATGTATCTGAACTCATTGTTGTCCAGTCATTTTTCAGTCACGTCTGACTCTTCATGACCCCGTTTGGAATTTTCTTGGCAAAGATCCTGGAGTGGTTTGCCATTTCCTTCTACAGCTCATTTTACAGATGAAGAAACCGAGGCAAACACGGTTAAGTGGGTCACACAGCTAGTAAATGTCTGAGGCCAGATTTGAACTCAAGTCTTC
>NW_020950239.1:3309439-3366912 GCF_900497805.2 Vombatus ursinus | reverse complement strand
CTAGCTGTGTGAACCCAAGCAAGTCACTTAACCTGTGAGTGCTTGGGGATAGTAGTAGCACCTACGTTCCAGGGTTTTTTGTAAGGATCAAATGAGGTAATATTTGTAAAGTGCTTAGTATAGTGCACATACAATGTATGATCAAAGTCACTGCGCCAACTCTTTTCTTGTTTTTTAAAATATTACCTCATTGATCCAGTTTTTTTTGTATCATCATAGCTATGCCCAGAATCCCTTCCTTTTTCCATTCCAGAGAGCCAACCCAAATAACAAATAGTATTTTTCAAAGACACACCAAAAAAAAGGGGGGGGGATTAGTCCAACTGATCAATACATTAAAAAGTTTGAAAACATGTACCTCTCTGTATTTATCATATTCATAATTTCTTACAGCACAGTAATAATCATTGCATTCATGTACCATAATTTGTTTAGCCATCCTCCAGTTGATGGGTATCTACTCTGTTTCCAATTCTTGGCTATCACAAAAAGGGGTAGCAATAAATATTTTGGTATATATGGGGACTTGATTCTTATCAATGGCTTCCTTAGGGTATGTACCCAGTAATGGAGTCTTTGGGTCACAGGGTATGATATTTTGGTCATTTTTGTCAGCTCCTTTCTTTGCCTCCTCAAGGTGAACTTGTGAGCCATCCTTTTATTTTGTTGCTACTTCCTTCTTCTGGTTTTACTTATAGCAGGAATGTTAATGTTAATGACTAGTATTATTGATCACTGGACAAGCTCTCACAGAGCACTAATAATCAAATTAAAATGAATATACATTTTAGAAAATGTGTAATTCTTAAGACTTTCTGCCCCTCCTTTTAAACAATTAATTTAATTAACTTTTTGTTATATTTTAAGTTCCAAACTATCTCCTTCCCTCCATCCCCAGCTTGCACTAGAGATCACCATTTGAGACAGATTTATGAATATGAAAAAACATACTATGCATACTTCTATTTATCAGTTCTTTCTCTGGAGGTGGGTAGCATCTTTCTTCATAAGTCCTTTGTAAATGATTTGAGTATTTACAATACTCAGGATAACTTGGTTGTTCACAGTTACTCTTTGAACAATATTGCTGTTACTGTATACAGTGTTCTCTTGGTTTCGCTCACTTCACTTTTCATTATGTCTTGTAAATCTTTTCTTGTTTTTCTAAAATCAGCCAGCTCACCATTTCTTACAGCACAGTAGTAGTATTCTATCACAACCATATACTACAACTTATTCAGTCATTCCCCAATTGATGGGCATCCTCTCCATTTCCAGTTCTTTGCCACCACAAAGAGAGCTGCTGCAAATACTTTATAGCATGTAAGTTCTTTTGCTTTTTCTCAAATCACCTTGGGAAACAGACCTAGTAGTAGTATTGGTGGGTCAAAGGGTATACAGTTTTATAACTTTTGGGCACAATTCCAAATTTCTCTCCAAAGTGGTCGGATTGGTTCACTGTGCCACTAACAGGGTATTAATGTCCCAATTTTTCCACATCCCTTCCAACATTTGTCATTTTCCCTTTCTATAATTTTTGCCCATTTGATAGGTGTGAGATAGTATCTCAAAGTTGTTTTAATGTGCATTTCTCTAATCAATAATGATTTAGAGCATTTTTTCCCATATGATTATATATAATTTTGATTTCTTCATCAAAAAATTGCCTGTTCATATCCTTTGACCATTTGTCAGTTGGGAAATTTACCCACCTTTCTGTCATTCTATCACCATCACCCCAGAAGTAGATGGAGACCACCCAGGACTGGAGACTATATAAAATTTTTGTTTGTTTTGTGATTTGCCGTGGCTAAAAAATTCATCACTAGATAGTCCATAGTTGGCTAGTGTGATCCTTGCAAAATAGATTTACTTTGTTTCTGGGACCTTTGTAGCAGAGTAGAATTTGGTAGAGCTTAGACAGCTGGTATAGCCTTGAGAACTATTAGTTTCTTCATGGATTGATTGAGGTTTTCTAAGTACATTGTCCTCATCATATTGTATTCCAATGGGGATTGTTTTATCTCTTTGCTATGTTTACTCCTTTGATTTTTGTTTCTTGTTTTCCCAGCTAAAATTTCTAAAATTATGTCAAATAGCGATGCTTTACCTCTGCTTGTAGTGGGAAAATTTTCTAGTGTTTCTCCACTGTAAATAATGGGAGCTCTTGGTTTTAAATATGTGTTTTTGATTATCTGAAAGAGGGGATTTTCTATGTCTATTTTTTGTTTGTTTTTAGGAATTTTATTACATGTGATGTATTTTGTTGAAATTTCCCCCCCTAAAATGTATAGTTCTTGTAACTTTCTTGTTTATATGATTAATTCTGGTAATTATTTTCTTAATGTAGACCCATCCTTGCATTCCTGGTATGAATCCGGTTTGGTCATAATGAATTATTATTTTTTTTATGTGTTTCCGTAATCTCCTTGTAAGATTTGACTTAACATTTTTTGGTACTCAGTCATACTGGTCTTAAGTTATCTTTCTCTCTGGTGTGTGTGTGTATGTGTGTGTGTATATGTGTGTGTGTGTGTGTGTGTGTGTGTGTGTATGTGTATGTGTGTGTGTGTGTGTATGTGTATGTGTGTGTATTCCAGATTTGTCTCATAAAAGTAGTTTGGTAGTGTGTGATTTCTGTCTCTGTCTTTGAGAATGATTTTTGTAGCAGAAGCATTAATTGGTTTTTTAAGTGTTTGATAGAATTCCCTTGTACATTAATTTTGTCCAGGTCTCCTCACCTCCTTTTGGCAATTAATTTATAGCTTCTTCAATTTCTCATTCTGGGATTGGGTTATTTAAGCTCCCTAGTCCTCATTTTGTTAGTCTGAATATTTTGGATTTTGGTATATACTCTCTGATTTCCTTTGAATTCTCACGTATCATTTTTATTGCAGTTGACAGTTATTTTATTTCCTGTCTGTTTGTTGAGAATTTACCCTATTTAGTTTTTATTTAATTTTCTTCTGTTTTGGGATTCAGTTACAATATATGTTTGTTGATTTTGCTAGCCTTTCAAAAATTGCTTTTAGTTTTGTTGATTAATTCTGTAGTCTTTTCATTTTTATGTTTCTCCTCTGATTTTCCAAGATTTCTTCTTTTGTACTCATTTAAAAGTTGCTAATTTGTTTATTTTCCATGCTTTTGTTTCAATCTTTATAGTTCATTGACCCTTTCTTTTTCCACTTTGCTAACATGTTTTCAAAGATATTGAATTTCATCAGAGAACTGCTACAGTTGTGTTTAAAAAATTTTGGTATGTTGTTTCATTGTTATCTTTATGTTTAATGTAATTATTTATTGTTCTTATGATTTATTCTTTGACTCAATTAGCTATTCATTATTCCATTACTTACTCTCCATTTTGATATGTATCTTTTGCTCAGATTTCCTTTACTTTATTAAGTTATGGATTGTAAATGAGGTATTTATTATATCTGCTTTTTAACTTTTGTTTATGATTCCTTTATCTAGCACATCATTAGTTTTTGTAAAGGCATTGTGATGAGAGAATTTCTGGCAGGTCACATAACCAGCTAAAGCCTGCAGAATTTAGCTGAGACATCAAACTTTAGCTCAGGTGATTAAGTAGTTAGCGATAAGAACATTTCTGGCTCAGCTTTATTACCTCTATTTAATTAACATGAGCATGTCAGGCAACTAGCTTAGTTCCAGTTTTAATGTTTAGTCTAAAATTCCAGCTAGGGCAGCTAGGTGGCAGAGTGGTAAGAGTACCTGGCTTAGAATCAGGAAAACTCATCTTCCTGAGTTCAAAGCTGTCCTCGGACACTTAATAGCTATGTGACCCTGGGCAACTCACTTAACCCTGTTTGCCTCAGTTCCCTCCTCTGTAAAATGATCTGGAGAAGGAAATGGCAAACCACTCTAGTATCTTTGCGAAGAAAACCCCAAATGGGGTCACAAAGAGTTAGGTGTGACTGAAATGATTGAACAACAAAAAATTCCAACTATCTCTCCAGTGTTTACTGATCAGTTTATTATTTTACTTGACCTAACCACCTTCTGCTATCTTTTCTTTAATGTATAAATTGTTACTTTCTCCTTCTTCACCCTGTAAAATTCCACTGGATCCATCCTGCTTAGGTAACTAAAACCTAGCTTAAGACTGCTTGGGACCCATTGTTTTTTGTAACCTGTTGATCTATGCTCTGAGCATATGATAAGTCAGTTTTTTTTATATGTTTCTATACATTGATCAGTATGATTGGTAGTCATATCTATCAACAGATCCTTGGACAATTTTTACATCTGCTTGGCAGGATACTGAGAAGTGTTTGCATTCCTTAGTATTTCCATTCAGAAATCCTCAGAGGTCAGTCAAATATAGTTTACCCTTCAACTCATTCAACCCTATGCTTTCCTTTATCTTTCTATTGTATTCATCGAGCTGTGAGAGATAGAGGCTAGAAGCCGGACCTGTGATTTCATTGGTCTAGGGAAATCCTTTGTCAGCTAAGAGAACTCTCTTTCTCAACTCAATTCAATTCAGCACCTTGTCTGCAAATTATAGTCTTAGAGTGTCACCTAGAGCACTGAGGTCAGGAACAGGGCCATCATGGGAATGTAACTTGGCCAGGGTCACATTGTCCATATTTTCAGAGGTAAGACCTAACTCCACTTTTTATCTACTATGCCGCATCTCCCTTAATGCATATACATGTATGCATGAGTACACACACACACACACACACACACATACATGGAGACCAGGAATAAGACCCTCCTTGCGTACAATGAAGAAAGTTCTCAGAGCTGCTATATGCTGTGAAAAATGACTTTACTAACCACCTTGACTAGCTTGAGCTTCTTTACTCTCCAGAGGAGGTCAGACTAACCTGGGAATCAGAATCAGCCAATCAGGAGGCAGACTGAGCATCTCTTAAGTTTGACATACCAGAGATCCTTTGCAGTATTCCTTTGCTGAACCTGGGACTCCCTCTGCTGTGCTGGTGACCACAGAACTGACTTAAGCTGGTTCGGCTCTAACGGACGGACCTAGCACAAGCATCCTAGTTCTGAGACCTTGGGGACTTTTCAGCCTGACCCTCTTCCTTTCTCCATGTAAGCATCCCATGATGTCTGTGAGAGACCTCTGTGAAATGGCCCCTCTCTGGGAAATGGAAATGGAACTCAAAGGACTATGGCAGTACCTGATTGGGCCATGACATGGAGGGGAAATTTAAACCCTACAGTGGCAGTAACTGATTGGGCCATGTCACGGCCATTCCCACCTCGCTTTGCAGTTTCTGTTTGTCTTTATAATCTGTGCAGCCTAACCCCAAAGTGAGCTCAGTTCTAGCTGCAGCTCTGCATGCATGCATGCCCACTGGTTTGAGAGAACATAAACACACATGCAATCTAATTCTGCTTGTCTTTCTTTTTCTTTTCTTTTTTTTTTTTTTAGGCAATTGGGGTTAAGTGACTTGCCCAGGGTCACACAGCTAGTAAGTGTCAAATGTTTGCTCTGAGGTCTGATTTGAATTCAGGTCCTCCTGACTTCAGGGCTGGTGCTCTATCTACTGCGCCACCTAGCTGCCCCTTGTTTGTCTTTCTTAGACCAAACTTTGGAGGTTGACAACACATGATATGCAGAAATAGGAGTCTATAGAATAAACCCAGCTCCCACTTGAGATGGGGCTCTTGAATAATCTTGGTTCTGTGTGAAATGATAGCAACAACAGCAATAATAATAAAAATATGGCCTTAATGGTCTCTCTTATTAGTCTAGTGGATGGTTTAAATTTTTATTTATTTATTTTCAGCTCTATCTATGTATGCACGTATGTATGTTTATTTGTTTTTCTCACATGAAGATCCAGGGGCCTTCTTCACCACATCATCTCAGCTTATACTGATCAAAAATATGATCTCCTATCTCTTTAAAAGAAAGACAAAACTTTTATACTCTCTTTGTCTCTCTATCTTTTTTCTGTCTCTGTCTCTCTCTGTCTTCATCTCTGTCTATCCCTCTTTCTCTTTCCCTTACTCTGAGTGAAATAAAATGTCTCTCCTCCACAAGGGCAAAAGGACCCTTTCCAAGCTCTCTCTGTTGCTATCATTAACCACAGAATTCAAGATTTTGGCAGTCACCAACTTTTTATTTTATTTATTTTTTACATTATAATTGGAATAGCATCAGAATCAAAAAGGTGACAGTCAAGGTAACAAAAGCCTGAGTGCTGGGAGCCTTGGGGCTGGTAGCCTGGGGTGGGGGGCGTGATCTGTTCCTCTCCATCTATCTTGGCCCTTTGGGCAAAACAGGGTGAGTGTGGAAGTGATCATTCCATAGCCTATCTGGGAAACAGAGAAATAGGGCTGTAAACTAAGCCCTTTCCTGGACAGAGGGTAGAATCAAAGCATCGAAGTGATTCTAATCCTTCAAATTTCATAAACACATCAGCTGTACGCAGCTATAATGATGACTAGTATTTATATAATGCTTTAAGGCATTCAAGCACTTAATATATAGTATCTCCTTAGCTTCCACTCTCCAACGTTCATGTTGGCAACTTGTCAACTCAGTCCTGGAGTTTCTGGGGAGAAGGCGCATTCCCATAAATCCCCAGTTCTATTCCTTGGGGTAGCTCAGCAAGATGGAATCTCTTCCTTTTTCTCAGTGTTCTCGATTCAGGATTCAAATGTTACTGTTTTTGTGAGTCAGTAAGGCAACATACATTTCTTTTCTTTTCTTTTCTTTTTTTTTGCCAAGAAATCCATTTATCCAAATTGGGAGCAAAATAGAAGTCAGAGAAAGTATATATAGGAGAATATATACCAGACAAGACAGAGTGAAGGTGCTCTTCTATTGGGAGCCAGGAGAGAGAGAGAGAGAGAGAGAGAGAGAGAGAGAGACAGACAGACAGACAGACAGACAGACAGACAGACAGACAGACAGACGGACGGACAGACAGACAGACAGATAGACAGAGACACTCGGAGAGAGGCAGACACAGAGAGACAGAGAGGCAGAGAGAGACCCAGATCTCACCCAAGGGAAAGTTCCTTGAAGTCTCAGTTGCAGCAAACTGGGAAGCGGGACATGATGGAGACTGCCAGCTCTACTTATATCAGTTTCTTTCCATCAGCTTTTCCTTCAGCAACCTGAGGTGGGATTTGGCATCATCTGTCTCTCTTGAAGCTAGAAGCCGAAGCTCCTGAAGAGATTGCAGAGCCCAAAGAGACTTAGCAATGTGAAGAAAACTCAGTAAACATTTATTAAGCACCTACTGTGTGCAAGGCTGTGTGCTAAGCACTGGGGAAACAAAAGAAAGGTAGAAGTCTCTGCTCTCCAGCAGCACATAGTCTAATGAGGGAGATAACATGAAAACAACTACGTGCAAACAAGCTATATTCAGGATAAAGTGGAAATCAGGATAGAGTCCCTGGGGCTGGGTGGGGGAGGTGCAAGGAATAAGAAGACTGGAAAGGTAAGAGTGGGGTAGGTAATCCTCAGACAGAGGGTTTTCTATTTGATCCTGGAGGTGATAGGAACCACTAAAGTTTACTGACTAGGAGGTGACCTGGTCAGATTTGCACTTTAGGCAGCTCCGTTTGACTGCTGACCGGTGGATGGACGGGAGTGGGGAGAGACTTGCGGCAGGAAGTCTGTATCAATAGTCCAGTCTGTTCAGTTGCCATAGATACTTCTGGCATCCTCAGTCTCGCTGGCAGTTCTCATTGATTGGCAGGCCATCTGGCGAAGGGTTATATGCAATAAAACTCTACCTCATCTTTTATGTCAGCGTTTGGTCCCCGATGTTTGTTTTGCTTATGTAACCAGAACTACCCTGAGCCTAGGGAGCTAGAGAGCTGTGCACCCTTTCCTTCTCCACAAAAGGGCCCCTCTCAGCTCTGGGCTTATGCAGTTGTGGACTGGGTTCAGTCCCTGGGGAGCCTGACCATCTAAAAGAATAGGTCTCTTGTCCCACTGTTTCTTTAGCTCTTTAGAGCACTGCTCACCCCTTACCCCCTCATCCCCCAACCTGGGAGACCTGGGAGAATTAATTTGGCTCATGCCTAGGATCTCTCCAATGAGGGGAGCTGAAAAGCACTCAGTGTACAATGTGAATCAGGAATGAGACACCCATTTAATTCCATTACATAAAAGAAGTCCTTAATGCACACAAGATCCCCAAGCATTCACTGGCAGGAAAAAAACCTGTAAAACAAGTAGCAGTAACTTATAACTACTCTCAAATTCTTCTGGGATGTTGACACTTGAAACATTAGGACTTATTCAGTTTGTGGAACTACTGAATACACATTTTACCTTTCACCTTGGCTTTGCACTGTCCAAATAATTCCTTCCAGGTTCTTCTGTCAAGTCAGACCAAAGCCTGGTTCATTCTTTGCTTAGTGTTCATCTTTTCCACCAAGAAGCAGTGTAGGGGATATATAGAGGGGAGCCCCTCTCCCACTGACTGAAGAAGGACCTTTCTAACTCTCAAGATGACTTGTAAGACTGGAAATTTCTCTCTCTCTCTCTCTCTCTGTGTCTCTCTTCTTTTCTGTAGCTCTGTCTCTCTCTGTTTCTGTCTTAGTCATTTGATTGATTGATGCTTAGTCATTTATTATCAGGCAAAGAAATAAAGCAGGAAGGGAGCCAGGTTTAGACTCATCCAAGCCCTCACATATGATATGGCTCCCATGTGTTTGCAGTTTGCTCTTATTTTTGGTGGAGGAAGTATACCAGGCCTGCCTCCACCCTTCCAGAGTGAAGCTTGAAAACTCTCGCTACGCTCAGTAGATAGGAAGAAAAGAGAAAACAGAGGATAGGTCATTACCTTTGAAAGTTCTACCAAGTCAGCAGTCAATAAAAGCATAGTTTCATCGTCTTGAAGCTCAAGGTCCTCCCATGTTGAGTTGTGTCTTTGGAATCTCTAGAAGGTTCTGGGAAAGCTCCAGTACCATATTTTCTAAGATGGTCCCTATAAGCTCGTTCTCACACATATTCCATGGGATGAATCCTCCATGGTACTTCTACTAAGGTGAAGCCAGGCTGCTCCCCTCAACTTCTGGTCTCTCTCATAACCCTGTTCTATCCTGAATTCCTTGGGTTTACTTTTATTGTTATTATATTATTATATTATATATTTTTTCATTATTTTTTCCTGGAAGAACTTTAACTCTCATAGTATCTTTTTACATCTGTCTTCAAACTCTATACTCTGGTTTTTTTTTTTAGAACTCTCATACTTTCCTCCAGTTTTGTTTTTAAATGTTATTCCATTATTTTTTATTTTGTTTATAATTTCTATCTTGATTCTTTCACTTTCTTCTTCAGAAAATCTATTGTTTATGGAGAGTATCTCTGCCTTTTGTTTTAAATTCTCTAGTCCTTGGTTTGTCTTATATGAATCTTAAAACTCTAGTTTCTGTCCTTATTTCATTCATTCACTTAATTACTTGATTTGTTTTTCTGAGCTCTTCTGGAGGTTCTTAGAATTCCTTCATTGTAATTTCAGAGGGCCTTGAAGAATTTATTCAGATATGGAGACCTTCCTCAGAGATTTTGTTTAATTTTCCCTTGTTGCAAAGTACTTATTCACTGAGATGGATTTTCCCTTCATTTGAATGAATGAATACTTGTTCATTTTGCTTAGTTCTTATACTTTCAATCAAACACTCTGCTAATTTTTCCACATTGTATTTGTTATCTGTTTACAATTAGATTGCCAACTTCAGGGCAAAGGTCAGAGTTAGTAAAAAGAAGGAATAATAAGGAGAATAACATGTCATACCAATGAGACAACTCAATCCTGAATTATTTAAACAACAATGAAAAATGGGAAATGGATGTTAGAAATGACACCAGCTACAATTACAATAATTTTACATAGAAGTTTAACCAGCATATATTTATTGCATGCAAAAGAGAACCAAATCCCAGAAGGCACCTGCATCAGCAAACATTTGATATACTTGCCAAGTAGAGAGATACCAGGTGAAAACAATACTTATTTAGAGTATAAACTCACTTGTAAAGTATGACAAAGATCCACAATTATGGGCAGTATCAATGCATAAAGCAGAAAGAAGCAGTAGATGGTAAAACCACTTTAGAGAAAACTTGGCAAGGTACCCAACTAAGCAAAATTATTCCTAGGACATTTAAGGATGATGACAGATTGAAAAAAAAAAGGAAAAGATCTGCAAAGATGACTATAACAAAAAGTTTGATCTATTAAGGACAGTGGAACCACTATAGTAGGACCCTAAATACTTATGCTTATAGAGGAGATAGAAATGTCACTACAGAGAATAAAGATGGGAAAAACCACTGTATTGTATTAAATATGCCTAGGAGGAGATTCTTGATAGAGGAGAAAGGATTATTAGAGCACTAAAGAATCAATATGCAAGGTATCAGAAGGAGAGGAAGAGAGCAAAATTATGGTGAAAAATCTTAGATCTTATTAATACAAAAAGTCAACTGAAAAATCATCAACAGCTACTAACCCATATGCCCACCCTTCCACCTAGACAAAATCTATGTAAGTGTCATCTGTACATAAATCAAGGGCATCCTCGATAAGTATAATTAGAGAACAAACAGGCTTTCACAAATGCTGTTCAGTAATGATCAATAATCTTCCTAAAGCACAGGTCTAACCATGTAACCTCCCTACTCGTTAAGCTCCAGCGGCTCCCCAGTACCACCAAGATCAAATGCAAAATCTTCTGTAGACATTTAATGCCCTTCACAGCCTGAATCCTTCTTGTTTTTTTGATTCTTTTACAACTCGCTTCCCTCCGTGTGACACTGGACTCCTTGCTATTCTTCATATAAGACACTCCATTTTCTGACTGACCGCTCATTACCAGAGGACAAAGGACAAGAGTTACACGGGATGAGCAGGCATGATGGATTTTGATCTGCTGCATTGGATGGAACATATGAATGGATGAGATCAGAGATCTATTTAAGTGTGGAGTGTGAGGTAGATATCTCAGTCAATAGGGTGCCAGACTTGGAGTCAGGCAGACTCATCTTCCTGAGTTCAAATCTGGACTCAGACACTTACTATCTGGGTGACCCTGGACAAGTCACTTCACCCTATTTGCCTCCATTTCCTCACCTGTAAAATGATCTGGAGAAGGAAATGGCAAACCATTCCAATATCTTTGGCAAGAAAACCCCAAATGGGGTCACAGAGAGTCGGACATGACTGAAAAATGACTGAACAGGTCAGAGTGGGTTCCAGGGAGGCTGTTCTATTAGGATAAGGTGATGGATCAGGGGATGGTTTTACACCATGAAAGCTGCCTCCCTTAGTATTTCTAGAGTAAGAACTTACATTTATTTGACATTTTAATACACTGCAGTGTTTGGCTTGGTTTGCAGAGATAATTTGGAATCTAAGGACCCAGGTTCAAATTCCTGCACTGCCATTGACTAGCTCTGCAACAATGGACAAGTCCCTTCTCCTCCCTGGCCCTCAGTTTCCTTGTGTGATAGCTAAGGTCTCTTCCAGGTCCAAATTCTATGAACTCTTTTTGTAATACCGCCACGTTCCTTTCCGCTTTGGGCTGGAGGAAGTAAGGAGGTCTCAAGTTTTGAGTTTGCTCTCTAGTGGTTGGGTGGAGTTTGGAGGGCTGGGAACTTTGTCTGGGGAGGTTTCATAGGTAACAAAGAAATTAAAAGAGGAAGGAGATTCAGTTGTTGTTTTAGAAGCACATGTGAATCTTGAACCTGAGCTGGATAAAGAGGTGTCATATGGAGTCTGTTTCTAGAGGGGACTCCAACCCTTTTAGTTTTCAAGTTTTTTTCTTTTTTTTCCATGCAGATTTAGGATTTCATTGATTTACTGAACTCAAGATAAGGAAGTACCCTGTAGTCATCAGTACTCATCAGTACTTATAGTTCTTAAAGAATTTCATGGGGCTCTGGCAAGGTCAGAGGTGGGGCTTGAGCCCAGGCATTTCTGACTTGGCAGCTGGCTCATTATCCACAGTGCACAAAAAGAAATTGTGGGTTTGATTTTGTTTTTTACTTTTGAGGAAAAATTTGACGTCAAGTGAAGCATTTTGAATTGTACAAACAGAATAGTTTGATATGTGTATTGGGAGTGATTGAAGACCATTTATCAATCAATCAACATTTATTAAGTGCCTACTATGTGCCAGGCACTGTGCTAAATGCAAGGTACACCAAAAGAGGTGAAAAACATTCCTTGTCCTCAAGAAGCTTACCATCTAATATCAGTAGCTGAAGAGGTTACCTGCCAATTAGTCAATCAGTAAATACTTATTAAGCGCCCAAGATATTCCAAGAACTATGTTAAGTCCTGGGTATACAAAGAAAAGTAAAAGATATTCTTTGGTCTTGAGCTCACAAACTAGTGGAGGAGACAACATAGGATTAACTATATACAAACAAGCTAGCTGTAGGATAAATTGGAAATAATCAACAGAGAGAATCGAAGGGGATTGGCAAAGGCTTCCTGTAGTGGGTGGGCTTTTAACAGGGACCTTAAGGAAGCCCTGAAAAATAGGGGTGGGGGTGGGATGGAGGTAGGGTTGGGAGGGGAAGGAAATAAGGAAAGAGGACATTTCAGGCATGAGAGACAGCCAGGGAAAGTGCTGGGAGTGGAGAGATGGACCAGCAAGAAAGCCAGTGTTACTGATCACAGAGTATGTAGGCTGGGGAGTAAGTGTAAGAAGACCAGAAAGGTATGGGGGCAGGACCAGGTTACACAGGACTTTGACTGACGATGTTATATTTGATCCTGCAGGTGAAACAGAGCCATGGGAATTTATTGAGCAGGGAAAAGGGAGGTGACATAGTCAAGCTTGCGTTTGAGGGAAGGGTGAGGGAGTAAGCATTCATTAAGCACCTACCTGATACCAGGCACTGTGCTTTACAAATGTTAGCTCATTTGATCCTCACAACAACCCTTCAAGGTAGGTGCTATTATTATCCCCGTTTTATAGTTGAGGAAACTGAGACAGATAGAGGTTAAGTGACTTGTCCTGGGTCACATAGCTAGTAAATGTTTGAGGCCAGATTTGAACTCAGGTCTTCCTGACTCCATGCCCAATGATCTATCCATTGCATCACCTAGCTATCTCTTTGACAGCATTGCTGTAGGACAACAGCATTTAGAGGCCTTAAAACATGAACATGAGATATTTCTCTCATTTTAAGAGAGGAAAAAAATGTTAAAATGGGATCAGTCAATCATGCTATCTCTGGAATGTTTGTTATACTTGTTACCTGTGAGTATAAAACAAGGCTTCTACCATAGCCATACATTTAAACAGGGACTTGAGTTATGTTAAACAGTGTCAGATTATGACATTCCTCTTTGTATTTACCTTAAGACAAAGCTAGAAGAAACACCTAGAGAGTGGTTCCATCTGCCCACTCTGCCCCCAGGGTGGCCTCCCTCTATTAGAAGCAGGGACAGAGCTATATTTATGCGGCAACAACAACATAATTCACAGCCTTTCTTTAGTTCCCATTGTGCCACCACGAGTCTTTATCCATGTTTATAAACTCCACCCACCTATCTGGTACAAAGAGAGCCCCCCTAGGACTCCCTGTGAGCTTCCCAGACTAGTGCACAGGACTCCTTTGATATTGATTGTCCAAGACCTTCACAAAAATCCTCCCCTCTCTTCCACATTCTCTGTGTCTCTGAAGGTTAAGCCTCCTGCTCACCCCATTGGCTTTTGCTTTGTCTAAGACCACTCTTCCAATTTCATCACTGACCTGTGTAATCACTAAAATCTGTCATCACTAAAAGAGCTGTAATCACTAAAATTAATAAATCATCAACCAACAAACATTTATTAAGTGCCTACTATGTGTCAGGCACTGTGCTAAGCACTGGAATACAAAAAGAAGCAAAAGACAGTCCCTGCCCTCAAGTACCTTACAATCTAATGAAAAAGTTTCCATAATAAGAATGGTAATATTTTAATATTTATTTGATGATGATGGTGGTGTTGGAGTTGATGATGATGGTGGTGATGGTGATGGTGATGATGGTGGTGGTGGTGGTGGTGATACTGGTCAAATACTTCTCTTGGGCTAGAGCAAGCCTTGAGCAGGAGACAACATCCCTCACTCACTCTGACTGGCATAATGCCTTGGATTCAATATTTAGGATTATAGGATTATAGGAGTGTGAAGGAATCTTTAGAGATTGGCTAGTCCAACCTCTTCATTTTAAAAATTAGGAAACTGAGTCTCAGAGGGATGAAAATTGACTTTCCTGAGGTTAAACAGGAAATAAGTGTCAAAAACTTGATGTATTCATTCCTTCCATACAAATTGTTATCTGGTATAGGCAGTTGGGGGGTGGCACAGTGCTGGATCCAGAGCCAGAAAGATCTGAGTTCAAATACTGTCTCAAGGGGGCAGTAGGTGCAGTGGATAGAGCGATGGCCCTGGAGTCAGGAGGACCTGAGTTCAAATCCGGCCTCAGACCAAACACTTGACACTTACTAGCTGTGTGACCCTGGGCAAGTCACTTAACCCCAATTGCCTAAGAATAAAAAAAAATAAAAAAGTACTGTCTCAAACACTTACGAACTTGGGTAAATCACTTAACCTTCACCTGCTCAGTTTCCTCATCTGTAAAATGGGGACAATAATAGAGTCTACCTCATGGGGTTATTGTGAGGATCAAATGAGATAATACGTGTCAAAGAGCTTTGCAAGCATTAACGTGCTACATGAGAGCTGGTGTGTTATTTTAATATTTATTTGAAAAGCATCATGGGATAGTAGATTGCAGAGTGGCCTTGATTCAAATCCTACCTCTGACACATAGTCGCTGTGTGGTCACAAACAAGTCACTTAACATCTCAGGGTCCTAGGCAACTCTGTAAGACTGTGAGTTATAGACAACTTGCTACCTTGCATCAGTGGAGGGAATTTCCACTCCAAGAGGTCCCTACACCAGTGACATCATAAATATAGATCCACACCCCACCTCTTACCTCCCCCCCAAAAAACCCTCCCCAAACTTATAGTAATAAGTAGATAGAATGATTGATTCCTGTGTAGACTGATGGGATGCTAGAGCTGAAAAGAGACTCAGGGACCATTTCATTGTAAACCTTTCATTTTATAAGGGAAGGAGCAGAGGCTAAAGTGGCCAAGTGTCTTGTCCAGGATGACACAGTTGAAATCTAGCATTTACACGGAGTGTTAAGTCCATTTTCTCACTTGAGCTTCATGACAACTTTGTGAGCAAAGTGATATGTGTATTATTATCTCCATCTTTCCAATGAGGAAATGGGAGTTGAGAGAGTGTTAGAGTGAAATGGGGGACTGGCCACTGACCCTGGTTGTTATTGTTTGTCTTTCCTTCTCCAAGAGGACCATGACATCAGGAAGGTGATGCCATGACTTCCAAGTCAATTGAATTTAAGTGAGGGAGGGCTGTGCAAAGTCACCAGTCTCACTCTCTCCTGCAGAGCCTTCTGGGTCCAGTGGCGAGATATAAATCAGGACGATTGGAGATGGCCCCGGATGCAGTGGGAGACCTTGGCCTTTTTAAGTTAAGGTCTTTCCCAGGTCTCAGTTTGACTGAGGCAACACCCATTCAGTGATTAAGGCTAGGTAAGAAATGAGGCAGAGAACGTCCTCCTTTACCTAGTTAAAAAAAAAATCAATTTGGGAGTGGAAGACCCTCAGGGTTTCTGGCCAAAACAGAAAGATAAGGGCTCAGATGAAATGCTTGAATGTGTGACCTACCTCAAAAACTATCTCACTCCATGATATCATCTACGAAACAGGGGGTTGCACTCTGAGGGCCCCTCCAGCTTTAGCTCCACAGCCCAATGACTTGTCCAGGGTACCACAGCTATTACTTGTCTGAACTTGTAAGTGGAAGAGCCAGTCTTAACACCATATCTTCTGACGACTGGTGACAGGGTAGATGCAGATTTCAGCCAAGTGTTTGGCAAACTGTCTACTGGAAAACTGACCTGGGCTTCTAAAACCTAGGATTGAGAGGCTGTAGTCCCAGAATCAGGAATGAAGTGAAAGGGAGGCTTATTTTGCAAACAACTTTGATTTAAGCTTAGCCTCATTTTATTCCCCAACCCTTGGGAGAGGTACCAAGCTCCCGTGAATTCCATTATACATACAAAGAGTATATAAATGTAGTTATTTTTGGGCTGAGACCTTGATTAGCAGATTACATTCTAGAAATCTTTTCTTTCTTTCTTTCTTCCTTTCTTCCTTTCTTCCTTCCTTCCTTCCTTCCTTCCTTCCTTCCTTCCTTCCTTCCTTCCTTCCTTCCTTCCTTCCTTCCTTCCTTCCTTTTTTCTTTCTTTCTTTCTTTCTTTCTTTCTTTCTTTCTTTCTTTCTTTCTTTCTTTCTTTCTTTCTTTCTTTCCTTCCTTCTTTCCTTCCTTCTTTCCTTCCTTTTTTTCTTTCTTTCTTTCTTTCTTTCTTTCTTTCTTTCTTTCTTTCTTTCTTTCTCTTTCTTTCGTGCTAATGACCAGGTTTGACTGAAAAACCTGAAGATAGTTTCGCAGCAATTTTGAGAAGGTGAGAGACCCACATTTAGTGCAGAGAACCCTGTCTGAGCAGCAGGACAGGGGAGACACTGGGGGTACCCCTACTTTGAGTTTTGTGTTTGGGAGTATTGGGGGTGGGCTTTACATCTTCTTCAGGGTTGATACTGGGATCAAATGAGGCACTCATGAGTCATGAGTAGTTAACCAAAGGAGATCAATATGCCCTAAAGTAGCAGTGGCACTTGGCTTCTAAAAACAAGGCCCCTCTCTTCTCCCTATGGAAATATGGCAGGTCTGCAAGGCAGAATGTGGTGAAGAACATGGTGACTCACATAGTCTTTCAGAAATTCCCCAACTTGGAGGGACCCCAGCTCCATGTGGGTGGGACTTTTTATAACTTTAGGTGACCAGAAAGCTATGTCAAGAAAAGAAGGGCCAATCATGTCCTGGGATGCTTTGTTGTCTTTTAGGGAAAACTAATCCTTGTTTGTGGAAAATAGGGAAAGCTACTCCCTATTGCAAGAAAGAACCCGATCCTAACATACGGTATAAGGCAATGTTTGGGAGTTGAATTAAGAACTGGACCACATATTAGCTCAGTAATACCTGACATTTACATAGCCTAGAAGGTATATAGAGTGCTTTACATATATCACCTATGACCAGGCATGATTTCTGTGATTAGTTTTGTTTAATCTATTTGAATGCAACTCTATTCCCACATGGTCTCTTCCCCCCCCCCCCAACCCTATCTTTCATTTGTCAAATGTTTTCTTGAGTTTGGAGCTTTAACTAATTGATTAATTTCTTATTTTTCTTAATCATCTTATTCTTCCATTCTTTTCTCCTAATTTTTCACCTCATTTAAGTGGTTAGTTAAAATTCTTCTCCCAAATTCTTTTGTTTGTTGGTTTTTTTTCTGTGACTTTTTTAAAGAAGAATTTCTTTACCTTGTTTGCTTCATTAAATCTCTTTGCTTTCTGTTTATTTTGAACGTTTATTCTTTGATTCATGATCTAGGTACTTATTTATTCCTTCTTGAAACTCTCTGTGTTCGATTTTGAATTGAATCATCTGAAGCACCATGTCTCACCTCCCTCTTCTGACTAAAGTCTGCTTGTTGCCTTTGAAGATCTTGCCCCATCGCCTCTCTTCTCCTCCCGCCCCCTCCGTTTTTGGTGTCTCAGTCTTGAGTAGCAATTCATGAGTGAAGCCATGAGGATAAACGTATGACCCCAGGATAGAAATTACCCGGCGTTCCACATGGTCCGGTCCAGTTCTGTCCTCTGTCTTGCTCACAATCACACTTCTTTCTATTTGCCATCTAATATGAATCCGTGTACTCCCATCCTCCCAGGTGTTGGTTGGCCCTCAGGAGATAACGATTGTCCTTTTACTGAGGCAGGTTGTCGTCCATGGAAGCACAACACTCAGAGCAAATGGTTCCCCTGTGCACCAATCCCCTCCAGACTGAAACCACACAAGATCCTTATGTCCCTTCACTGACATACACCTCTTCCTTCCTGTAGTGCTCATCAGAAGGATTCTCTGCGTTGACTTGAGACTTCTCCCTCCTCCTCCCCCTGTCTCATTTTAATTCTTACCTTCTACCACTTCTCCCATTTTCCTATAGCCTTTCTTCTTGCGGAGAGATGTTTTTCCCCTTAATTTTCTTATGCATGGGCCTAATTATGGCACATCATACATTCTTCTTTATCCTCCTCTTTCCCTCTTCCTATTTATAGATCAATTTTGAAGAGCCATCTTCAGTCGTCCTGATCTGTATCTTGCCACCGGACCCAGATGGCTCCAGAGGACAGAGTGAGGATGGTGACTTTGCACAGCTCTCCCTCACTCAAATCCAATTCACTTGCAAGTCATAGCATCATATTCCTGATGTCATGGTCCTCTTTCAGGAAGAAGGGCAAACAACAAGATCAACTTTAACTCATAAAATACACTGCTCATCTGTGAAGGGGGTTATTGGGTTTAGTCTATGACAATCCAGGCGTCTTTTTCCACTGTCACTTCTAGTTCTTTAAATGCTTCTTAACTCCTTGGGTACTTAAAGATATCTCTTAATGGTCCTGCTTATTTTTAACTTCACAACTAAAATTTTTCCTCTTTTTCTTTCCTTCCTTCCTTCCTCCCTCCCTCCCTTCCTTCCTTCTGTGTTCTATTTATTATCCATCCATTTATTTATCTATCTACCTACCTACCTACCATTTTTTGGGAATGTTTGCAAGTCAAATATTCTTCTCAGATCTGTCCCCCCAGGAATTCCTCTTTTATTGAATATTCGTATTTTCACTGATGATTAGTTTCACATTTTCAGGGTATGCCGTTTTGGTTTATATCTTGAGTTCCTTTGCTTTTAGGAATATAATACTCCCTTCCTTTTATGGTTTCTAGTGGTTGCAGAATAGTCATTTTAAATTTCCTTTCCTTTATAAAGACTTATCAAATGAAGGCCCTTTTCTTGGCTTTTTATAGAATTTGTTGTTTGTTATTATCTTTGTTAAATTTAACCACTATGGTCTTGGAGATTTAAGTATGGGGCTTTTTTTCTGAAAGCAATTTCTGTATTCTTTCAATCGGTGCTTTGTTTTCTACATTTAGAAATCCTGGACAGTTTTCTTATATTATTTCATTTATTATGATGTTCAAGTTTTTAAATCTCTCCTTTTTTTTCTGGGAGGCCAATGAACCTTAAATTGTCTCTATGCATCCTCTGCTTAAGGTCAATGGTTTTTACTTGAATAGAGATCACATGTTCTTTTGAATATTATTGCATTTGTTTCTCTTTTCCCAGTTTGTATTCTGTTTCAGTATGTTGAGCTTTCAAATCTCTTGTTCTTTCACTTCTTTGGAGAGATTCATGACTGTGGATTTAAATTTTTCTGCTCTGCTACTTATTTCTGCTAGGAAGGCTATGAGTTTTGACATTCGTTTTCTTCTCACTTAATTCTTTTATTTATTTTTAAACTTCTCTTTCTAACCATTCTGAAACATCTTTTTATTGTTTCCTTTCTATTGGGGATTACATAGGGTTCTTTGTTTCATCAAGTATTGATGAAAATTTCCTTGGTCAGGTAATATTTAGAGAATTTTGTAATTTTTTTTTTAGTATTTAAGACTTCTAATCATAGTATTATCTCTCCTGATTTTTCTGCTTGCGTGTTGTTGTTTAATAGCGTCCAACTCTTTGTGACTTCATTTGGGGTTTTCTTGGCAAAGATATTGAAGTGGTTTGCCATTTCCTTCTCCAGTTCATTTTACAGATGAGGAAACTGAGGCAAAACAGCGTCAAGTGACTTGCCATGGGTCATACAACTAGTAAGTATTTGAGGCTGAATTGGAACTTAGTCTTCCTAACTTCAGGCCCAGCATTCTATCCACTGTGCCATTTAGTTCCTTGTGTACTATGTTTTAAATTGAATTTTATGCCTCTTGAAATCTTTGGTGATTTTAGCCTTTCCCCCTTATGTTCCCTTATATTCACTTTCTGACTTATTGGTTTTTGATGGTGGGTCACCTCTTGAGATGGACTGAAATGCTGCTTCAACCTCCTCCCATGTTGGCAAATTTACTTTTCATTAGTTTTGGGCCCTGCCCTAATTAGCTTCTAGGTAGATTGGACCAGCCCAATCTAGATTTCAGTCTCCTTTTCTTCAGGTCCTGTGCTCATAATGATTTCTTACCTCAGTTCTATCTCTGACTCTTATATTCCTTCCTACTCTGGCTGGGATAAATCCACTTCTGTTGCCTTTTGCATAGTTAAGGGAGGGAAGGTTGGAATGTTCTGGGCAAAATCTCTGCTGTCTTGAGGCTGTCTCATTTAGGAGATGCCCTAGATAGAAAGAATCCTGATCCTAATTTCTCTCCAACTCCTTCTTTCTTTTCATTTGTCTGAACAGAGTCAATGTCTGCTGCTGATGGCGATGGTGTGGGGTGGGCCATCAGATTATCAGCAGCAGGGGCAGAATCCCTGTGTGGGTCCCAGGCAAAAGCCTCCAGACTTTGTGCTCCCTCACAAGGTGTGGAGGATGGTGGGGAAGTGGTGCTGAGTGAATGTTCAATGTTCAAGGTTGAAGTTCAGGGTTAGTTCAAGGTTAGTGCTTTCCAGTATTAGTTCACAAAGTTGTTACCTTGTTAGGGTTCTCTTTCTTGACTTCTTTGGAGTCAGCTGTAATTGCTCTTTTCTTATAATTCTTATAAGAATTCTTATATATTATAATTCTTCTTCTGAGTTTTGTTTTTTTTTTTTTTTTTGCAAGGTTAGTGGGGCCTGGAGAAAATATCTAGTCCACCATCTTGTGGGTTAGGTGACTCAGGGAGCTTACGTTCTAATAGGAGAGACAAGCAAGAGAGAAAGGGATGCAGAAGTGTTGAGAGGTTAGAGATGGCAAGACTTGGCAGCAGATTGGATACATGGAGTGGGTATGAGGGGCTCTGACGGAAGCCTGAGTGACCAGGAGAATGGTGGCAATGGGGAAGTAGGGAAGACAGGGAGGATCTGGGGGGAAAGATGATGAATTCTGCTTTGGACATGATGAATTTGAGATGTCTAATGGCTTTCTGGTTTGCATGCAAAAATGTGCTTAGTGATGCAAGACTGAAGGTTAGGAGACCTCCGGGCCGGATGAAGACATTTGGGAACCACTTGTATAAAGTTGGTTAGTGAATCCATGGGATAGCCAAGTGATGTAGTAGAGGGAAAGGAGCAAGGGGCCCAGGACCGAGCGATGGGGACACCTAAGGCTAGTGAGCACGATTGGGAAGCCGAGCCGGCAAAGGTGACTGAGAAGGAGTGGTCGGATGGATAAGAAGCAAATCAAAGCAGAAGAAAGCGGTGTCACAAAAACTCATAGGGAAGAGGGTGGTCACATATTGGCTGTGAAACAGTAAATTCCTCAAGCAGCAGCTCGTTACACTGATGGAATCACAAACCCCTTTGATCCCATCCACTATCTGACAGAGTGTGGCACCGTTTTTCTAATGATCCAAATATGGATTTGTTAAAAGCCAATCAACACATGAAGAGAAATCTGGTTTCTTTCCTTCTTCATGGTTCATCGTCGAGAGCTCGAATTCTAAGACTAGCTATGGGGAAATTCAGGAGCGTCCCAATCCCATCCTGGTGCTGCCTCCTCTCCCGTCTGCTCTTTCTCTGAATTGTTCTCGCTCTTCTCAGCCATCTGTTTGTTCATCTCCAAACTGGACATCTTTCCTACCATCATTCAAAAGAAAAGTTTCTTTCATTTCTCTCCTCTTGAGTGGTCTCAGAAGCATCTTTTTGGATTGGAGATCAAAGGGGAAAGGTTGGTCAAAGAGGTCATAGCCTTCTGTGGTAACAAAAAAAAAGGTACTTGGTGGATTAATGACTTATGGTATCCTTATGAGGGACATGGAGAAACATAAACCGAACCCACAGGCTTAAGAGGGATTTTAAAAATGTGTTTTCTTTTAGTCCTCCATAAAAGCCCTTCTCTGTTGTTTGATCATGGCATGCCAGGGTAACACAAGTGCTGGCAGGTTCTACAGTATGGGAAAAGCTGTATGTCCAGCCTTGGTGAAACTCTGAGTGTGCTTTTCAAAAACCAATGTCGTAGTTTTTAATGAAACACCAGGCTGTTAGGTAAGATTGCTTCTGTGTGTCATGTACCTGCTATGTTAAACTGGTTGACTTTTTT
This sequence comes from Vombatus ursinus, assembly GCF_900497805.2. Classification (NCBI taxonomy): domain Eukaryota; kingdom Metazoa; phylum Chordata; class Mammalia; order Diprotodontia; family Vombatidae; genus Vombatus; species Vombatus ursinus. The sequence continues at coordinate 3,344,720 of NW_020950239.1, read as the reverse complement.
TTTAACTGGTAACAAATCGTTTTGATGATTACTGCTTTGTAGTAAAGTTTGAAATCTGACGCTATTAGCCCGCTTTCTTTCCCACTTTTTTCTCATTATTTTGCTTGAGATTCTTGACTTTTTCTGCTTCTTCAGATGGAAGTGAAGCAGGAAGGAGGAGGAAACAAGTATTTATTGAGCATTACTTTATGCCAGGCATTGTACTATATGCAGGAAATACAAATAGAATTAAAAAAAGAAAGACAGTCCTTGCCCTCAAGTAGATTACACTCTAATGGGTGGGGGAGTGGGGAAGATAATGTACAAAAGGTAGCTGAAAAGTAGGAGGGGGAGATCAATTTTGTTTTTATTTTGAATAGTTTCAGAGAAATCTGGGAAGATTTGTGTGAGCTAATGCGGAATGAATTTAGCAGAACCAGGAGAACAATTTACATAATAACTACAATATTGCAAAAACAGACAACTTTGAAAGGCTTAAGAACTCTGATCAACACAATGGCCAGAGGACCTATGATAAAGCCACCTTCTGACAGAGAGAGAATGGACTCAAGGTGCACAATAAATCATGCATTTTTGGATCTGGCCAGGGTGGGAATTAGTATTGCTTGACTATGCATATTTATTAAAAAAAAGGTATTATTTTTCTTCTTTTTCTTTTCAATGGGGAGAGGGGAGAAAAAACAAATGCTTGTTAATTGAAAAATAAATTTAACAAACTCAGCAATCTTTGTTGGTATAGAAAAAGTTATCACCGGTGGGCTGAGCATAGATAATGATGACAATCCCTGAAACAAAAAGACTCACAGTCCTATACGGCCTCTGACATTTAGGGCCTCCCTCTGAGATCACTTTCCAGTTAGTCTGTATATAACCTGCATGTACTTAGTCATATATATGTATACACACACACACACACACACAGAGTTATGTATAATATGACTATATATATGAAAATACATCTATCTTACATTACAATGGGGGAATTATATAATATATATAACTATGACCATATATGACTATATATATAAAACACAATAATGATATGTAAATATATAAATATGTGTACATATGTGTGTATATACATATATATATACATATGTATACATATTTATATATATTTGTAGTTTCTCCACCGTAATGTGAGGACAGGGATAGTTTTTGCCTTTTTTTAAATCCCCAGTGCATAGCACAATGCCTTGCATTTAGCAAGTGGTTAATAAATCTTTGTTGATTGAGTGGTGCCATGGCTGTAAAGGGAGAAGAGAGGGCTAAAAATCCTACAGTTTTTAGACTGTCAGTAAGTGAGATCATTGTCCAAAGACAAATGAATAGATATACCATTTGAAGAACAGTAGTACTTCAATACTGATCTTCTTGTGGGAAATGGAAAAAGGCAAAAATTCATTTCTGCATTTCTTGCAGTAGCCTAATTCTCAGGGAGCAATTCCATGAAAAGGAGTCCCTAATAATCCAGAAACCACCTTGGCCAGTATTTGATCTCTTTGCCAAGTGGAGAGATGGTGAGCCAAGAAAATACCAATACAGGATAAAAGCTCATTTGTAAAACACTATTGAGGATGTTGGTCATTAGCAATAGAGCCTCAGGAAAGAGTGAAAATCAGTGAAAGTGAAAATGAGTTTGCTGACAACTTGGCTATAAGATTCAACTAATCTCTCTTATCCCAAGACCATTCAGAAATGAAGTGGGTGGGAAAACAAATAGACAGAAAATGGGACAAATCAGTGGTAGTGGAACTGCCAGATTAATTTCGTCTCCAGTGTGTTAATAATGATACCTAACATTTATATACTTTTTCAAGTAAAGCATTTTTATAAAGCGCTTTACACATAATATCTCATTTGATCTTCACGATACCCTGAAAGGTAGGTGCTATTATTGCTAGTAGTGTGACAAATGAGGAAACTGAGGCCAAAAGAGCTTGAGCGACTTGCCCAAGGTCTGTCAGCCATATGGCTAGTAAGTGTTTGGGACAAGACTAGAACCCATGTCTTCCTGACTCCAAGTATGGCACTCAATCCATTAAGCCACTTTTGTGGTAAAGTAAAAAAACTGGGATAAGTGGTTAGACTTGTCCAAGTTTACACTGTGTAAAGCCATACTGGTCATGATATAGTTTTGAAAGCATTTAAGAAGCATTTAAATAAGAATAGCGAGTATTTATATAATGCTTTAAGATTTGCAAAGGTCATTACAATCATCCTGTAAGGCAGTTGTTTTTATTGTTATCCCCACTTTACAGAAGAAGAAACTGAGGCAGATAGCAGTGACTTCACTTGCTCATGGCTATACAGCTAGTAAGTCTTTGAGGCAAGATTAGAACCCATGTCTTCCTGACTCCAAGTCTAGTACTCAGTCTACTGTACCACTTAGCTGCCTTTTTCAGGTAAGAAAAGAATAGGATAAGTCACAGTTCATATTGTTGCCTCCAACAGGTGACCAAGAGAATCACTTCACCACCCACTTCATATGTCCACTTTCTCATCCTTATAAAACTTGTGCTCTGATAGGTGAGCTTTTGCCTCATCTCATTCCACCAGAATCAGGTCATCGCTTTACTTCCCAGCTGTTTCCAAAACATGTCACCTGAACTCTGTCCATTCTCCTCATCCTCCCTCCACTGAAACTCAGGCCCTACTCCAGAATCCTGGGAACCAGGCCATCACGCTGCTTCTTGGCCACGTACATTCTCTCTCCCCTCCCCAACTCTAGCTCCTTCTAATGTGTTGTCTTCCCCTTTAAGATTGTAAACTCCTTGAGGGCAGGCACTGTATTGCTTGTTTGTCTTTCTATTTTCATCACTTAGCACAATTCCGGGCACGCAGCAAGTGGGTAATAAATGTTTTTCCATCCATCCTTCCATCCATCCATTTACACTTAAAATACCAGAAGGAAATAGGCAGGCTTTTGTGCGTAATGCCCTAGAGTATACTACATTTTCGCAGTCTTTCAATGGATGAAAAGATGCAGAGAAAGCAAGGGGCCACTATGTTTATGATTTATTAAAAAAAAAAAAAAGCAACACCAAAACTCGGTAGAGCAAAGTTCTCCTTTACAAGGAGTCTCATCTGAAAGCGCTCAAGATTCTTTGTAAGTACAATGCCGGCCGTAGACAATGCTATTCAATGACCCTAGATTATTCAGGTCAAACACGGCACAATCCAGGGAGACGTGTGTTTATCATGTCTTCTTTCCATTGTCATGGAGTTTGCACTGAGATCCTAAATGCACAGCTGGAAGGGACCTTAGAGACCAGCTGGTCCATTTCACTCATTTTCAATGGGGAAACTGAGGCTCAGAAAAGCTGCTGTTCACGTAACTTCAGGGAGGTGGTAAGTAGAGGGTTTGAGCCTTGGTACTCTGATTCCAATTCCAACACGTTTTCCAGTGAATTGTACTTTAATATCCAAAAGGGAGAGGGTTTCTCTATGGATGGGGAGGTTGTCCAGATTTTCCTGTTTGGAGGTAACGTTGTGCTAATCACACTGAATTCCAGAACATTAGCAGAACTCAGTGGGATCTATGATTATTGAAAAGAAATACTGATGATAACTATGAGAGCAGCCAGCATTTATGTGACACTTTAAGGCTTGCAAAGTGCATCATTACATGATTTGATCCTTACCAAAAATGCTGTGAGGTAGGTGCTATTATTACTTCCATTTTATAGATGAAGAAACCTAGGCTGATAGAGGTTAAGTGACTTGCCCAGGGTTGCACAGCTAGTAATATCTCCAGCCAGATTTGAACTTTGGCTTTCCTATCTTAGAAGTCTTATACTCTGTCCACTATGTTACTAGAAGATCAACCGACAATTCATAGAGGAAAAACTAAATCAACAAAAAATGCCCAGTGTCCAGACAAGAGCATGCAGTGTGATCTGTTGAGTCCATTGAGTTTCCAGGATGATACTCAATGCAGAAATATGAGTTGGTCTCAGATTTGAGTAAGGGAAAGTGGGCTGGTTGATTGCATTGGGAGAACTGCTCTTTGTTTCAAGGACACCAAACTGCTTCCTGGCTAAAATAAACAAGAGAAAACCCTCATCTTTTAAACAAAAATGTTCTCCCAGTGATGGTACGTGATCATAAGTCTTGAAATACCACAATCTTCAAAGAATCAAAATTGTAATCAATGAAATAAGTAATAGTAAGAGGTAACAGTAGATTTCCAATGATGATCCATGCAAAGAACATGTGGCAAATAATATTAATGAGATAATATAGGATCAGAAAAGGAAGTGGGTTGGCTAGGCAGCAAGCATTGGAGGACAGTTGAGTGACACACTGGGACCCAGGATCAGATGTCTTTAACCTTTTTGTGTATTATTGAACCCTTGGGCAGTCATTCTGGTGAAGCTCAGGGACCCCTTTTCAGAAGCATGTTTTTAAATGTATCAGATAAAATACATAGGATCACAGAGAAAACCGATTATATTGGAATAGTTATAAAAATATTTAAAAAGCCCCAATTTTATGGATCCCAGGTTAAGAAACCCTGATCTGGAGGAAGGCATGCCCCAAGTTGCTTGGGACATTCACGAACGTTCTCCCTGTGGGGAAACACAGATGAAAACTGAAGAATGTGAGAAGGATAGATGAGTGGTAGCCTGTCTAATGATGCAAGAAACACATTGATTAGTTCACACAACCACTGGAAGGTTGAAATGTATCCATCTTCCTTACGAAGGAAACCATGAGTGCTTTGTTTTGCTGTTATTTGTCCTTTGTTCTCGAAGAGGACCATGACATCAGGAAGATGATGCCATGACTTGCAAGTGAATTGGATTTAAGTGAGGCAGGGCTGTGCAAGGTCACCAGCCTCACTCTCTCCTCCGGAGTAATCTGGGTCCAGTGGCAAGATATAGATCAGGATGACTGCAGATGGCCACGAGTGCTTTAGATAGGCTTTGTTTAGCAATATTATATGGTGGTTCTTGTGCTTTTTGTGGGGTATAGCAGGGCTATTTTAAAATATATTTTTTCTTGGATTGTACCATGGTACCAGAAGTACACAGAAATCTGTCACACAATACTCATGAGTTACTGGTGGAGAGTGGACAGGTTTTCAGGAAATTGTAGAAGATGGAATTACATCCTGACAAAAAGGTCACCCAAGTGGGACCCATATTCCTGCAAAAATATAAGGGGTTGGCTAGGATTGGGAAATTGATCAATAAATTAATTTATTGGTAAAAAGAGTATGGACTCTAGAGGTAGATGATCTGGGTTCAAATCCTACCTCTAACACTGTCCATGTGATCTTGGGCAAGTATCTCTTCACCTCCTTAGGCCTCAGTTTCCTCATCAGTAAAATGAGACTGTTGTACCAGCTGGTTTCTGTTTCCTTCTATCATTAAATCTGTGATCTTAGGAAACAATTATTAAAGAATCTACTGTGTGCTGAGCACTGAGGTAGGTCCTGAGGGAGATACACAGTTTAGATAAGATGTAGTTTCTGCCTTCAAGGAGTTCCCAGTCTAATAGGGGGCTGCGATTCATATAAGATTCCGTAACACAAAACATTGACTATTAAGGGCATGTAAGAAGGGCCTACAAAGGACTGTGTGAGGTCCGAGGGATAAGGTTGTAAAAATATGAGGGATGGGAAAAAAATCAAACCAACTAATGCCACAGTTTTAGAAATGAAAAGCAGCAAAATCCCCCCTCCCCAATAGCAGAGGGAAAGAGTCATAATGAAATTAGGTGAAATCTAAGATGATTCCGGCTTTAAAGTCCGTTTCAGAAGCTTTGAGTGACTTTTGAATATTGGGTTTGTTTTGAAAACCTGCTGGTAACCTTAGTGGTAACTTTCACCACCATAAAAGGTTAAGTGAGATGGGGTAGTATACACCCCACCCCTTCAGTGGTAGATGGAATAGACATTCATGTTTTGAACTGCTATCCAACTTGGTGGCTCACAAGTTTCTGCCAAATTCAAACCTTTTTGGCACCAGACCTCACATGTCTATGGCCAATTTGAATTTTTAAGCAAAGAAGCTAATCTAAAGAGTCTCTTGGACAGCAAACAAGTTTTTGAAAATAACATTTTAATGATTTAAGTGGAAATGAACAAGGAATAGCTTGGATTAAATTTCCTTTAAAATGTTTAGACGTTGGGGGGAAAAGTGGTTGAATGCAATGCTTTTTGGACCCTCTTGCCCCTCATCCACCCAAAATCAAATCTTTGAACAACTGAGTGGCTCAAAAACTCAAAGTGGGGTTGGTCTCGTCAGGGGGCAAATCATGTTAATGCAAGTACAGGCATTCAGTGTAGCAGAAAATGAAAGTTTGGTCCCCGTAGTACATTAGTTTTTGATTCTCTTAAAGATGAAACTCTGGTAAAGCTTTAAAAGGTCCCATGCTACAGTGGATTGCATGCTGAACCTTGAGTGATTAAGACCTAACTTCATATCCTGCCTCTGACACTATGGGAGTGTGTTTGAGTCCCTTAATTTCTGAGTTTCATTGTATAAAAGAGGAGAAATAATAGTCCCTACCTCATTGGGTTGTTGTGAGCCTCAAGTGAAATAGTGTATGGTTAGCCCCTTTTACTTAATGATTTAAGAGTACAGTTGAAATGGATGCCTATGGGATGGGGCAGAAATCATCAGCGTATTCTGATCTGTGGACGGCGGAGGGCTGTGACCACCCAGGGAAAAGACAATGCCCCTTTAACTTCATCCTGAAAGGGCAAGCAAGGTGGCACAGTGGATAAAGTGCCAGGCCTGGTGTCAGGAAGACTCATTCTCATGAGTTCAAATCTGACCTCAGATACTGGTTCATTTACTAGCTGTGTGACCCTGGGCAAGTTACTTAACCCTGTTTGCCTTAGTTTCTTCATCTATAAAATGAGTTAAAGAAGGAAATGGCAAATCATTTCAATACTTTTGCCAAGAAAACCCAAAATGAGATCATGAAGAGTCAGACATGACTGAAAACAACCCAACTACAACAAACCAAAAAAAAAATACCAAAAAAAGAAGGGGCAAGAGAAATCTCACAAAACTGTGAAATCTCATAAAAGATAAGAAGTGTGCTAAGGGGTGGTCAAGGGCTCCACAGTGAGCTGCTATCTCAATGAAGGAGAGAGATTAGAGTCATGGCAGTGAGTGGACATCAAGGGGCTGCCACAGTGCCCCCACCTCCTTGTCCAATCAATTTCAATCATGATGACAAAAGTCCCAAGTCAAGCCACTTCAACCATTGGACTATTAAGGCCAAAAGAATGAGAGCAGCCTATGGGATGGGTGTTTTAATGCCCACAGCTATTGGCTTTTATTGCATCTCCTGCCACCCTGACTGGCAGAAAAGACTATAGCCTACTAGCGATGTGGACCTCTCAGAGCCACAGAAGGATCAACAATGGTGATGTTCTTCCTATCTTCTCTCCTCTCTCCCTCCTGGGAAAGCTTCCATCTGTTTCAAAATGTATCTGTTTCTTTTAATTCTGTTTTGTACTTCTATCCACCCAAACTCTGAAAGTTGTATTGAGATTAAACCAGATAATAGTAACTAATCTAGTGCATTACTGGTTAATGTCTTTATATGTCCCAAGAAAACTAGGAGAGAGGTTACATGTAGAGAAGAGTCTTTCTCCTTATGTGTGGTGTGTTGTGTGTTCTATTGTTCATGTAGGTTACATGTGTCCACATAGGTCTGCTTAGATGTGACTTACAAGGAGGTAAGAATAGATATTTCTAGAGTACCCTTCTCCACCCTTCTCCCAAAGAGAATTTGATTCCTGACAGGAGGGAAAGCAGGGTGTTGGGGTCAGAAGCTTGGCTACTCTGCTCTCCTCAGAGAGTGAAGGTGCAAGGCTAGAATTATATCTATCTGCTCCCTTAAATAATATCAGAAATCAGAAAATCAGTATCAGAAATAATTTTTAGATTCAAGTTGCACTGCTGATCACTGTTCTTTAGTAGGGGAAAGAGTACCCCAAGCTATATATCCAAGCCGTGACTCCCTTCTCACGTGGTGGAGGAATCCAGATTGTAGCCTATTGACAAATGAAGGGGTGGTTGGGCTGGGCACCTCTCAAATGAAGGTTCTAAGGGGAGCTGTCCAATCAGAAGGAGGAGACACAGGGACTGAGGTGTGAATTCTAGGGCTGAAGCGATCTTTCAGGATGAAGAGTTTCTTGGGGCATGATAGAGGAGTCTGGATTGTAGCCTGGTGGGAAAAGAACATTGGGTTATTGGGAACTAAACTTTTCCTGAGTTTTTCTCCCTATTTTGGTATTTCCTAACTCAGGCCATTTTGTGACATAAGCCTAGGGGTCTACACTTTTTGTGGATATGGGACCTTGGAGGAAGGAAGTGGGAGAGGAGAGATTTGAAAGGCTGACGAAGATAGCTTGAAGAAGGTAGCCAAGAAAGGGAGCAGGAGTAAGAAATGGGGAGGGGTAAGGAAAAAATAGTAGGCGAGGGATGGTAGAGGAGAAAGCTAATAAGGAGAAAGAAGAAAATGGCTAAAACAAAGATAGAGAAGGAAATGTCCTATATGGTTCCATAAACAAATTTTGACAATTGGCTGCTACAGAAAGAAATTTTTTGGCTTTGTGCTCCATCTCTCAACAAAGAAAAGCAATGAAGTAATGCAGAAAGGAGGGGTCCACGTAGTTTTTTTTTGTATATACACATATACATATACAGAGAAGAGTGTTTTAAGAGTCTGAAAGCATTCATGTATTCATGAAAGTATTCATTTGTTTTGCTTTGTTAATGTTATTCACTATATAAATGTTTGTTGTATATGTATTACATATAAATGGTCAATACAATTTAAAACAATATAATTATACATAAATAGAAATATATTATTAATTATAATAAAATTATCAAAGTTGAATTGTATAGGGAAAGGCAGGCACAGATAGGTTGTGATTGGCATTGCTGAAGGGAATACCCACATGGATCCACTGGATTACTGGGGTATAGAATAATAAATATAGCCACAACAGTAACTGATCCAATATTTTAAACCACTGACTTCCCCTCCTACAAATTTAGAGAGTGTCTGTTGTGTAGTGGAAAGGGGCTGTGGAGAGGCAGTGTGGTCAGTAGGGGTAAGAGTCAGGATGCAGGTTAGATCTAGCTCCCGAGGAACACCTTTTTGCCTGGTTTGCTGATGGCTTCATCTGCTGTAGAAGGGCATTTGTGACTGGGCTTCAGTAGCCATTTTTCTGATAGCAAGGGATGTGGTGGGAGATAGGGGCTCCTACCAATACTCCCAGTGAGATGATTGGTGAGCCATGGGGCTGGAAAAAGAGAGATCCTTGAAGAATGGGTCCGATAAAGTCTTCATCTGCATTGTTTCTTCCCTGAGGGAGGGTGGCCTTGGGTCAAGTGGAGTGATCTGGGACATTGCCTCCTCCCAGGTGGAGGATGTTGAACAGCAGCCTAGGATGGAGCTGGGAATGTTATTTAATTTGTCAGATGTCAGGCCATCCTTCTGAATTTTTTCTCTTGAATTTATTTTTCCTTCTTTTTTCTAAGAAAATGAAAACAATGGGGAAAATGAAACGTCTATCTTTTCTTCCCTTTTTCTTTTTAGCTGGCAATGAGAGCAGAAGGCTATTGCTGCTACCCTGACTTCCATTTTCCTCTTCTGGTTGGCTATGAGGTAGCAATAGCCCCTTGAGGCTCTGCTCTGAACTGGCTTTTTGATCTGGTTTTTTTGTTTTTCTCCTTTTCTCCTTCTTTCCCTAGGACGGAGCAGAGGAGGGTTGGCCCCATTCTTCTTACGGTCTTTTTTTCTCTCTCTGTTAGGAATTGGGAATCCTTTGTGGCTTCACATATAGATAAATAGGTCTGGTTGGACCTAGGATGAGTAAGCCTACTTAAATTTTAGATCCTATTTTCATGAATAATTGTGACTTTTTAAATCATTTTATGATATAGGAGTCCTTTTTGATAGATTTGTATGTAAATTATTGAGTTAATAGTTCCTTTATAAGATTTGTACGTTTCCATTGAGCTAGTACCCTAATAGTATTGGTACTGATAATTCCCATAAAATCTCTTTCTTGAGCAAAATTATATATTTACATAAAATTTGCCCAAACTCTTATTTCGCTGGATTCAACTTTCTAGGCTTCACTTCATCTCCACTACTGAGAAGATCTTAAGAATACTGACCCCTGACAGATTTGGATGCTGTAGACTCAGTAATAAGTCAGGTCACTAGACATGAAGTAAGACCTTCCTATGTGCCAGGCACTGGGATAAGCACTGGAAATACAAATAGAAACAAAAAGAGAGACAGTCCCTGCCCTCATTGAGCTTACATTTTAATGAAAGAAGACAACACAAAAGAGGAAGCTGAGAAGTTGGGGTAGGGATGGAGTCAGGAGTGATAGGGCCAGAGAGAAATGAAGGAGTGAGCATGGTGGCCTGGACCCTTCCTGAAAAGGGAGGTTCAAGAAAGAGTTGGCTGATCATCAGAAATGGCCCCTGGGGCAGAGGGATCTTCCAAAATGAGAAGGCTATTGGAACATGGTGGCAAAGGCATCTTTCTGGGTGAGATAGCAGTTAGGGTATGGTGGAGAATGAAGACCTGAGTGTCAGAGCAGGCCCAGAGAGGAAACTATTGGAAGCTGGAGGTCTCATTACCACTTTGAAGAGCCAAAAAATGCAAGTGCTTTGAGATCAAGGACTATATTTTTTATATTCCCAGCATTTATCACAATGCCTGCCGCACAGTAGGGACTCAATAATGCTTTTCAAAATTGAATTGGAGAGCTTATTTTTAAGCACTATCAGCATTTTTTTTTGTCTTCTCTCACAAAGCGAAATAGCTTCAGATATAATCTTTGGCCTTCAGATTCCTGCCCTGGAAAAATTGCCACAGAGATGTTAGACTCTGGAAATTGAGAACAGACTCTGTCTCAGAGTTTACCAGTGTGGTGACATCTTTTTAAACTTGGTTTTGGAGGCTTCTGGGCAGAACGCTCCAGAAGATTTTCCATCTTACTCATGACTTGTGGTAGGATATGCACCTATATCCCAGGGTTGTTGTGAGGATAAAATGAGATAGTAAGTGTAAAACACTCAGTATGGTGCCTGGCACAAAGTCGGTGTTATATACATGTTAATTATTATTACTATATGTGGTGGGCAACGTCCTGTAGAGTGTCTGACTTCCAGACATCTAATCCTCTGTCCCCTCCTCTGGAAGCCTGGTGAGCTGAGCTGCAGAACATTGGCAGATGAAACTGATGGGACATTCACTCGTGAGCCATCTTGCTTCTTGATCAGTCAAGGGAAAAAGAGAGAGACAGAGGTCTGACCCTGTGGTGGCATCCTCAAAGTGGCCACTGCTCATTTATGATGTTTATCTTCTGATGGGTTTTCCTTCTTCCTCCTGTTATCATGGATGTTCTGATTATAAACAAAAAAAATCAGGCAGCCACAAAATCTTTGTCTGGTGGAATTAGTGGTTAGAATGAGTAGAGATTTGGGAAGAGGATTTGACCCTTTAGAGAGATGGGAGAACCTTACTTTCATGTAAACTGAGGTGTGTGGGGAGGGGTAGATAACCCAATCTCATTTGGATTTCTTACAAAGAAGAAAGATGCATCACAAATCATTCCCTTAGGCTAGGGATTCTTTTTCCTTTTTTGATCTTTTTTAAGGAGATCTCTTTTTTTTTTTAAACACTGACAATTCGTTTACTCACTATTTTTACAAGCATTTATTATTTCTCCCTTTCACTGCTCCCTCAGTTGAAGAATTAAAAAAAAAAAGGAAACGAAAACCCTCATAACAAGTATTTGCAGTCCAGCAAAACAAATTTACACGTTAGCCATCTCCAAAATGGATGCCTCATTCTGTATTTTAAGTCCATTATTTCTCTGGCAGGAGGTTCCTCATCTTTCATCCTCTAGAATTATGGTTTATCATTGCACTGATCTGACTTTTAAAGTTTTTCAAAATTGTTTTTCCTTATAATATCGTTGTCACATAAATCATTCTCCTCATTCTGCTCATTTTACTTTGTATCAACTCAAGGTCTTCCAAGTTTCTTCTAAAACTTTCCATGTCATCATTTCTTATGGAACAATAATATCCCATTACATTCATATACCATAATTTGTTTAGCCATTCTCCGATAGGCGAGTAACCCTTTAGTTTCCATTTTACTAAGTGTCTGAGGCCCAATTTGAACTCAGGGAGATGAGTCTTCCTGACTTCTGGCCCAGTGATCTATCTGCAGCACCACCTAGCTGCCTTTTTGGCCATGGATTCTTTCCTTATTAATAGAACTGAAAGGTAAGTTCTTCCTTGTGTCTCTAATTTGCTTATGAGGTCATCTTTTATGTAGAAGTCATGTGTCCATTTGAAACTTGTCTTGGCATATGGTATGAGATATTGGTCTCTACTTAATTTCTTTCAAATTGCTTTGTTTTCTCAGCAATTTTTGTCAAATAGTGGGATTTTAGCTCAGTAGCTGGGGTCATTGAGTTTATCAACCACTAGGCTGCTGTGTTCTTTTGCTTCTGTTGTGCTGTGCTCCTAATCTGTTCCATTGATTGATCTCTTTTTTTAACTGGTACCAAATCATTTTAACGATGACTGTTTTGTAGTATAGTTTGAGATCTGGTACTGCAAAGAAGCCAGGGGTTCTTAATCTTTTTTTATGTCATAGGCTTATGTTTTTAAGTGTATAAAATAAAATACATGGAATTATGAAGGAAACCAATTACACTGAAATAAAGTTATCAAAATATATTTTTAAAAAGTTCATAGTCTGTAGGTTAAGAATTCTTGTCTTGGGTGAATACAAGTTTCCATATATATAATTTGTGTATCTATCTATCTATCTATCTATCTATCTATCTATCTATCTATCATCTATCTATCTATCTATCATCTATCTATCTATCTATCTATCTATCTATCTATCTATCTATCTATATATCTATCTATCTATCTATCTATCTCTACCCATTTATCTCTCTGCTTCTTTTTTTTTTAGACCTTATATCAAACTTGAGATTTGGCAGGACCACTTTCCCCACGGAGGACCCATGTTCCACAAGACATATTTTACAAACTGGGGTGGGGGAGGACATTCGTTGCACAGAAGTCTCTAAGTGTAAAATATTCTCCCCTTTTCTAGGCAAGTACATGACATTTACTAAATATATAATAAAACAAGTCACTTTTCTAGCTTCCAGGGAACTCTGATGGTTAACTATTAAAATTACTTTTCCAGTAATAAAGTGAGCTGAGCTATTGCTTTTGTAACTGGTTTTTAGCGTTCCCTTTTCCCAGTCTCTGAACTTCTCACTAAGCATTAATCATTTTAAATAAAAATACATTTTTTTGTTTGTTGGCCTTTAAGAGGCTTTCTCTCCACAAGTGTATGGAAAACTGTGTCAGTTCCAGTTAACTTTGGCTCATGCATGAAAAAACAAGGTAAGTTTTGAAACAAAAATACCCACCTCATTAATAAATTATGTAATTATGAAACAAAATGGCAGAATATGGAGCTTTCATAATTTAAAAAACGGTTGTTGGAGAGGATAAAGTGAAGTATTATTTTAAAGAATCAGGTTTGTTCACTGTTGTTGGTTCAAATGCCATAGCAACATGAAGCAAACATCTTCTCAATGGAGTCAAAGTATTTGGAAGACGTCCTTCCTGAATGTCCCATTTATTGCTTTGCTTTTCATGGATAAACTAGTGTTCTCCTGTGTGTCCTTGCCAGAGCAGTACTTTTAATTCAATTATTTTATATACTTGAAATATACTACTGCCTGTGGTCACTTCATGAGTGATAGAGGGGGGAAATCAAGTATTTTATGACTACAAAGTACTTATGTCTTAAATGGCCTTATTATCATAAGAAAAGTTTTCAATGTCACCATATGAACTAAATTAGAAATATTTTGTAGGAATTTGACTTTTCCATTTTTTCCCATTTGGTCTTTCTCTGCATTTTAAGACAGTTTTTGTTTAACCATATTCTTCAGAGGGTCACAGAATTTCATATTTGAAAGAGACTCTGGTTATATTGAATTAGACCCATCTTTGGATGGGAGACCTCAAGCTCTTGGTCAGCCTGGCCTTGAAGTCTTTTCACCTTGGTAGAACTTGGTAGAACTCTGCTCATCCTGGGCTTATTTCACGTGACAATGAGAAAAGGCATCAGAAGAGAGCAGTCAGAATAATTGTCTATAGAAATAACTATTAAACTTTGAATCCTCAGAGGTTTTGTGTTTGTTTTCCAGCCCTGATTGCTACCTGGGTTTCATTTTCCATAAAAAAAAGTTTTATTAATGCCTATTGGTTTTATATACCCACTAGCTCCCTACATAACTCTTCTTTATCACTATCCTCTACAACTCATTTGCCAACATGAGTTAGTAGGTTCTTTACGTGGGGTCTATAAATTAAAAAATATTTTGATACCCTGTACCTCAATGGAATTGGTTTTCTGTGTAATGTTATATATTTTATGCATTTAAAAACATAAACCTAAGAAAAGGTCTATAGGCTTCACCAGACTTTATTTTTTTATTTTGTTTTTTTTTAATTTCTTTTTTAAATAGTATTTTATTTTCCCCCAGTTACATGTAATTTTAACATTCATTTAAAAGTTTTTTGAGTTCTAAGTTTTCTCCCTCTCTCTTCCCCCTCCCTGAGATGGTAAACAGTTTGATACAGGTTATATATATTTTACCAGACTTTTAAAGGGGTCTGTGACACAAAAAAGTTAAGAATCTTGGTTCTACTGCAATAAAGAAAAACAGGTCCAAACCCCAGATATATTGACCTCATTTGACAGTGCATGGGACATTCCACTCCCGTAATTCCCCACCTCTCTACCGAGCCTGTCTTTTTTGTCTTCACCCTCTTTGAGGAAGATACCAACGATTGACATCCTCGGCTCCCTGTGTTTTAACTGATGACCTCAGGATAACACTTGGATGGTGGACCCTGAAGCTGAGGAGTCCAGCCTCAAGATTTTGGTGGTCCCCACATGGCCCCATTTTACCATCACTTGATTTACCTGTTGCAGGTGAATTCAGCTTCCTTACATGGAGGGTTTTCTCTTTGTGTTCCTATGCCTGAGTCAGAGAGTCAATGAAGACTTCTAACAAATCTCACAGGTTTTGAATGTGAATTATCAGCCTCTGATCACCAACTTTACCCTTTCCCTCTCTTTTCCCTCTCTTGGGTATTTGTTTCAGTTCCTATGTCATGGAAAATTCCCTCAGATTGAAAGAAAGATTCAGATGTTTGAACCAAATAAACCTGAGCCAGTAGGCTCCTGAGGACCCCTCTCCCCCTTTTCTTGTTCCTGGAGCCTGGTTTAGTTATTTAAATATGAAGACCCACAGTGATTTTTCTTTTCAGTAACACGCCTTAACCAATTTCCTCATTTTCTCTTTGAATTGAGGGAGGGGGGAATGTCCCACATAGTACCATTCAGACTCCTCTTCAAGACTGCTGGCAGCCCTACCCTATTCTGAGGTTTGCCATATGGATTTGAGGCCTGTTTTTGGCCAAGAATGTAGACCGCTTGTTAGTATAAGGCTGCCTTACTTTTATTCATGTTTTCATAATAGTAAAGATACATTTCTCTCCTTTCTTGTTGAAAAAAAAATTGCAAACTTGTTTCTGATTAACTTTTAATAAAAAAAAAAACCCTGCATCTTTGGGGAAAGTTACGGAGAGGCAGGTTTGGGTTTTGTGCACTGAAAAAGTTACCTCTAAACATGACACTGTCCGAAAGAGGAATGGACTGAGTTTGGAGGTAATGAGTTCCCCATCACTGGAAGACTTCAACAAAAAGTTAGATGATCACTTGTTGTAGATGCTTTAGCATAGATTCTTCTTCATATAAGAGATGAACTAGATGTTAAGGGTCCTTCCAATTCTGAGATTCTGTTACTTGGTATATACATTTTTTTAACTTTTTTTCCTGGAAGCAAAAATCTAGGATAAGTCCAGGAAAGGCAAAATTACTGTACCTTTCCATTTTGAACTCTGCATTAACATTAGATTATGTCAAAATTTATATATTGTCTTGAAAATGACTTGAAGCACTAAGTGGTGTTTGCCTGGATAAAGGCCAAATGCAATTCAATTAATGTCTAAAGTCTTTTTCAACATTCTTGAAACTTAAGATCCATCCTCCAGCACTCTGGTTGGCAAACCCTCCAACATGCTCGCATCATGTCTCTGCTTGGCAGGAGTTTGGAGAAACAGATGGACCCTTGTTCTCACAGCCTGCCATCCTCAGAATGCATTTATGACCCTCTCTGGGAGGGGTAGAATTTGCAGAGCACTTTGTCTTCCAAAAGAGGCATAGAGTATGCTATGATCTCAAACCTGATTTGGAAGGGCTAGCTGAAACTATCCCCTCTTTCTCCACATCTCCTGATTCTCTAATCACCATGTGCAACCAGAGTTAGATAAATAAACAGTGGAATTATTTATTTTTAATGTTTGCTAAAACAGATTTTTTAAAAGGTAGGCATGGAGCCAGATAAAAGAATGGAGTATTTAAGAAAAAGAATCTTGTCTATGTTGGAGGACTGGCTTGAAGTGATTGTGAGAGTCTGGATTTTGAAAGGATGAGGGAAGGCATTACTGCCCTCTGGCAAACCCTGGCCTGGGCAGACACTCACTGAAGTCAGTGATTTAGGGAGGATAGAAAAACACTTTATTTTCCATAGTGGTAGCCCCTGTCTTGGGGAATAATTGCAATGTCTATCTTCATTGCGGGGGCATTTTAAAAAAATCTCCCCTGAGCTTTTTGGACTGGTCAGAACGGTCCTTTGAACTCCACAGTGGAGAGAGGTAATGTGTGATAGAGGACAGAGAGCCGGCCTTGCAATCAGAAAGGGCTGGGTTAAAGTCCTGACTCACCAGGGCAGCCTTATGTTGATGAAATTGCAAATCTGATAAAACAAAACAAAACAAAACAAAACAAAAATCCTCAGTGAAGATCTAAAACTAGATTGTGATTTGTAAGTCCAGGTAGCATGTGTTTGGGATCCGTGGGTATGGACACATCCGCAGTTTTATCCTTTCATCCTGTTACAGGGGCCCTGGAACCCATCATCAGTAGCTTCTGGCATGCACGACCTTTAGGACGCAGGCAGAATATATGTCCATCCTTTTGTAGTCTGTTAGTGATAAGAACTGGACAGAATTAGGGATGGATTTAATTGGTATTGGAAATTCCCAGGGGAGGAAATTCCCTCTACCAATTCAGGTTGATGCCTTTTCTGCCAATTCGAGGCTCAGGGAGTTGCCTAAACCCTGGGAGGTTAAGTGATCTGCCAGGGTCACCTAGCCAATACGCATCAGAAGCTTCTGGCTCTGAGGCCAGTATTCTAGGCACTCTGCCCCAATGACACTATTTTAACAGATGTTTTTGAGAGCGGACTTATATTTGCTACTTCTGTTCCTTAAAATCAACCTAAATCCTAAGGGCTGATGGATGTGTGGTGTTTATATCTGAATGATCTTTAGACCAGGGAAACAAATACCAGGAAGGATGACTCTGTCTTCCTTCTTCTTCATCTTTGGTGTCTTCCTTCCTTTCCTGGTTCCTCAACATAACCATGACAAGGAAAAAAAGAAAATAGAACATTCCATGTAAGGTTGAGATCAGATCATGTCATGACTCACTAAACTCCAGTGACTCCCTATCATCTCCAGGACCATATATAAAGTGCTCTGTTGGACATTCAAAGCCCTTTGCCACCAGGCCCTCCCTACCTTTCCATTCTTTTTACACAGAAACACCACTATCCAGGCACATTGGCTATATCTCTGTCTCTGTGACTTTGCCTCCCTGGCTTCCTTCAAGACTCAGTTGCAATACCTCCTTTGGGAAAAGACCTTTCCTGGTCCTCCCAGCTGTCAGAGCTTATCCCTCTAGGGTTACATTCCATCTACTCTGTTTTCAGTTTGCATAAGTTGAATTGTTTCTATGTGGACTTCTCCACTGGGTTGTAAGTTCCTTGAGGGCCATGGACTGGTTATTTTTTTGCTTTTTTATTTTTGGTATCCCCAACACTTAACAAAGTGCCTGGCACATAGTAGGTGCCTAATAAATCCATGTTGATGGCTAAGACTTCAACTGTTCTCACAGGCTATAATTTCTGGAATTTTCTGTTCCTTCCCTTCATGTATTCCCCCTGCCCCCCTCCCAAATCCGGTATGATGACGATGTAGAAGAGGAGCAAAGATATCTTAGAATCTTTTTACAGCCATTTACTAGCTGTACGACCCTGGGCAACCTACTCCAGCTTCAGTTTCCTCATATGTGAAATGGGGATAATACCAACATTTACTTTATAAGATTGTTGTGAGGCTGAAATAATATGTAAAGTGCTTTGCAAACCTTTGAATGCTATATCCATTTACTAATTATTAATATTGCTACTGGAATTATTATTATTAACTCTATGCATATGTATATGTCTCCAAATCATAGAAAAGGCATCAATTCTTTAAAAAAAACACCCAAACATTTAAAGTCCTGGTTATGAGATGGCTGGTCTTGCAGAAGGATCTTCACTCTGTGGTCCCCTTGGGTGTCACTTAACTAAGTAAAAATCTGTTTGGATTTGCTAGAGGCTGGCAGTATGGAATGTATCACGGTTACTAATGGCCAGTGGAGAAAGGGGGTTGAAAACAAGGGGCCTGTGACTTAGCCTGTTTATGACCCATGCCTTTCTGGGGAAAAGATCTGTCACTTGGCATGGACGGCAGCTGGAGCGCACTCCCTGACCCGGAAAGCGAGGCAGAGAAGGCTGTTGAAAGACCTAACTCGGCAGCATTCCAGATGCTCGGAGCCCCTGAGAAACGACAAAGGGCTTCATACAGGCTGCAGAGGGGAGCGGGGAGGGGGCTCACTGGCTCTCAGGCACTAGCTTGTTCGCTTTTTCCAAAGGACTACTTGTGAAAAACCAGTAAGGGTCGTGTTGATGGATGTAATGGCTATTAAATGAATGTCAACAAGACAGTTGTGAAAGATATTGGGATTTAAAAAAAAAAAAGGTGTGTGTGTGTGTGTGTGTGTGTGTGTGTGTGTGTGTGTGTGTGTGTACTATGGGATCATGGATCTAGTAGGGACCTCAGAAGCCAAGTACAAACATCTCGTTTTACACCCCTATGTGGGTGATCTAGGAATATACATCTTGATCCCTTATACTTCACAAGATATCTTGGGGTTTGGGGGCTAGATTTTTTTCTTCCCTCCTTCTTTATTCTATTATTGTTCTTTTTTTTTTTTTTAACTGGGACAATTAACTCTTTGGCCTCGTGCAGTTTTCATTTATAATTTCTTGAAATATAGCTCTGAAAAATCAGGCTTTGATAAAGCCCATTGGGATTCCAACAGGGCTTCTTGACTATGCCTTTAAACCCAAATCACTCTGGCTTTCACTGATTGGCCAATAATAGATTCCAGACAAAGCCTCACTTGTTCATTGTTTGGGTTCTGATGACTCTAAGTAAATGTAAATAGCAATTGTTTCAGAAACTCTGAGGGTTTTCCCCTCAAGGATTGATTCTTTTGTGAAGTCAAAGTAGGTCAACTTTTACCTCAATTCTTACCTAGCCTTTAAACTGAGACCTGGGAAAGACCTTCGCTTTAAAAGGCCAAGGTCCCCTACTGCATCTGGGGCCATCTCCAGCTCTCTTGACCTGTGTCTTGCCAATGGACTGCACAGCTCTGCCTCACTTAAATTCAACTTACTTGCAAGTCGAGACATCACCCTCCTGATGTCATTGGACCCCTAGGAGAAGGAAGGATTAACAGCAACAATCTTATTTTACAGATAAGACACCCAGACCCACAGACGTTAAGGGTCTAGCATAAAATCACGTAGGGAGTAACTTTATCAAAGGTAGGATTTGATCCCAGCGCCTTTGACTCCAGAGTCAATGTAATGGAAAGAGCCCTGATGAGGAGTCAGAAAATCTGTGTTTGAATCCTGGTTCTGATATTTGCTACCTGTGTGACCTCTGGCAAGTCACATGAAGTCTCTGGGCCTCGTTTTACTTATTTATTAGGAAAAAAAAAGGTAGTGGGTGAATGAGATGATCTCTAGATAAATCGGTGATTTTAGGAATGTAATTGAATATTCAATATTCACAATATTTATTAAGCACCTCTTATTTTAATAAACACAGTTAATAAACAGTATTTAGGTACTAGGGGGAGATCAAAAGATTGGCTAAGACATAATGCCTGTCTTCTTATTCATGGTTTACAATCCAATAGGGAGGAATATGTCTCTAACTTGTTCAGGTAAATTTAGGGCTCTTCATTGTCTCTAGGTAATATGAATTCTTTTTTTTTCTTTTTTGTGAGGCAATCAGGGTTAAGTGTTCTGCCCAGGGTCACACAGCTAGTAAGTATCATGTGTCTGAGGCCAGATTTGAACTCAGGTTGTCCTGACTTGAGGACCAGTGCTCTATCCACTGTGCACCACCTAGCTGACCCTGCAATTTGAATTCTTTAGGCTGTATTTATGTGACACATATTGGCTCTGAGGCTACTCTCCCAAACCCACACTCAGGCTGTCTGTCAGATTGTATTTCCAGAGCAATACTGATGGCTCCCCCCTCTTCAGAGGTCCGGGGATGGCCTTGAGGAGTTGCACGGTACCTTTCCAATCCTTTTGCTCATTAGCCCCATCCAGTTTTTTGACCCAATGTTGATCACCAGTGATCATTGCCCCAATATCATTATAGCCAGTTGATATTACTTTGATATAACTGAAAATCAATTAATATCAACTAGCTACCCCCCCTTTTTATAAAAGGGTATTTACTGAGAACATGCAGTAAGGTCTGAAGTACAAATGTGTCTTAAACCAGGAACACACTCTCTTCCATCGGGGAAGAGCTTCTGGAGAGAGTGGAGTCAAACTTACAGTGACTGATACTAACTGTATGGCTTAGTCAATGGATGAGTTGCTCCCTCACTTTCGGGGTGCAGCGTCTCAGCTGTCAGGTTGCTTCCCTGCTGGGCTGGGTCAAGCAGGTCACTCCTTAGGGATGGATTGGCTGCTGCAGCTACCAGCAGATTCTACTACAGGCTTCAGTTGCTGGACATCTGATGCTTCTTCTGACCTCTTATTGTTCACTAGGGAATGGCCTGGTCTGATCTGTCTCAGATGACCATTCATCTAAGATCAGGAAGGAATAAACACAGGAGAGACAGAAGGAATAGAGGTGGCCGTGGGTTCATGGCCACATGGTAGTCCAGTGGGAAGGTAAGGTAGCCTCAGCTGCTATTATCTCTCTCTCTCTCTCTTTTGGCAATTGGGGTTAAGTGACTTGCCCAGGGTCACACAGCTAGTAGGTGTCAAGTGTTTCGTCTGAGGTCAGATTTGAACTCAGGTCCTCCTGACTTCAGGGCCAGTGCTCTATCCACTGTGCCACCTAGCTGCCTGTACCTCTTTCTTCAAGCAGAGACTTATGGCAGTTCTTTCTGGTTGTTTCATGAACAAGACCCTCAGTCTTTCAGCTCCAGGCATTTTCTCTGTCCCCATGCATGTTCTTTCTTTTCAACTCTGCCTACAGACTTCCCTAGGTTCCTTTATGTCCCAATTAAAATCCCATTTTTTTACAAGAAGCCTTTCCCAGACCCTCTTAATTCTAATGCCTTCACTTTGTAAATTATTTCCTATTTATCTTGCATATAGCTTGCTTTGAATATATTCATTTGCATGTTGTCTTCCTCATTTAGATTCTAAGCTTCTTGAAGTCAGGGACTATCTTTTGCCTCTTTTTGTATCCTCAGAGCTTAGTGCAGGGTCTGGCACATAGTACGTGCTTAAAAATGTTTGATATTGGTATTCTTCACTTGAAAACCAGTACCATCACACACTTCTGGAATTAATGAATGAATAAAGCATTTATTAAATGCTGACTATATGCAAAGTATTGTGCTAAGCATTGCAGCACTCTATCCACTATGCCACCTAGCTGTCCCACTTTCCTGTTTACTTCTAGGAAAATGTTAAGTCCTTTGAGAGCAATGAGGATTTTATATTTTGTCTTTGTCTCCTCAGTGCTCAGCTCAATGACTTCTGTATGGTAGGGTCCAAATGTAACCAGTAATTTTTGAACTGAAGTGAAACAACACAAGCTCAGTATCCACTTCAGTTTGGGGGTGGTGTATGAAACTTTGGGGGCACTTGAGAGGGGGCTGGGGGAGCCAAGAGAGGGGTGATCATGGCAGGTGGGGCTATGATGCTTAGCAGGAGTGTGTGGGGGGAGAGGAGAAGGAGGAAGCTGCTTTCTTATAGCTTCTCATTTTCACTCATTATTTGTATTTCTGTGTCCTGCAAGCAAGGGAATGATGGTTTTGTTCATCAGCTGCACCATGCGTAGGAGTGAACTCGGTAAGGGGAATGTCTAGTAGCAGCCAATTAAAGTTTGACTCTACTTGCTTTAGGGGCTGAAGTGGTTCCTAGTTTGGGAGGCTTTTATATTTCAGGTCTTGCTCTGTCTTCCCAGTGAAGAAGGAGATCCACCTAGTTGTAAATAAGTGCTAAGCTCAATTACTTCTATACTATTGGAGGATGGAAAGTGCTGTCCGTGCCTCTCTGGTACTCAGGGGTTAAGCCCCATCCTAGTTATTGTGTTGATAGGTGCTTTAAATATGCTTATTTTGCCATAGGAAGAAGACACATATACAGGTAAGCATTTTGGAGTAGCGTAGAGATTGCTAGGCTTGGAGTCAGGAAGACCTAGATTCAAATTGCACCTCAGATATTTACTATGTGGTCCCAAGTAAGTCACTTAACTTTTCTGTATCTCAGTTCCCTCATATGTAAAAGTGAGGGGATTGAGATAGATGGCATCTCTTCTGCCTCTAAATTTATGATTCTATGAGTCATAACATTTACTATTTTATAATAAGTGCATCAGAAAGGTGCAACCAAAGTGATATGTGAGCTCTGAGTGGGGAAGGTTGTTACTGAGCAGGAGATCAGGGAAAATTCTTGGAAGTGGAGAATTTGATTTGGGCTTGAAGGGATAGGTAGGAATTCATCAGGTAAATGGGAGAAGAAGGACATTTTGAGTTGTAATACATCTATTTCAGAAATTTGCTTTTGTTAAACTCTGCCAGGAGGGTATTTGGAGCACTGGTCTATAGGGTCCTCTAGGGCTTTGAGGCCTGTAATAGAATTCTAGTTTCTGGTGAGGAGGTGAAGAGTAGTGAATAGTTGAACAACTGATAGATATCTAAGTCATTTTATAACTGGATAACACTATATAATGTGTAGCAAATGTGAGTGACTAGATTTCTCTACATTTCAAACTCTGTCTTTTTAATAATTTTGACATTCTTCCATGTGTAAATTTAACTAAAAGAAAGGCTCCTAACTTTCCTCAGCAAAGCTCAAGATCTATTGCACTTAAAACCACATGCCAAGACTGCCTGCCAAGCTTTTAATATTACTAAGCTGCAAAGTGTGGGGGAAAGGAAGAAGAAATGATGAACTTCCCATTAAAATGGCTGATGTGTCATAGGCACTGAGGTTTCACCTTATACCTAGCAATTTGGCAAAGACAAAAGTCAGAAATGGCCAATATTGGAGGGGCTGTGAGACTGCACTCATGCACTGTTAGTGGAGCTGTGAATTGGGCCAAAAAATCTGAAAAATAATTGGAAATTGTGCCAATAAAATGACCAAACCCTTTGACCTAGCCAGAAATGATCAATATTGGAGGGGCTGTGAGAAGATGAAGGCACTCATACATTGTTAGTGGAATTGTGAATTGGTCCAAACATTCTGAAAAATAATTGGAAATTGTGCCAATAAAATGACTAAACCCTTTGACCTAGCATTATTTTCTGGGCATATGCCTTAAGGAGGTCAAAGACAAAAACAAAGGTCCCATACCCTCCAAAATATTCATGGCAGTGCTGTTTGTGGTAGCAAAGAAATGGGAACAAAACAGGTGGCAATCAGTTGAGGAATGACTGAACAACTTATGGCATGTATTTTGTTTGATCTACCTGTCGAGCCTTATTATACCTTGTGACTCTTCATGTATTCTATGGTCCAGTCAAACTGACCTTACTGTTCCTCATATGTGACAGTCCATTTCCCACCTCCATGACTTTGAACTGGCTGTCCACCATGCCTGAAATGTACTCCTTCTTTACCTCTGTATCTTAGACTCCCCAGTTTCCTTAAAGACTTAAAATCTACTTTCTATGTGAAGCTTTTCCTGATCCCTGTGACTGCTTGTGTCCTCCCCTTAAAATAACCATCTATTTTGTGTCTGTATGTGCACACACATATAGCTGGCTAGCTATAGCTTGTAACCTCCTTGAAGGCAATGTCTATTTAACTTTTGTTTCTTTATCCCATAGCACCTAACAGTACATGTCACTGAATATAGGTATAGAGACTGGATTAGCAATTTCATTGGTATAAGGAATTCTCAGGTGAGAAAACTCCCTCTACTAGTGCAAGTCATCACCTTCTCTGTAACTTTTAGTCTTAGAGAATTGCCTAGGACACTAGAAAGTTAAATGACTTGCCAAGGGTCACATAATTCATGTCAGAGGCAGGACCTGAACCCAGGTATTTTTGCATTTAAGGCCAGCTCTCTTAACATTATGACATGCTGCCTCATGTCACAGAATAGGTACTTAATAATTAAATGTTGATTGACTGATATATGAATGTGATGCCGCATTATTTTACCATAAGAAAGGGTGAATATGAAGAGTGCAGGAAACTTGGGAATATATACGTGAATTGATATTGAGGGAATTAAGTGGAATAGGAAAACAATATACATAATGACTACAGTAATGTGTAACCAGGCTTCTAATGAGACCTGGGGCATTTTGCATGCCGCTACATTTGTGGAGGGAAATGTGACTCCTAATTGGTGGAGAGAATGCTGGGATGATACATATTTGCAAGAGGAGCTAAATTCGTGGCAGAGATGTGTGTGATTGTTCCAGAGACTCTTGGGGAGAGACATGTGGATAGAAAATGCACCAGGAGGAAAAAGACAAAGGCTTTGGAAGCTGTAGACATATAGGGGAAACTGGCTCTTCTCCATGGTCCTGATTTCCATCTTGTCTCCCTAGAGACTTGGGAGAGAGAAATTCCTCCAAGGTGAGAATGGGTACTCTCTTTTGGTTGAGATCTTATCTTACTCCCAGAAGAAGACCTTATCCATCTCGGTGATTTTTCTGGCATATTTTAATCTTTATGACTTCCCTGATTTCTCTTTGCTTTTTTGCTTGGATAGATGGGTTTGCTTGCCATTCATTACTTGTGATGGTCTTTTGCAGAACCATCACTTGGTGGGAAGGAACTAAGCTGATGAGTGCCTAAGGTCTACCCTCCTCCTTAAGAGCAAAGAGGGGAGTTCCTTTAATTTCAAATCCCTCCACATTGTACCTCTAGACCAGAGATAGTTGAGGGAGGAAGGCAGATATATATTCTAATCTGATAAAGCTTTCTGGATACTAAAGAAAAGAGCTTCCAGACTCACCATGCTCCTGGAGCCTGCCTGCTCATCCACCTCGCTAGGGTTGTGTTAGCATAAGAATAGCCCTTGGTAATCCTCCTTTCCATGGGGCAGGCTGGAATTCAGATCCAATCTGTCCCTGGCCTCAGTGAGCTGCATCTATAAATTTAGACAACCCGTGCGGACCTAACTACTCTCCGTGGGCATGCATATCTTACAAAGATAGACAATAAAATAAAGCTAAATGAAGTGTAATTCTGACTGATATGGTGTCCAGAGAAGAGATGAGAAAATAATTTTTTTCCCTTTTTGTTTGACAGGTGGGGGACCATGGGTGTGGGATACTACATGTATTGTCAGTCACAGTCACCATGTTATTTGATTTTTCTTCATTGTTTTTCTTGGTCAGAAGAGGAGGCTTATAGAGTAAGGTGAGGGAGAGGAGGAAGGATTTATCTGGAAATGGCTGTGACGTAGAAACAAAATGGATCAATAAAATTAAAAGGTTTATCCTAGCCCCTGTTCTTTCTTAGAAGAGAATTCAATTTTTTGGGTGGGTGGGTGGGTGGGTGGAAGGAGGGAGTAGGTTTTTTACTTTGGACAACTTTACCTTGAAGGATGAATTCCCAAGACTTAACCTGTTCTGAGAAATCACCCTCAGGGTAGGGTCAGTCTGACATCTTCATTCTTCAGCTCTTGTGAAAATGTGGGATAGAGGAAAGACACCATGAGGTGGCGCAGTGGATAGGGTGCTGGACCTAGAGTCAGGGAGACCTGAGCTCAGACCTGGCCTCAGACACTTACTAGCTGTGGGAGCCTGAATAAGTCACTTAATCTCTGTTTGCCTGAGTTTCCTCATCTGTAAAATGAATGTAACAATAGCATTTACCTCTCAGGGTTATTGTGAGGATCAAATGATATTTTATTTATAAAGCACTTAGCACAGTACTTGGCTTAATAATAGTAAGTACTTAATAAACAATAAGTGCTTAATAAGTGCTTATTCCTTTCCCCCTACTATGAGCATTACTCAGTCTGCAAGAGACTCACAGATGCTGAACACAATTAGATTTGATTTCCTTTATTTTTTTAAAATATTAAAATGGTATATTCAAAATAAGATTTGAGATCTCGTAACTACTTATGTAGACTCTCGATTTCTTAGGTGCTGAAGGCTAGGAAGAAAGGTCTGAGGGGCTACAGTTTTAGGGAGGATTTTAGGTGCCTTAAGTTTTCAAGAGCCTGTCTCTTAAATATTAAGTGACCTAATGCACGAGTCACATTTTCACGCCTTCCCATTTTGTGGCGTCAACATTTCCCGGGAGAGGAAGGGACAAAGGCTGCCCTGTGCTGGAGAAAAGCAACGTGTGTAGGACTGGATCTGAAAAGGAAAATTCCTTGTGTTTCCCTTAGTTTGAGTAAGTGTGCTTTACAGGCATGTGCTGGGCTTCTCCTGTCTCTTGGTTGGTACACAATGAACAATGGGATATGGCTGGACTTGCCATTATAGCCTTTCCAGGGGAGGTGGGAAGGAAAGAAGGTTCATTTACAGTGGAGTCTGGTAAACGGGTTTCTCCTCTGATGAGAGGGTTATGACTATTCCAGATATTAGCAGGATACAACTTATTGGCCCTTGCAATCCATAATGAAGGACATGGGAGCTGGCTGGTAGTGGTGGGATACCACTAAAGCCATTAACATATAGATGGCTAACCTCTCTTCGTTTTTCCATTTCTCAATTTTATTTTTTTAAATCCAGAAAAGCAGCATTTGTACTCTGTAAGGTCTTGCATGAAGGCAGCTTGTTGTGGAGTCAGGAAGGCCCAAGTTCAAATCCGGCCTCAGACACTTACTAGCTGTGTGACCCAGGGCAAGTCATTTAACCTCTGTTTGCCTTAATCTACTGGAGAAGGAAATGGCAAAGCACTCCAGTATCTTTGCCAAGAAAATCCCATGGACAGTATGGTCCATGGGGTCACGAAGAGTCAGACATGACTCAACAACAACAGTGAGGTATTGTATAAGGAGACCATTGCACCCTTACAGCTTTGTCTTGGAGCCCGGCCAAAACCTAAGGTTTCCCAGCTCTTTTGGGAATAATAAAGACAACTCACATTTACACAGGATTTACAGTGGGAGGGAAATTTGGAGATCATCTCATCCAAGGTGCTTGTTTTATATATGAGGAAACTGAGGCACCAAGGAGGCTAATTGACTCACTGAAAGATCACGCGAGTAGTAATAATAAGTAGCAGAGCCACAATTTGAACCCAGGTCCTCAGCCCCTTTTTGTATTTCTCCCTCTCACTTTATGATTCAGACAAACTGACCTCCTCTCTCTTCTTCACACATGAAGCTCTAGCTTTCATTTTGGTACCTTTGCACTGGCTAGCCCCCAAGTCTGGAACGCACTCTTTTCTCATCTCCCACCTCACGGAATTGCTCCTTTCCTTCAATGATAAACATAAGCACCACATATAGAAAGCCTTTGCTGATCTCCCTGACTGCTAGTGCCCTCCTTCCCAAACCACCTTGTATTTAAAGGCTTTGGTGTTGGATTTATTTTCTATACATACACCTCTCCATCTCTCTCTCCCTCTCTCTCTCTGAGACAAGTAGTGTACATGTACACATTTTCCTCTCACATATATACTTCATATGTCTATATGTCTATGTGTGTGTATGCATGTATATATAGTGTATATATACATACACACATACATGTGTATATATAGTATATATATACATACATACACACATACACACACATAATACACACACACACACACGCTTCCTGTCTGTCCCACTAGAACGTCAGTTCCTTGAGAGCAGGGATTTTTTTCATTTATTACATTTGTGTTTCCTGTGCCTGGCACATATCACATACTTAATAAATGCCTGCTGACCGAGGGATTGACTGCACATACATTTCTTTTCAGTTCACTGAGTGCTTTACAAATGACAAGTTTATTTAACACGTAGAACTTCTAAGTTATAAAACATTTTCATCAAAACATTCCTGTGAAGGAGAGAGTGCAGAGAAGGAAATTGAGGGTCAGGGAGATTAGCTAACTTGCCCACAGATTCACATGGCCGCTAAGTAACAGGTCACACGTCCTGGGTTCAAATCCTGGCTCTAAGGCCATTGTGGTCTCCTTGGTCCCATGCTACTTCTCCCACTTTCGTGACTGGTAGGGAGATGAAAACGTTTAAAGTCTTGGTTGCTCTTTCTGCTGCAGAAAAGCTAATTTAGCAAGGTCATTTAACCTCTAAGCTTAAAGTAAACACATTGTTTGAAGGCAAGCTACTGTATTGGCCTTCTCTCTTAAATTGAATGAGGAAACTGAGGCCCAGAGTGTTCAGGTGATTTGTTGAAGGTTATACAAGTGGCAAAGTGAGAGCTAAAATCCAGGCCCCTTCTGGTTCCACTACATTACAAGATGTTAAAATAAATTATTGTTCTCGTAATTGATTCCAAATGTGCGACTGCTAATCTAAGCCATAGGGTCATAGATACAGGGCTGGAAGGGGCTCAGAAACCAACTAGTCCAACTTTCTCATTTTATTGATGGGGAAACTGAGGCCCAGTGACATTAGGTCATTTGTTCAAGGTCACACAGTTATAAGAAGTAGGATTTGAACTCGGGTCTTCTAAATCCAGAGTCAGTTTTCTTTCTGATTTAGAAAATATTCCCTATTCTCTCCACTCCACACTTGAAATACAGCATGTCTTAATTAGAGCAAATTCTGAATTCATTTTGTCTGAATAAGATGACATCATTGTGTGTTCAGATTGTGGGAATCTTGCATTTCAAAGGAGACAATAAAGCTCGGTCAACACTTTCATTTATAAGACATAATAATAAAAGCCATTTCACTAAAAGAAAAGGTCTTTGGGGAGAGAAGGAAGAACCGAAGCCGAGTCACGAGCTTCCTAATTGTTTTTGCCGGCTGTGAACATTAACCGGCGTTAAGCTGTCGGTCAGACATACGTGGGAGAGCTCTTGCGTAATGCTTATGTCGTGAGACGGTATGGACTCTGGACTTTTAGGCTGTGATTTAAGAGACTTTGTATTTATTTATGTTTCATGGGATCATAGATTTAGAATTGGAATAAACCTCTGGGATGATCAAGACCGACCCCCTCATTTGACAGAGAAAGGAAATATTTCGACCTCTGGTATATCTAAATTTGTGTAGTGGTGAGGTTTTTATAATATGCTTCTAATGTCTGCAAGTAGGATCCTCTTACAGCGGGCTTCACAGGACATCAAGACCCCTCGTTCCAAAGGAACCTGTTTCTACACTGAATTGGTTTGATATTTCAAATAAAGCAAATGTTTGATGTGCAAACCCCTTGCTAATGGGGGTGCAGCACAATATAAAAAAGGTGTGTCCTGACTGCCCAGAAACTGTGTGACCTGATTGGTTTGCAGAAATAGCTTTCTGTAAGAGATGGCAGATTTGCTTTGGTTCCTTTGAGGACAGTACATCCCCGAATCTGATGGGCCAACACCTGGACTCAGGACAAAGAGAGATTGCAGACAGAAGGAGAAACTGAACCTTAACCCCTTAAAGAAAAAGTAATGTGATGTTTAAAAAGTTCGAGAGACAGTTTCTGGGTAATTCATCATTTTATCAATTATGCTAGCATATTATTATTAAAAGGGGCCAATGATGCTATCAAATGCCAAAGACTCCTCATGGAACCCACTCAATGTTTAAATGCCCTTGGAAGAGTGGGTGTTCCTGAGGGTGGCAATCAACTGATTGGTTAACAAGAAATGAGAGAGAACAAATACTGTAATGAGAGGTGGACCTATTCTAACGAGGGGCTGGGGGATGTAACTTTGACCACATCATTTATTTCCAAATCACCCCCAGACTTGGGCAATTTAATCAAAGAATTTAACCCCACCCAAACCTGATTAGAACACAACAGACAGGAATTTACCTGGATGTGATGGTCTTAGGTGGGGGTAAATTTTTGACAAATATCAGTAATGTCCTTCTAAGGCTGGGCTTCGAACAAGGAAATAGGACAGGAAAAAAAAAACCCTGGATCTTCCCCATAATTGGTTATTAATAATAATTTCTCTCAGGAGGAAACAGCCCAAAGAAATAACAATGAATAATAATATACTAAGATAATAATATTAGTAAAATGATACTGCTAATAATAATGATTGTAACAATAATGATTTTTGTAGTGCTTTAAAGTTTGTAAAGGTTTATAAAGAAATGCAGTATAGAAAGCCTAGCCCTGGAGAAGAGTTGAGAAAATATATCTCTATTCTTCCTTCACAGAAGTGGGGAACTTTGGGTGTGCAGTACTGAATACACTTTCAGATTCTCTTAATATGCTGGTTATGGTTAGTTTTTCCAAATGGCTTCCCACCCCCTTCTTCCTTTTCTAGATTATTCTTTGTTATAAGGTTCTCTGGGTACAGTAGAAGGGAAGGATCTATACAGAAATTAAGACAATGCAAAAAAAAAGATGCCTATTAAGTTAAAAGAAAAGATAAAAAAGAAAGGGAATATTGATGTGATGAATAGAAGGAGTGGGGTGCCTGGCCAAGCCAATTTCTACTTTCTCTAACATATTGGGGAACGTGGTGGAATTCTTTGTGGCTGTTAGCCAGAGGAATTGTGGTTTTTGTTAAACTTGAAAAGCAGGGCTGGAAAACCAACTGGAAGATCATCTCTTGTATTCCAAAAGAAGATTTTCATTTTTTTGGGATTTTTTCCCCTCATGCTAGAAGTAAATGGGAGAAGTGAAGGAGGTATGTAATGCCACTGAAGTTCAGGCACTTGATGTCAGGGTCACAAGACCTGGATCTGAATCCTAGCTCTGACCCATCCCCCCTATGTGACCTTGAAGAAGTCACTGAATCCCTTTGATCTCACTTTTCTCAACTATAAAATGGCAGGGTTTGGTCCAATGGTCTTAAAGGTCCCTTCCACATCCAGATGTATGATCCTCACCTCTGACTTTGGGGATTCCTGTCTCCCTTCAAATCTCAGCTCAGGTGTCACCTTCTTCATGAGGCCTATCTTGGTCCCCCTATTTCTTGGTGCTCTCTGCATCACCACAAATTGCTTTATATTATTGTAATGGGAGAATTGGCCAATGAGGCTCTAGTCCTTAGAGCTTACTCTGATTTGTCCATCTTGAGGAAATAGACAGAGTGTAAGCAGATATTCCTTAACTGGTGCCAATCCAACACATGGAACTTTGGGGAGATGGTTTTTGGTCACGAGTGATTGAGGGGTACAGCGCGATGACCAAAAGTCTTCCAGTTGGCCATGGAGCTGGGAGAATTGATAACGCAGGAGATGCTGAGACAAAACTGAATGCACATGCAAAAGGGCTTATGCTGATTCCTCAATTTTTTTTCCCTTCCTGGTAGCTAGTGAAACAGAATTACCATGCACTATTGGTGAGGGGGACGGTCAGCTTTCCTATCTTCTACCCAGCATGTGTCTGTGAGTATGTGGAGACTTTTTTTCACTGTTGTTCATTATTTCCTGATTTTGGGCGAATGAGTATTCTTTTTTTATTATAAAAATGTTTTTTTTTCTATTTAATAGTATTTTATATGTTCCAATTACATGTAAAGATAGTTTTCAACATTCATTTTTATAAGATTTTGAGTTCCAATTTTTCTCCATCTCCCTTTCCTCCCCACTCCCCAAGACAGCAAGCAATCTGATATACATTATACATGTACAATCATGTTAAATATATTTCCACATTAGTCATGTTGTGAAAGAAGAATCAGAACAAAAGGGAAAATCATGAGAAAAAAATCAAAAAACAAAAAAAGTGAAAATAGTATGCTATGATCTGCATTCAGAGTACATAGTTCTTTCTCTGGATGTGAATCACGAGTCTTTTGGAATTGTCTTGGATCATTTTATTGCTGAGAAGAGCTAAGTCTATCATAGTTGATCATTGTACAATGTTGCTGTTACTGTGTCCGATGTTCTCTTGGTTCTGCTCACTTCACTCAGGATCAGTTCATGTAAGTATTTTCAGGTTTTTCTGAAATCATTGTGCTTGTCATTTTTAATAGCATTATGGTATTGCATTCCATTCATATACCACAGCATGTTCAAACATTTCCCAATTGATGGGCATCCCCTCAATTTCCAATTCTTTACCGCCACAAAAAGAGCTGTTATGGATATTTTTGTACATGTGAGTCCTTTTTCCTTTTTTTATGATCTCTCTGGGATATAGACCTAGCAGTGGTATTGCTGGATCAAAGGGTATGCACAGTTTTATAGCCATTTGGGCATAGTTCCAAATTGTTCTCCAGAATGGTTGGGTCAGTTCACAACTCTACCAACAGTGCATTACTGTTCCAATTTTCCCACATCTTCTCCAACATTGACCATTTTCGTTTTCTGCCATATTAACCAATCTGAAAGGTGTAATGTGATACTTCATAGTTGTTTTAATTTGCATTTCTCTAATCAATAGTGATTTAGAGCATTTTTTCATGTGACTATAGGTAGCTTTAATTTCTTCATCTGAAAACTGCCTGTTCGTAACCTTTGACCATTTATCAATTGGGGAATTACTTGTATTCTTATAAATTTGACTCAGTTCTCTATATATTTGAGAAATGAGGCCTTTATCAGAGACACTGGCTGCAAAAATTGTTTTCCAGCTTTCTGCTTTTCTTCTAATCTTTGTTGCATTGGTTTTTTTTTGTGCTAAAACTTCAAAAATTAATGTAACCAAATTATTAATTTTGCATTTCATAATGTTCTCTATCTTTTGTTTTGTCATAAATTCTTCCCTTCTCCATAGATCTGACAGCTAAACTATCACTTGCTCTCCTAATTTGTTTATGGTATCACCCTTTATGTCTAAATTATGTACCCATTTTGACTTTACCTTGGTATACAGTGTGAGATGTTGGTGTACGCGTAGTTTCTGACATACTGTTTTCCAGTTTTCCCAGAAATTTTTGTCTAATAGTGAATTCTCATCCCAGAAACTGGAGTCTTTGGGTTTATCAAACAGTAGATTACTATAGTCATTGACTATTTATTGTGTCTTGTGCACCTAACCTATTCCACTGATCCACCACTCTATTTCTTAGCCAGTACCAAATAGTTTTGATGATTGCCACTTTATAATATAATTTTAGATCTGGTATGGGTAGGCCACCTTCCTTTGCATTTTTTTCATTAATTCCTTTGATATTCTTGACCTTTTGTTCCTCCAGATGAATTTTGTTATTATTTTTTTCTAGCTTTATAAAATAATTTTTTGGTAGTTTGATTGGTATGACACTGAATAAGTAAATTAATTTAGGTAGAATTGTCATTTTTATTATATTAGCTTGGCCTACCCATGAGCAATTGATATTTTCCCAATTATTTACATCTGACTTCATTTGTGTGAAAAGTGTTTTGTAATTGTGTTCATATAGTCCTATGTTTGTCTTGGCAGGTAGACTCTCAAATATTTTATATTGTCTACAGTTATTTTAAATGGAATTTCTCTTTCTGACTCTTGCTGCTGGGCTTTGTTGGTAATATATAGAAATGCTGATGATTTATGTGGTTTGTTTTATATCCTGCAACTTTGCTAAAGTTGTTAATTGTTTCAAGTAGCTTTTTGACTGATTCTCTAGGATTCTCTAAGCATACCGTCATATTATCTGCAAAGAGTGATAGTTTGGCTTCTTCATTGCCTGTTTTAATTCCTTCAGCTTCTTTTTCTTTTCCTATTGCTAAAGCTAACATTTCTAGTACAATATTGAGGCAAACTTGTTTCACCCCTGATCTTATTGGGAAAGCTTCTAGCTTATCTCTATTACATATAATGCTTGCTGATGATATTAGTTAGATATTACTTACCATTTTAAGAAAAACTCCATTTATTCTTATGCTCTCTAGTGTTTTTAATAGGAATTGGTGGTGTATTTTGTCAAAAGCTTTTTCTGCATCTATTGAAATAATCACATAATTTGTTAGTTTTGTTATTGATAAGGTCAATTGTGCTGATAGTTTTCCTAATACTGAACTAGCCCTGCCTTCCTGGTATAAATCCCACCTGGTCATAGTGTATTATCCTAGTGACAAATTGTTGTAATCTCTTTGCTAATATTTTGTTTAAAATTTTTGCATCAATATTCATTAGGGAAATTGGCCTATCATTTTCTTTCTATGTTTTTTGGCTCTTCCTGGTTTGGTTATCAACATCATATTTGTGTCACGAAAGGAATTTGGTAGGATTCCTTCTTCACCTATTTCTCCAATTAGCTTATATAGTATTGGCTTAATTGTTCTTAAAATATTTGGTATCATTCACTTGGAAATCATTCTGGCCCCAGAGGGTTTTTTCTTAGGGAATTCATTGCTGGCTTATTCAATTTCTTTTTCTAAAATGGGGTTATGTAAGTATTTTATTTTCTCTTCTGTAATCTGGACAATTAATATTTTTGTAAATATTTATCCATTTCACTTAGATTGTCAGATTTATTGGCATAGCTCCTAATTATTGCTTTAATTTCCTCTTCACTGGTGGTGAATTCACCCATTTCATTTTTGATATTGGTAATTTGGTTTTCTTTTTCTTTTTAAATCAAATTAACCAAAGATTTATCTATTTTATTAATTTTTTCATAAAACTAGCTTAGTTTTATTAGTTCAATAGCTTTCTTACTTTGAATTTTATTTATTTTTCCTTTGATTTTCAGAATTTCTAATCTGGTATTTAATTGGGGATTTTAAATTTGTTCTTTTTCTTC
>NW_020950239.1:3273768-3309039 GCF_900497805.2 Vombatus ursinus | reverse complement strand
TCTTTGTAAAGCAGTCAGGGTTAAGTAACTTGCCCAGGTCACACAGCTAGTGAATGTTCTATGTCTAAGGCTGGATTTGAACTCAGGTCACCCTGACTCTACGGCCAGTGCTCTATCTATTGTGCCACTAGCTGCACCAATTTATTCTTTTTCCAGTTTTTTTAGTTGCATGCCCAATTTATCAATCTGCTGTTTCTCTATTTTATTCATGTAAGTATTTAGACATATAAAATTTCCCCTAAGAACTGCTTTGGCTACATCTCATAAATTTTGGTATGCTGTCTCATTATTGTCATTCTCTTTGATGAAATTATTGATTGTTTCTATGATTTATTGTTTGACCTATTCATTTTTTAGGATTAGATTATTTAGTTTCCAATTAATTTTTAGTCTATCTTTCCATGGTCCTTTATTACACATAATTTTAATTGTGTCATAATCTGAAAAGATTTAACATTTAATATTTCTGCCTTTCTGCTTTTGATTATGAGGGTCATGTACTGCTGAGAAAAATGTATATTCCCTTCTATCCCCATTCAGTTTTCTCCAGAGGTCTATCATATCTAACTTTTAAAAAATTCTATTCACCTTCTTAATTCCTTTCTTGTTTACTTTGTGATTAGATTTATCTAATTCTGAGAGGGGGAGGTTGAGTATGTGTATGAGTATATGAGTATACAAGGTATGAGTATACCTTGACTAGTATGGTTTTGCTATCTATTTCTTCCTGTAACTCACTTAACTTCTCTTCTAAGAATTTGGATTCTCTACCACTTTATAAAATGTTTAGTATTTATATTACTTCACTGTCTATGGTATCTTTTAGCAAGATGTGGTTTCCTTCCTTATCTCTTTTAATTCAATCAAATTTTGCTATTGCTTTGTCTGAGATAAGGATTTTTTTTTAAACCTTCTTCTTTTTTTTTTTTTTTACTTCAGCTGAATCATCATATATTCTGCTCCAGCCTTTTACCTTTACTCTGTGTGTATCTCTTTGCTTCAAATGTGTTTCTTGTAAACAACATATTATAGGATTCTGGTTTTTAATCCACTCTGCTATCCACTTCTATTTTATGGGAGAGTTTATCCCATTCACATTTACAGTTATGATTACTAACTGTGTATTTCCCTCCATCCTATTTCCCCTCTGTTTATACTTTTCTCTCTTCTTTCACTCTGTTCCTCCTCACCAGTGTTTTGCTTCCGACCACCACTTCCCTCAATGTGCTCTCCCTTCCACCAGCCCCCTTCCTTTTCTTTCCTCTTTCCCCTCCTACTTCTGCCCTCCCTTCTATCAGCTCTCCCCTTTTTCTTTCCCCTTTCCCCTTCTACTTCTCTATAGGGTAAGACAAATTTCTGTACCCAACTTAGGGTGCTGAGGAAATGGAGAACAAATTGGTTAAGGGATCTTCAAGGTCACGTGGATGTTATGGGTCAGAGCTAGGATTCAGAGCCATGACCTTCGACTCCAAATCCAACATCATTTCCACTCTGTTTAAAGAAGCTAAATTTTGGACATGTCATGTATGAATTGTCATAGTAACGTCAAGATGGAGATTCCTGTATTGTGGGCAGTGATTGGGAGATGCAGGTCTGGAGCTCAGAAGAGAGATCAGAGCTAAGAAGCCAAGTTTCGCCTCTTTTTATATCCCCAGTGATTAGCACAGTTCCTGGCATATAGCGGGCACTTAATAAATGTTTATTGATTGATAGATGGAAGCTCAGGAGCTACCATGTTAGAAATCCCAACTTCTTCGGGCTAGTTCTAGAACCCTAAATGTATTAGTCATCCTGCCTGTGGAGACCCTGCCCATCAATGCAAGTGGGAGTTGGAAAAAGGGCACCAGAGGGAGAAGGTGTTACATTATTATTATTAAAAGCTGTTTTTCTCACTTCTGCCATCTGTTGTCTCTAAGTGTGGACATATATATGTGTGTGTGTGTGTGTGTGTGTGTGTGTGTGTGTGTGTATTTCATATGTGTATATTTTTACTTATCTATGTATGTGTTGTTTGCTCTACAGTAGAATATAAACTCCTTGAGGGCAGGAATTGTTTCATCTTGTTTTTGTATTCCAAGTATCTAGCACAGGCATGACACACAGTAGGTGCTTAATAAATGCTTGCTGAGCTGGAAACCTAGGACTGGTAAGAGGGGAAGCTGGTGACATGGCAAATGGACTGAAAAGATATTTTGGAGGCAGACAGGGTCTTGGAGTGAACTTCAGATCCCACCGCATTGGAGGTCAGTTACTTTATTTCTAAGTGGGGGCTGCCATGCTGTGCTCAATGCAGGAATTTGTTGGATTTTGATATTGCTGTAATAAACACTTTTTGTTTTCAGACAAATAAGATTGTGTCAGTATTCACTAGGTGGCAGTATTACCCCATGTTCCCACCAAGGAAGAGCTAATAAACTGGCTCAAGAATTATATGAATATTGAAGACAGAAGTTTGGACATTGATATCAAACTCACAGAATCCAAAGCAATATGATTTTTGACTTACCCTACTTGTGATAGGGCTGAGGACCTGCCTTGCTAGGAAGGCTGTTGGCTGTCTGGACGCACGTCACATCCATCCGTCCATTACTTAGGTGATTTAAAAAAAAAAAAAGAATCATGTAGAATAAAGCTCAGGGATTTCTGCCATCTGGGGACCAAACTGGAAGAGTGACTCTTCCCTGAGGTGGTAGTAAAAATACAATAGGCGATATGATAATTATGTAGTGCACACAAGAAGGGTTTGGAACTTTTCGGAAATAAATGTTGTAGGCAAAAGTTCTATTGCCAAATAATAATAATAGCCAGAAGAGAACTATGCCTTGTGGTTTCCTTCTAATCCCTTCCAATTCCTCACATACAGCTGAATAATTTTCAGGGAAGTGGAGAAAGAGCCCACTTTTAAGGGCAAATTTGGTATGCTGAGCTCTTTGAACTAATTGGAGCAAAACAGGAAGAGAAAGTCTCAATAATTAACTTGACTTTCAGAGCACACCTAGATATTTGGGGGAAAGGGAGACAGTCCTGTTTTGAGAATAATTTCAAAATTGTGTCATTGAAACAAACAGGTCAAAAAAAAGAGAGATTCAATGGCTACTCCTTGCCCATCAATTCTGCTGAGTGGGACAATAGATGTAAAGATTTTTGCACATTTTAACGAGCTAGCTAAATGTTCGCTGTTTATATTATTGAGGCAGTGTGCCAGTGGACAAAGAGCTGGCCTTGAAGCCCAGAATACTTTGGCTGCCTCTGACACCTCCTAGCTGGGCGACCCTGGGTGAGTCACTTTATTTCTCAATGCTCTAGACCAGCGGTATCAAACACATTGCTGTACCGCAGCCCAGACCAGATTAAAATGTAATTGGGAAATGATTAACAAAATAAATAAAAATATAATTAAAAATAGATAACTTTACATTTTAAAACTAAGTCAATCTGTGACCCGAGGGATCCTTGTGTATGGCTCTTTGTTGTTGAGTTATTTTGGTTGTGTTCAACACTCTGTGACTCCGGTTGGGGTTTTCTTGGCAAAGATACTGAAGCAGTTTGCCATTTCCTTCTCCAGTTTATTTTACAGATGGGGAAACTGAGGGAAATGGGATTAAGTGATTCGCCCAAAGTCACACAGCTAGTAAATGTCTGAGGCCATATTTGAACTCGGGAAGATGAGTCTTCCTGAATCCAGGTCCAGCGCTCCAACCACTGCACCACCTAGCTACCCTATAGTTATATATAGTATTTATAAATGTATGTGTGTGGCTTAGAAGCCCTGTTTCTAATTGTTTGCCGCCATGGCTTTTGGCAGCTTTCCAAAACTATGTCACCGAAAGGCGTTGATCTGCGTTCTTGGAGGGAATTTCTTCATTCATTAATTCCCTAAACCAGTGAAATCACAGTCCAGTCTTTATTGCTTTTATTGTTATTATTGTTATCATCTCATCTTCATCGTTATTATTATTGAAGTCAAAGAACCTGGGTTCGAATACTGATTCTGCCACTTAGAATGTGAGTGACTGCTGACAGCTTACTTGTGTGGTCCTCAGTTTCCTCATCTGTAAAAATGAGGTGTTTGGTCTAGGTTGCCTAGCTGACTCATGTGATTGATAGAGCTCTGAGAGGCTTAAAGTCAGGAAGCTGAGTTCAAATCCTGCCTCCTGCATATGTTAGCTGTATGTCCCTGGGCAAGTCACTTAACCTCAGTTTCCTCATCTGAAAAATAACGGAGTCGGACTGGATGGGAACAGTCATTTATACGGCGCCTGTGATGTGCCAGGCACCGGACTAAGAGCTTTATGAATACTGTCTCTTCTGAGCCTTGCAACAACTGTGCAAGGCAGCTGTTGTTATTATTCCTATTTTACAGTTGAGGAAATTGAGACAGACAGAGATTAAGTGACTTATCCAAGGTCACACAACTAGTAAGTGTCTGAGACCAGATTTGAACTCAGAACTTCCTGTCTCCAGGCCTGGCACTTTATTCACTGCACCACCCAGCTACCTTTAACAGTTGCCTCTAAGGGCACTTCCAACTCTAAACCTATGAACCTAAATAAGGCTTACCTTAGTCAGATTGGGGGTGACGTTGCATTGAGCCTTATTTTATATTGGTGCTGCTTATTTTCTTCTTGTCTCCCTCCCCTCGCATCACTGACATTTCCTCCTTCTCCTTCTTTCCTTCTCCTCTACTTCTTTTTGTGCCTACTTTCAACGTTCCACATTCCTATTCCTATTCCTTCATGGAAGCCCCTTTTTGGAAGCCGCTTCATTGGAGGAAAGAAAGGTGGGAGGAGGAGATGGGACTTCCAGGTTCCTCCCCCTGCCATTTTTCCTTTAAAAATTCTTTGTTATAAGAGATGATTCCCTGGGAGGGAGAGGGAAAGGGACATAAGAGTAAATTTATAAGATGTAAAAAATGATATTGATACAATATTATTTAAAAAAAAGAATGATCACTGCTGGGAAGGCTACTTTGGGGAGAGGAGGGAGCAGGGCAGGAGTAGATTCTAGAGAGCGCACCTAGAGTTTGGTCTAGGAGGGGAAACAGGCCACCTGGTAGCTTCTTGCTTTAACTCATCTTTATTTCTAGCTAGATGTTAAGCGCTAGTGTTTCTTCTGTCTTAGGATGCCAATTTAGTACCCACTAAAATCAGAACTCTGGGGCAATGCCCTGGTCACCCGATCTCAATTACTTCTCTGCCCTTCGGATTTTGCCCTCTGATCTTTCAGAGATTGGTCTGTTTATGATCAGTAATGGAGATGTAGGTCTGGACTGTTACGGATCTAGAAGGCTCTGACGTGGCAGAGGGGCAACGAAGCCTTAAGAATCCAGATTGGTATTAGGATTACTTCTACACTAAGGGTTTTGTTCTAAGGTAGAACCAGAAATCCATCTTGGTCCGGGATTTCTGAGGCCAGTGTGGACCTCACCTAGAGTGTACGTGAGCCTTTCAGAGCTAAGGTGGTTTTCTGGAAGTTTCCCAGAACACTAATCAGTGAGAGAAAAACCCCAAAGGCTCTTAGCGGCTAAAGCAATAAGTCTAGATTGGAACTGACTTACCTAAGGAGGGTGGGGCCACTGTGGTCCAAGTCAGTGCCTTAAATGTGTATGTGGGGGTTATGGAGGCAAGAAAGTGTTCATAGTCAGTCAATACACATTGATTAAGCACCTACTATGTATCAGGCACTGTGCTAAGAGCTGGCGGTACAAAGAAAAGCAAAAGATAGCTTCTGCTCTCAAGGTACGAACAACTTTTTTTTAACATAGCTAAGGGCTTCTTCTGAATTCTTAATGGAAGCATTTCAAAATGTTGCCACTTTCTGAGGTGGCAATCACAGGAATCAACTGGCGTGGTGGAGAGAGTTTTGAATTGGGAGTCCCATGACCTTTGAACCGTAGCTCTGGCCAAGACCTCAGCTCATTCCTTGAAACTTTTCTGGACATTCATAAAATATCAGGGTTGGTCTCTTTTAGCTCTAAATTCGATGATCTCATGATAAACATTGGCAGAGCTATAGCTAGTATTTTTTATACTCCATAAGATACAGTAGAGTTTAGCACAAAATGTGGCCAGAGCAAGAAGCATGAAATATGACCTCAAATCCACTTTTTAAGGCAAATTCATTTATGGAGAATGCAGAGATCTTGGGCACAGAAGATGGCTCTATCCCTCTGCTGGGGAGGCAGGAGCTCACCTGGAGTGCAGCAGGTAGAGGAAGGAAACACATACCATCTAACAGCTCTTTTGCCAACTAAGTATTGCTGAAGTAGCATCTGAAGGAAGGGGAATATTATTTCATTTGTTCCTCACAACAATCCTGTGAGGTAGGTGCTAATATTCTTTCCATTTTGCAGTTGAGGAAACTGAGGCAAACAGAGGTTTTTTTTTTTTAAATTTTTTTAAAGTGACTTTCCCAGGATCACACATCTAGTAAGTATCTGGGGCCAGATTTAAACCCAGATCTTCCTGACTCCAGGTCCAGGGCTCTATCCATTGCACCACCCAGCCTTTTAGAAGGTGTTTAGGGGCTCCCTAAATTTTGGCACCTGGGTCAAAGTTCTGATTGCCCTGCCCCACCTAGTTATATCTCTGCTCAGGGATGAGCCATCCATCCTAGGCTCAGGAAAGGGTAGGGATGCATGGTCCAAGGTAAAAGTAGAAAATACTTTTTTTCTAAGGTGAAAGCCTTAAGGAATTGAGAACTTTGCTTGGCATTTTCTCTTTAGTCAAAAATCACACAACCAAACTGGTTCCTATAATAAGACTCTCTTTAAACATTTTCCTCCCTACCTCCCTGGGAGGTAGGCAGGGCAGGTAGTATTACCTAAACCCATTTTACACATGAAGAAGCTGAGCCTCAGAGAGTTGAAACAATTTGTGCACAGCTATATGGGGAGTTGAATTTCTGACTTACCGGTCCATTCCCTTTCCTCCACATCAAGTAGTATCTTTGATCTAATCAAGGAGTCTGAGGATCAGTAGAAGAATTGTAAAGACCTGTGTGCTTCCTGACTATGGTTTCATTGGGCTCACTCAATTCCAATTCTGCCACATTCTACCTCTGTGATGTTGGACAATTTCCTGAATCTTTTCTGGACAATCCCTAGAATGAGGGGCTTGGATATCATCATCATCACTGTCATCATCATCATCATCATCACCATCACCATCATCATCACCATCATCATGATCATCATCATCATCATCACAATGTTGTCATTGTTGTTCAGTCATTTCAGTCATGTTTGACTCTTTATGGCCCCATTTGGTGTTTTCTTGGCAAAGATACTGGAATGGTTTCCTTCTAAAGCTCATTTTACAGAGGAGGAAACTGAGGCAAACAGGATTAAGTGACTTGCTCAGGGTCACACTCTATCCACTGTGCCACCTAGCTGCCCATAATAGGTAGTATATATTTGTATATATATTTAT
Organism: Vombatus ursinus; assembly: GCF_900497805.2. NCBI lineage: Eukaryota > Metazoa > Chordata > Mammalia > Diprotodontia > Vombatidae > Vombatus > Vombatus ursinus. The sequence goes on along the minus strand of NW_020950239.1, from coordinate 3,301,609 downwards.
TAATATATTAAAATCCAAAAAATCCATGTATTTATAAATATATTATTTATTTATACATATTTATACATATATATTTATTGTGGTGGTGGTGGTGGCAGTGGTGGTGGCTCTTTGTGGCTCTTTGTGACCCCATTTGGGGTTTTCTTGGCAAAGACACTGAAGTGGTTTGCTATTTCCTTCTCCAGTTCATTTGGCAGATGAGGAAACTGAGGTAAACAGGGTTAAGTGATTTGCCCAGGGTCACACAGCTAGTGAGTATCTAAGACAGGATTTGATCTCAGGTCTTCTTGACCGGATCCATCATTCCCTGATTGTCACTGTGCTACCTCACTGCACCTGTTAGGTCTCTTCGAGCTCTAATGAATCTTTGTGGAAAATGAGAGTCAAAACTTGGATAGACCTATGAGAGCTTTGTATCAGGTCGCCAGATTGGACTGGATTGGATCTCCTCCTTACCATGAGGTTCTCTGGTCCATCCCCCCCTTGCCATTGGCCCCAGATGGCTCTGGAGGAGATAGGGAGGCTGGTGACCTCGCACAGCCCTTCCTCACTTAAATCCAATTCACTTGCATGTCACGGCATCACCTTCCTGACGTCATGGTCTTCTCCAAGAACCAAGGACAAACGTAACACAACAACAAAGAGTCCGACCTTTCTTGCCTCTACCTCCACCTCCTCTGGAAGGGTCACCAGATAACACTGAGTCGGATCAGGAAGGTTGTTTTCTGCACATTCTGCCCCACTAATTTCCAAATGACCCTTATGTCAGAATTCTTTGTTATGGGTCTGGTTAAAACGAATTTCTGAGCCCAGGAAATAACCCTGGTCCTCAGTCCCACGTAATTCAAACAAAGGAAAAAGAAGAGGAATCAATTCCCTTTGTGTCTGGATTCTCCTGTGGGCAAGCAGATGAGGAAATCCCCATAAATTCTGCGCAGTCCTGGTGGTCTTCCGATCCCGGAGTTAGCATGCCTGCCAATGGAACCAAATGGCTTCTGGGAGCAGAGCGAGGCTCTTTCCACAGGAAAGTCAAGAACCTGAAATGCATGAATTAACTGGTTAAGCAGGGCTCATGAACCATGATATCAGAGGACATAAGCCTTATTAAGGGAGAGCTACTCAGCAGTATGGAGTAGGGTAAGAGTTTCCTTATTTTCATCAGCTAATAATCAAAACAGTTTGACAGTGGACAGAGAGAGCCAGCAAACATGGAAACAATTATTGACTTAAACAAAATATCCCCAAATTATATGTTATTTTGCTTTTTTGAATTTTTAAGGTAAAAACATTTTTTGGAGATCCCATTATAAACTTCTCCAGAAATGACCAAATGAAAGGAAAATGAAAAGACCGATAGCAAACCAAAGGGCAAAGAGAAGAAAAGGGATCTGTTGGAAGATACCAGTGGAAACTTGGGGGAGTTGACTCCCCGTGACCACATGGTGGGTTCCAGCTTCCGTCCCCTACAGCCCGGCTTGCTCTTCTGGCTCCAGGAGCCAGACCTACCAGACAGAGCTAAATCATCTGGAGACCGAGGTAGCCCTCAGGTTGAGCAGGGAGGGGCGTGGGAGAGATGTACTTTGCTCGTTTGACCTCTACTCCTCCATGCTTGCTGGAGAATTTCATTAAAGCTCCTCCTCCACTAGTGTTTGCATTTCAGCCTAATGACATTGAAAAATATGATGACAAAACCAAATGTCCTGCTCCTTTCAGGACCCTGAAGTGGTGCTGGCTCAGTTTTGGCCAGTGGCATCAATAATAATGAGAACTATCTGTAGCACTTTAAAGTTTGCAAACATATGTTATCCCACCTGATCCTCACAACAACCTCATGAGGGATGCACTATTATGACCCATTTTATAGATGAAGAAACTGTGGCACACATAGCTAGTAAATGTTTGAGGCAGGATTTGAACTTAGATCTTCTTAATTCCAAGTCCAACAGTCTAGCCATGGTGCCATCTAGTTACCTTTATAATTGGTAAATAATTTCTGAAGGGCCTATAAGATGATAAAGAAATCTTGTAGCCATTAGACAGGGGAATGGCTTTGATCTGATTCTGTGAAACAAGATGGCTTCCATGAAGGCAGGAAGAGGCTTGGTATTTTATGTTCTAAGAATGGAAACTGACAAATTTGAGTTACTAGTTAACCAGCGTTTATTAACTTCTTACTATGTGCAAAGCCATGTGCTGATGCATTGGGGATATGAAGAAAGGCAAAAATAAAGGGCAGCTAGGTGGCACGGTGTTTAGAACATCGGGCCTGGAGGCAGGAAGATCTAAGTTCAAATCCAGCCTCACACGCTTATGTGACCCTGGGCAGGTCACTTAACCCTGTTTGCCTCTGTTTCCTCATCTGTAAAATGAAATGGAGAAAGAAATGGCAAACAACTCCAGTATCTTTGCCAAGAAAACCCCAAATGGGGTCATAAAGAGTTGGACAGAACAGAAGTGACTGAACAACAACAATAACAACAAAAACAAAGACCTCATCTTCAAGAAGCATATATTCTATGTGCATGCTCTTTGACCCAGCCATAGCACTTCTAGGGCTGTATCCCAAAGAGATCATACAAATGGGAAAAGGCCCCACATGTACAAAAATATTTATAGCAGCTCTTTTCTGGTCATAGAGAATTGGAAATTGAGGGGATGCCCATCAATTGGATGGCTGAACAAGTTGTGGTATATAAATGTAATGGAATACTATTGTACTATAAGAAATGATGAGCAGGTGGACTTCAGAAAAACCTGGAGAGACTTGTATGAACCGATGCTAAGTGAAGTGAGCAGAACCAGGAGAACATTGTACACAGTAACAGCCTCGTTATGCATTGACTAACTTTGACAGACTAGCCCTTCTCAGCAATGCAAGAATCTAAGACATCTCCAAAGACTCATGGTGGAAAATGCTATCCACAACCAGAAAAAAAACTATGGAGTCTGAATGCAGATCGAAGCAGACTTTTTGTTCTTTTTTTTTCTTTTGTTTTGCTTTGTTTCTTCTTTCTTGTGGTTCCTCCTATTGGTTCTAATTCTTCCTTACAACATGACTAATGTGAAAATATGTTTAATAGGATTGTATATGGATAGCCTGTATCAGATTGTGTACTGTCTTGGGGAGGGAGGTGGAGAAAAATTTAAAACTCAAAAGCTTATGGAAGTGATTGTTGATAATTCAAAATAAATTAATAAAAAATGAAGCATATATTCTAATGAGAGAGACAACAGGTCAATAATTAAGTTCATATAAGATATACATCTATATATCCACACACATGTGTGTATATATATACATACATATATACATACATATATGTGTGTGTATATACATACATACACACATACATACATATATATACAGAGAGAGAGAAACAGAGAAAGAGTAGATGAGATGGAAGACAATCTTGAGATTACCTTGAGGAGAAGGTTGGGAAAAATATTTATTATTCTTTCTTGAACTATTGCCTCAAAATTATAAAAATATTCATCTGTTCTGCTGTCTCAAGCAGGAATAGTTCAGTTCTGTAAGATCAGCTTGAAGGAAGCATCAGGTCACAGTAGAAAGCACACTGAAATTTGGAGTGGGAAGACATGAGTTCGAATCCAGGCTTTGTCATTTACTATTTGTGTGACCTTGGGCAAGTCATTGTACCTTTCTGAGCTCCAATTTCCTCACCTCTAACTAAGGGGATTGGACTAGAACTTAAAGTCTCATCTTTCTCTATGATTCTATGACTTTACCTAATTTCCAGAATTAAGAGAAAAATATATTTATTTATTTGCTACCAGAGGTCAAAAGTGCTTTGCTTTATGTATGTATACTTTATTCTAACTTGGGGACATAGTATCTCTCTCCAGTCTAGTTGAATGGAAACTCCTTGAGGGCAGAATCCTTTTCATTTTTACCTTTGTTTCCTGAGTGAGGTAGGTAGGTGGCACAGTGGATAGAGCAATGGACTTGAAGTCAAGAGGACTCAAGTTCAAATCCTACCTCAGACCCTGGACAAATTACTTAACCTCTGTCTGCCTCAGCTTCCCCATTTTAAAAATGGGACAATAATAGCATTTCCCTCCCAAGGTTGTTGAGAGGATCAAATGAGATAATATTTGTAAAACACTCTGCACACTTTCAAATGCTATATAAATATTAGCTCTAAGTGCTTGGCATACAGTAGGTGCTTAATCAATGTTTGCCAAGTTGGACTAGATTAAAAATAAATGTTCTAAGACCAGCCCTCTAAAATAGGCATCCACAGAGTGTTGGAGTGTTCTTACAATAGTGAAATCCCAGGTCAGCATCCTTGCCCCTCTCTACCTCCACAGTCCAACCAGGTTGATGGAGGTCACCCTGAATAAACAATTCGTTAAAAATTATTATAAAAAGGCAGCAAGGTGATGCAGTGGAGAGAGAGCTGGGCCTGGAGCCAGAAAGACCAGAGTTCAAATCTAGTCTCAAATACTTTCTAGCTGTTTGAGCCTAGGAGAGTTACTTAACCTCCTTCCATTTTCTCAGGGGATAATACTAGCGTCTACCTCCCAGGGATGCTGTGAGAATCAAATGCGATAATGATTGTAAAACTTTGCCAACCTCACAACACTATGTGAGTGCTGGTTATGACTGTTGTTGTCATCATTTGCCTTAAGCACCCAAGGCTTTGCCATTCACTCAAGATCTGTTGTACCGGAATGCCAAGATCTCAGAGGCATTTCCCCCCTTTGCCATGATTTAGCCTTGTCATTTTGTTTTGAACCTCAGTATTTTCTGTGCATAGATGAGAACTTTTTGGAACCCAACAGGAAAGTATGCTGCTGCTAATTTAATATGACGTGCTGCAGATGTGAGTAACGTCAGGCCTCACATATTTCTCCCATTCCCTGGGGGACACGCACAGAACCTTCAAAGCCGTGTGGGAAAGGCTTTTGCTGTATTTTACTGTCAGTAAGGATTAGATCCCAGGTGGCTGTCCAGAGCTGCACGTTCCTCTCCATCTACTGGACAGTGTCGGGATGACAGAAATCCATTTGTACTTGGACATAAGCTCGTCGCTTCCTAATCTTATGGACTGACAAAGGTTGCCGGCCGAATGGGAAACTGTTGAAAAGCTCACGATGAGCAAGCTGGAAGGGTTTGGACAGGAAATGCTGAGCATCTTACTTACTGAAGACACTTGCCGTTCTTAAAGCGGCAATTTTGCCCTGACAGATTGATCAGCCTGGGTTCCTTTTTTTGTTTTTCTTTCTTTTTTTGATGGATTGATTTTAAAGACCCCAGTTTCAGCAGTGGCCAGAAGTGAATTTCTGTGGCCAAGATGTTCAGGCACGGCCATCTGTTCTCTTAGGTATGGCTTTGCCAAGTAATCCGGTCCTTCGGTGCCAGATGGTTTGTCATGCTCTTGGTTGGAGAATGACTTTGAAAGAGCACCCCCTGAGATGTGGGAAAGGGCTAAATCAGACACATAACATGCTCAATACTCTGTCACCGAGGGAAATCTTCATCAACATTAACAGCCGCAAGAGTGACAATTGGAATTTACTAATGAACAATATCAAGGAGATACTTTATTCTGAAAATTCCATTGGATGAGAAAAAGGGAGAACTCCTCCCCAAAAAAAGGAGAAATGAGAGAAACCCTAGATTTTCTTGCGATCAAAACCTGAGTCCCAGCTTGGCAGAGTGCACAAACTTGATGTCTCATTGCTTGCCTCCATGGCTTTGTTCCATGCCTAAAGTGCTTTCTGTCCTCACCTCCACCTCTTAATTTATGATAACGGCCTTTGAGGCTCAGCTTGGGCGAGGTAGCGGGAGCAAACCTTTTACGACAATTGTGAGCCCTCTTTTCTACCTTATCTGTCTACGAGCTGTATCTGACCTTCCCGTAGAAGACAGTTTTTGACTTGGCTACAGTGACCCAAGACAATGCCGAAGGACTCATGATGAAAAAATGCTCTCCATGTCCAGAGAGAGAGCTGATGAACTCTGAGTGCAAATTGAAGTATCCTTTATTTATTTTTTGCAATACTGCTAATACGGAAATATGTACCACTGAGAACCTGTTCAAGGCCTTATCCACTAACTGACCTTTTGAGGTAGATGGGCTTCTTTTCTATCACAAGCAAACCCACTATAGTCCAGGCAGCGCTCCATTGCTTGGCTGGCTGAGTCCATACATGGTATCTGATATCCTTGAGGTGATGGTTCCAGCTGGCCCTCTGACCACCAAGCCAGACTACACCGTGCATCAACTCCAGCAGATCATTGAACACAAGGGAAGTAAAAAGGAAAGCAAATGGAATCGATCCCCATGAGGCTTTTGAGAATGGACACTGTGAACTGGAGGAGCTCCCCACCCCTAAACTGGCCAACACCACTAGCAGCCAGACTGAAGCCACAAGCCTCATGGAAAACTGACAAGCTCCTTTGTCCAAGTGTCAAAGAAGAGCCAAGTTCCCCTGTCCCTCTGTGAACTGCTCCCTGCCGTTGCTAATAAGCAATAGCTCATGCGATGGGCCGAGGCTGAGGTCTGGAGATTTGACTCAAGTTCGCTTTATTCAGTCAGATACATTTCCCGAGCTAAGACCACTGTTCCCCAAGGAAATGAGCTGTTCCCAGGATGAAGATTGCTGCCCAGCAAGACCTTGTGAAATTGAAAATTGATACCCCAATTTTGTATTTTTTATCAGTTATTGATTGAGAATTGTATCTAATCAGTATATCAATATTTATGGATCAAATTTGGACTTGACTGTATAGGGTGTGGTGACAGTTTGAAAGGATTTAACTTCCCTATTCCTACGGGCTATAGCCAAACCAGAAAGACTCAAAATCTCTTAAGGTTTTGTAAGGGAGGAAGGGGAAAGGGAAGAGGAGTCTAACTGGTAATAGGATATTTGCTTACCATGAGACTTTGCAGGGATGTGAGTCAACTCTGTATTTTTCCCTGTTGCCCTGGGTTATGGGAATCCCCCCTCTGAGTCAAGCCAAGTAAAGCCTACCTTTCATCCTTGTGTGACCAATCATAATCTTTGGTTAGTTTGACATCACTGGACCACTTCTGGTACCTTATGGAACCAAGTACGCAAAAGAACTGCTTTGACTGTCAGATGGATCCTTGGCTATTGAGGGGCTTTGGATCCCTTTTATTGGAAATTGCTAGTCTTGCTAATAAATTGATCATGCTCAGAACTTTGTGCCTTAGTTTCTTTTCATTACAGATTTTTATTGCAACAGCCTCATGGTAGTTTCTACAGTTGATTGGCGTTCAGGTAGAGCTGAACAATTTTAACTGCTAACAGTATGTCTTAGATAGGCTGTGTAAATTGAACTGTGATCTTTATGCCTCTGGATAGCTGTAACCGCCCCCCTCCCCACCCCAGTCAGGAGTGCATTTAGTAACATGTTTCTGAAACTAGGAGATACTGAAAAGTTTTATGAGGCTTGGGTTTTTGGTCTTCGTATTAGCTCTACCTTCTGAGAAGGCAAGAATGATTTTTTTTTCCCCTTTGGACATTGCCATAAGATAAAATTTTCTTTTAATTGTTAGAAGCTTATGAAATTTACCAAATAGCCACTTCCTTGTGTTGGTGAAAATGTGCCCCATTTCCTGCTTTCTTGTTCTTGTCTTCTAAAGCTCCCTATCCCCCAACTCTTCCCCTGTCTAGTTCAGACACCCTTCTGCCTTATCTTTATAGGAGGATGCACACTTTCATTTCCCATAGTACTGTTGAGAACAGCACTAGAGATACTTGAAGAAACACAGGCCAGATATTGTCTCTTTAAAGATGTGGAATTTTCACCAAGTTTATTGTTTAATTCTGGGAATGGTAGTGGGACAGAAGCGGGAGCTAAGTGGAACACAGTTACACCTATTCAGTGCATCTGCTGAAAGTAGCAGGAGCGGCTGATGCTTAGATATTCACTGAAGCTGACTCTGTAAAACTTGAGAAGGAAACTTTTGATTGTGTTGTTGACTGCAGATTCAAAAGTTTTAGTTTGGTTCTCTTTTGATGGTAAAACCACTTTATGACTCTCATTCTCTCTCTCTCTCTCTCTCTCTCTCTCTCTCTCTCTTTTTCTCTCTCTCCTCTCTCTCTCTCTCTCTCTCTCTCTCTCTCTCTCTCTCTCTCCCTCAAAGATGCTTTAACTTTCTGCTTACCTCTGTGAACCTGTCCTAGTCTCATTTTCATGTTTCAAATGCTAACAGCTGACTATAGAACAAGGTATGGATGAGTTTACAACTCCCATTTGTCTTGCTCTAGACCAGATGAGAATGACAAATTCACATCCAAGTTCTGCAGAAACAGGGCCCCTGGAGATAAAGTCAATATATTAATCTACTGAATGCCAAACATCCTTTGAGTTAAAAGGGAATTCTTGACCCTTTTGAGCATAAGGACCACCTCAACTGACATTAATGCTTTTTTCTTCATGGTATTTAACTTTTGACGTGGAAAAGCCATGTGAACTTAATTTAAGAAAAAAAAGTCATGTGGATGAGCAACTCCTAAAAATTAACAAACAAAAAAAAATCCTTGGAATATTTTTCTTAGATTCTTGAATCAAAGTTTGGTTCGTATTCATCTTCCGAGAAATCAAGTAAATGAAAGCTTGAGCAGAATGGTGAACAGAATGAAAAAGGACTGCCATGTTATATAGTATGAAGGTCAGAATTATGTAGTAGTGTTGGACATGAAGGCAGGAAGATCTGGGTTCCAATTTGACTTTAGATACTTACTCTGTGACCCTGGGCAAGTCACAACCTTGCTGTGCCTTGGTTTTCTCATGTGTAATAGGGGATAAAAATAGCTTTTGCCTCACAGGGTTGTTAAGACCAATTTAGCAAATTTATGTAAAGCACTTCGCAAATTCCAAAGTGCCATAAAAATGCCAGCTATTATTATTCTATATCTATATAATTATATATTCTTTATATAATGCGTACTTATATCTTTCTTTAATCATTATATGTGCACATAATGATATATTCTTTATATGCTTATATACATAAGTGTATATAATTAGCGCTTAGACTATCTTAGAGAACTAACTGTAATGCCTTTTTACCCAAATGAGAGACCAGGCTGGAAGTTTAAGGAGATAATGATTTCAGTTTCTTTTGTTGTATTTCTTCACGATTCTGGCTAATGATGAGGAGTCATTTTCAGACTTTTTTTTTTTTTTTTGCTAAGCTCTTTAGTTTTTGACAGATTTATATCCTCTTGATTGGACTTCAGTTTAGAAGAAGATGGTCCATTAGAGATTATACAGTCTATGATGTGGCTGGAAAGATCCTATCTTCTCCCTGCTGAGGGTAATTGAAATATACCATCTGATTACCAACTGCAGCTGTCATCTGAAAAGTTCCGATTGTTGGTTGTGACGGACTTCCTGAAAATAAATCCAGAGGACTCATTACTTAGATACTTGCATGGAAGATTTAATTAGTATCCACAGTCCTTTCTCCAGGGCAGATTGCAACCCTTCTGTGGTTTCTCTTATTCTTGTCCAGGTCTGAAACATTCTGACATCTCTAGGAGTTGATCCATTGCATTCTCAAGCATGACTGCATGGGATAGTTTGAATTGGACTGAGCTATTACTAGCATTGGTTTGCCCAGTTGTTGATTAGGCTCCCAGGAGGAAAAGGAGTTGGGATAGATCAAGGTACTTCTTACTCTGATTTGATGAATCATAGCTGTCAGCTGCTACTTCCTCTCCCTGAACCCTTGACCCATAATTTGCTGTCTCTGAAATACGTCTTGATGAAGTCTCACTGCACTCTGGCTCTCCCAGAACAATGTGGCTGGTGTCGAGACTCTCCAATGCTTGAAAAGTTTTCTGTGTTTATTATATGATCCCCTAAATTACTACTCTAATAATCTTTTTAAAGATACAGGTTTTATTGATGCCTTTTGACTTTTACATTACATTCGGTTCTGGAAATTCTTCTCTTTACCCCCTACCCCAATTGAACTCTGCCTTTTAACTAAGAAAAACAGTGAAGCTAAGACTTCTGAAAATGGCTGTGTATGCAGAATGTATGCAACACCCTGCCCTACCAGTCTCCAGCCTTTGTAATCATGTTCACCTCATCATTTTTATCAATGACTTGGATGCACATTGGTAAGGGACAAGTCAAAGCAGAGATCTACTGTGTATAGGGTGTCCCAAAGTCTTAGGGTGATCTTAAGTTTTAATAGTTTAAAGTCATCCATCCATCCATCCATCCATCCATCCATCTATCCATCCATCCATCCATCCATTATACACATTAGCCTTTTGTCTCTCTTAGAGACTTGGCTATATAGTGCTGCTCCATTCAAATAAATAAACAGGCTGGAAGCTTAAGAAAGTAGTTGTTTCTGTTCTTAGCTTAACTAGCCTAGAGCAGGGGTGGGGAACCTTTGCTCTCAAGGCTACATGTGGCCCTCGAGGTCCTCCAGTGCAGCCCTTTGACTGAATCCAAACTTCAAAGAACAAATCCCTTTAGTAAAATGAGGCCACAGGTTCCCCATCCTTGCCTTAGAGCTATTAAAGCTTAAAATTTCCCTAAGACTGGGAATGCTGTATCAGTAGTATAGAGAAGCCCTTGTTCTTCAATATTATCTCTTCCACATCAAGACTTTCCTTTGCGGTTTTGATATATTGCAGGTTGGCTTAAGAAATTAAATGGGAATTTTTTGGGAGTTTTGCAGAAGCCGCAAACAGTACTTGAAGGCCCCAGAGGCCTATGACGACACAGAGCCTATGACCAACTACTTAACCCAAATTTTACAAGAAGGTACTGTAAACACCCTATAAAAGAAAAAGAGAGAATTCAGACTTCTTCTCTAGTATGTAGAGAAGGCCAGATATTTTTTACATGGATTTTCCAAATCATGTGGGCACCACACCCTCACCCTCATGTTTTGGAAGGGATATTGTATTTTCCCTTACACTGAGAAGGGGTACATGGTAGGCTCTAGTGATCTGTGTGCTATCAAAGATAGAAATTGCCTATAAGTCCCTTGGAAAAATGATACTCGTCTCTATGTGAGGGAAAGGGTATTCTACATCTCTACCTTGAAATCATAAATGTGCAAACAAGATACTTTTAATTCTGTGATACGTTGACAAGGTATGAATCTCATTGTTAGGATCAAGAAAGAAACCATGTGATTGGGTGAGAGAATCGGTCAGCCTATACCAGTTATTCCATTGGTGAGTTTAGTCCAAAAGGATCCAGCCCAGTGGTAGAAGACTTTAGTTTTCAAGGTTTCTGTTTGAGCCAAGCCCCTGAGAGGCCCTAGGGTGGAAGGGGATTATCTCATTCTTTCTCTTTCTCTTTCCTCCCCTCTCTCTTTTCATCCTCACCTTAAATAGATAGACCAAGTCATTAGAAAGAAGGGACCGATAGCATGTATGACTCAGAGATCACATACAAACCCTGAAAAATAGTAATAGTTGGCATTTATATAGCACCTACTATGTGCCAGGTACTATGCTAAGCACTTTACAAATGTTATCTCATTTGACCCTCACAAAAGCCCTGGGAGGTAGCTGCTATTGCTATCTCTATTTTACAGATGAGGAAACTGAGGCAAACAGAGGTTAAGTGACTTGCCCAGGATCACATAGCTAGTAAGTATGTGAGGCTGGATCTGAACTCAGGTCTTCCTGACTCCAGGCCCAGCACTCTATCCATTGTATCACTTTGTTGCCTCAGCCATGGGCAAATGCAGAAGATAGCCATAGTCAGGTGGGAGGAATCAGTTTCATGGTGTCCAAACTCTTCAACTAGAAAAGAATGTTGACTGTGGCCTCAAGAAAGGACTTGCAGTTGTGAGTTTACCCTTTGGCTACATGCGTTGTTTAGTTTTTTGAAATTTTTGAAATTAAAAAAATTTTTAATTTAAAATTTTTAAAAATCTTGGTAGTTTTCCTACTAAAAACGAACCTGTAGCAGTCACATCAGTCAGGGTTGTTGTGGTAGGACCAATATTTCCTAAGGCTCCGCTATGTAGTCTGGGCTAGTTTTTTCCAAAGGCCCTACAGCATGAAGGCTAGGCTAACTTTTCCTTAAAAGGTATTGAAACCATCTTTGAGACTTAATGCATCAAGGAGGCTCAGACTCAAACCATTGCTTTAACTTCCTGGTGGTCTGAATACAAAAGCTAGCACATACGGAGTTAGCTCCTCCCTCAGGCTTTGCACTGGTAGACCGGCATGTCTAACAAAATTAATGCTCTACCATTGCTGAATATCCTTTCCTGCTATGGCTGAGTAAAGCATCTATTGCTACTGTTAGATGTTCTACAAGTATCTCATTTCATTCCAATTCTGAACCTGAAGCATCTGACAGATCTGAATCAGTTTTGGCCTAAAACAAATACCCTAAAGATATGAGGCATGCAGGAAGACCCGTAACTCTTGGTTTTCCAGGTGAGGAGACAATTTTTGGGTTAAATCTTTAAACACTTAAAAGAAGGGCCACGTTACTTTTCTTTCATGATTGGGCTTATTATACATTCATACCAATGCTCTGAGGAAAACTTACTTAAAGCTTAGGTTTGGCTCATGCCTCCAGTCTCTCCAAAGAAGTAGAAAAATACTGTACAATGTGAATTAGGTATGGGACATGTATTTATTTCCTCAACAAAAAGGAAATGCATAACATAAAAGTCTTGTAAGTGCACGTTGATGAAATATTTTTTTTTAAAAAGCAGCAATAGTTATTGTTATACTCTCCTGGGAGGTTAAGATCTAGAATCATCAAAACATAAGGCATTTTGTGAGATTTATTAATGGGCAATGTACGTTTCACCTTGGCTCTGGCATTGTCCAAACAATTCGCTCTGAGTCTGAGTCTGTGTTAAACCAGACATGGGCTCATTCTCTTGTCAGTGGTTGTTTTCTTCCATGTGGAAACTCCCCCTGCTGACCAATGGACCCCGGGGCCTCTGGTCCTCTCAGACTTCTCAGGTAGCTTCCTCACTGGACACATCCATCGCAAGATCCCTGTTCTGAAAGAGAAACACGAGGCAGGACAAATAGTTTGGACTCATATCTCCAAGTAGGATGTGTGCCTTGGTTGCCATGAGCTCATGATCTCTGTGTAGCCAGAGTAGGCGACAGGGCGGTTCCCCCCATGACCCTGCCCTTACAGGACACACTGATCTTGATAACAATTTGCGGCTGTGGAGGGAAGAGAACAGCAGAGGGTGGGGCACTCCCTTTTAAAGGTCCACTGAGTTAGCAGCTCTTCCTGTTCAGTGGCCAGTAAAAGATTGTTTCATCCTCTTAAAACATAAACCCTTTAGGGATGAGTCATGTGTGTCTTGAGAGACCTTGGGAGTTTAAAGTTCAGCTCTGGTGCATGTTTCCTAGGATGGCTTCCCACACATGAGGTGCAATCTCCAATTCAAGCACAATAACACTCGTATTGGGCCAACTTCCTTAGTATGGAATCCCCTTCCCCAAGATACTACACGTATCTCTGCTTCCCACAGAGTGCCAATGTCCTTATTTATAGGGTGTTTTGACATACACACATACATCTATTCATAGACATGAAGCTCAAAAACATTCATATAAATTTAGATGGGCAGAGTATATCTCTTCTGTAAAAATGACCTGAAAGCCAGGTCACAGCCATTTCACAGCACGTCCCTTTCTTTCCCTGCCCTGTCCTTTGACTCTATCAATCGATCATCTATTAAGTCTCCACCATGTGTTAGGCACAGTGCTTGGCACTGAGGATACAGATACAAAGAATGAAAAAAGACCCTACTCACAAGGAGATTATATTCTAACAGGAAAGAAAAGGGCATATATAAAAATATGCAGAATAAATATAAAGAGAACAAATAAAACTAAATACAAAGCAACTAAATACAATGCAGTTAGTGGGGGAGAGGACTGCTAGTGATTGAAGGAGGGAAAAATAAACACAAGCTTGAGTACAGAAATACATTTCACTCAATAGGGAAGTAAGAGAAAAAGGAGAGATGGAAAAAGGGAGAATTAGAGGGAGAGCAGATTTAGGGAGGAGTAAATTTGAAACAAAACAACCTCTTACTAAGATGTACAAAACATATTTGTAGCAGCTGTTTCTGTGGTAGTAAAGACCTGGAAAATAAAGAAGTTCCCATCAATTGGAGAATGGCTGAACAAGTTATGGTATAGGAACATGATGGAATGCTTTTATGCTGTAAGAAATGATGAAGGGTATGGTTTCAGAGAAACCTGGGAAGACTTGTATGAATTGATACAAATTGAACTACGAGAATGGTTTATTCTCTATATGAAAGTTTAGTCTCTAATATGATGATATTGCAAAGCCAAACAATTTTGAAAGACTTAGGAACTCCAAACAATGCAAAGACCAACCATGATTTCAGAGGACTCATAATGAAACATTCTATCCACCACCTAACAGAGATGATAGACTCAGAGTGCAGATTGAGGCATATGTTTTGGACATAGCCAATGTGGGAATTCATTTTGCTTGACTATTTATGTTTTTAATAGGGGCTTTATTTTTTTTCTTTTTAGTTGGAGGGGAAGTAGGAAGGAGAGGAAACATATTCATTGATTAAAAATAAATAATTTTTTCAAATTAAAAAATTTTAAAGGGGAGAGAAAGTAAGGGAAAAGAGTTCAAGGAAAGAAGTGGAAAAGAAAGGAAGAGAATGGGAGGAGAGGAAAAAGCAGTAAAAGGAAGAGGAGGGTAGACAAATATAGGGAAAGATGAAGGAATGGGACATGGAGGAAGGAAGGGAAAGAAAAATGACTCACTGATTTTTCTCTTGAATTTACAATATCCTTCTATTTGCTATTGTAATGGAGCTGTAACCTATTAAAAACCCACCAGATCTGCCAAACCAAGGATAGCTAGTATGGAGGTCTGCTTTCCAAGTCCTTGGTAGTTTTATGATTCTAATGTCATGCCACTAAATTTGGCTACCAAACTTGCTTCAAAATGTTGAGCTCCAAGCAAAAAAAGGAAAAAAAAGTAAAGTGTTCTCTCAGGTTGTGTCTCAAGTGTCCCAATTGGTAATAGTTTTTTGGTTGCCTCTCACTGATTTTTCTCATTCAGAATGATCTATGATCCATCCATCCATCAACAAAAATTTATTATCACCAATTATATTTTGGGCACCGTGCATGGTACTGAGGGTACAAATACAAAGAATGAAATAATTCTTACTCTCAACAAGCTTACATTCTAATGGAGGAGACTAGAAGGAGACGTATAAGTAGAAAGAGAATAAATATAAAAGAATAGACGTGAATATATACTAAGTCATTAAATGTAACTAGTTTGGGAGGGAGGGCAGCAATGGAAAGGCTTCATGTAGAAAGATGATGTTCTGAAGCTACAGCTTGAAGAAAGAGGGATTTTATGAAGGGGTGGGGTGAGGAGACATTGCTTTCCAGGCACAGGCAACTGCCAGGACAAAGGCACAGAGGTAGGAAATTGACTATAGTGCGAAAGGAACAGAGAGAAGGCAAGTTAGAATGGACCATGAATGCAGGAAAGAGAGGTTGAGAACAGAGTCGTTAAAGGCTTTAAAAGCCAAAGAGAGGAGTTCATATTTGAAGCTGGAAGTAATAGAGAGCTACTGGAATTTATTAATCAGGGGAATGACATGACTAGATCTATGCTTTAGGCATATCATTTGGCATCTGTGTGAAGGAAGAAAACTAACATTTATTAAGCACATCCTATATGATATTATCTCATTTGATCCTCACAACAACACTATGAGGTAGGTGCTATTATTATCATCAATTGAGGAAACTGAGGTAGGCAGAGGTTAAGTAACTTGCCCAGTGGCACACAGCTAGTAAGTGTCTGAGTCTGAACTCAGGTCTTCGTGATGCCAGGCCCAGCATTCTATCCACTGAGGTACCTAGCTGACCTTGGGGAGAGACTTAGGACCTAGGGTAACCAAGTAGGAGGCAATTGCAGTAGTGAGAGTGGTCCTTATGCACAATCAGCTGACGTTCTAATGGAAGAAGACATAAGATAAATGAAGCAAAAAAGTGAGGAACGGGAGCAGGGAAGACAACTGCATGGAGGCACAGCCGGAGAAAGAAGCCCGGAAAGAGAACATGGCTGTTCTGGGCACTTCCTTAAAATTCATGTTCTGGGAGGAACCAACCAATCAGATGAAGGGGTCTTGGGGACCAAGAGATAATTCATCTTGAGAAGACTGCTTGGGCCAGGTGGCAGAGCCATCTTCCAGGGGTTGGGCAAGGTGGAGAAAGAAGTTTGGGGGGTCAGGAGCAGAGCTGGGAGAGGAATAAGGTGATAGCTATGTGAATAGAGAGAAGGGATGGATACCAAAGATGCTATGGAAGGAGAGAAGTAGTCAGATTTTTTTTTTGGCTAAGCAATGGGGTTAAGTGACTTCCCCAGGGTCACACAGCTATTAAGTGTTGAGTATCTGAAGCTGGATTTGAACAAAGTGGTCAGATTTAACAATTAATTGAACATTCAGGAGCAGGGACGTGCTCTGGAGAGTGCTCCTGTTGAGGAGAATACTGATGTTATAAACCTGAGGGACTGGAAGAATCATGGTGCCTCTGATGGAAATGGTGGTGGTGGTTGTCCTTTGTTCTTGAAGTGGACCAAAATGGCATCACTATGTTGGGGTCAAGGTACAATGAGTCCGACTGTGGCTGATCAGATCAATAATACCAGCTTGGAAGGCTCTACCATAGTGGGCACAAATAGTCCATATGAGCATTTGGAGTGGAGATGTCTGATGGAAATAGGGAAGTTTGGAAGAGGGGTGGGCATTTTGGGGAAAGATGATGAATCTTGTTTTGGACATTTTGAATTTGAGATGTCCGGTAATTGGTGATGCGGGATTGAAACTCACCAGCAATGTCATCATCTTGAAAAACCACATCAGCCTTGGTGCTCACACCTCACACACAGTACCCTCTGTCCCAAGAGCTCTGATTGAAGGATGGAGCTGAGAGCCCCTCCCAAAACCTAGGCCAGCCATCTCTTTATTTCCCTCCCATTTGCATCCTTTTGGACTTCATCATGTCCCCAAACTTGGTACCTTCCCCACCTCCTTTTTCTGCTTCCTTTTGTGTCTTCTTCCATTAGATTGTGGGCAACTTGAGGAAAGCAGATGTTTTTCTTTTTCCTATTTGTATATCCAACATTTAGCACAGTGCCTGGCACTTGGTAGGTACTTAATAAATGTTTGTAGATTAACTGACCAAAGCTCAGAAAGAGGGCCCAAGACAAAGCTTTTAGACATATTTGCAGTTAGAGGGTGGAATGTGGATAAAGATCCCACAAAGATTCTCTTAATCTAAATCTTGCCCTCTTGCTACTTTGCCACACTGCCTCTCAAAGACCAAGGTGAAAGCTTGATGGCAGTATGCAGCTGTCATATTCTAAATCTATATGCCAAGAGCTCTTGTGCACGTGGGACCAGGTAGAATGAAAAAAAATGGCATTTTCTTCCCATTGCCAAGTAGTGAACTGTGGTATAGCCCTGAGCATCAAACCATACTGCTTTACCTGGCCTCAGAGTTTGAGGGTATAGGGGGCCTATGATCAGAGTATCTGATACCAGAGCACCCTATGGAGAAGCACTCTGGTGTCTGACTGCCAGGGAGTCTTCATTGTTCCCATGTTCACAGGGAATGAATGAGCACCTATTCACCACAAGGCAGACTGGTGAGGGCCATCTAATCAGCATAGGGTGTATTGCTGCCACAAACACCCACTCCTTCCATTGAGGGGTCCTAAGCCTTTCCCTCTGCCAAGAGTTGGTGCCCATGCCCTATCTTCTGTGTCCTGGTGACAGCATGTTTCCCCCATCATTTGGAGTGAAAATGGATGTACTTATTGGAGAGTTGCTCTTAAAAAATATCCAATAATTTTGATTGCTTTCAGCCCATTCCCCCTGAGATTTTGTCCCCCTACATCTGGGATGGGGAAGTATCTTCAGCAGTTTGGGAAACTCTTCACTAACCATTTATTGAGTCTACCCCTAAAGCCTTTACAGATGGCAGGCAGCCTACTTTTCATGGTAGGGTGCTTCAAAACCTTAGCCAGCCTTTGATCTCATTAACGTGGGCACTCTTCTGAGGCTGTAGTTCACAACCCATCCATGCCTACTCATCCCACACTTTGTGGCCACGTGCCCTCCCACAGATACCCTTGCCGTCTCTTCCCAATGTACTGGAGGCCTTCCTCTCATCTTTCAATACTTCACAGATACTTGCACTATAACCAGATTGTCCATCCGTCATCCTCACTTTGGCAACTCGTCTCACCTTCTTTTCTGGGCACACATTTCCTTGAGGATGTCTTTAATTCCAATTCAATTCCCTGAACAAGTTTTTACTGATAATTGGCTGCAGTCTCCATACACATACCACGTGTCTTTTCATTACCCTTTGGATGAACCTTAATGGCATTGGGAGAGCAATGGTTTACCACAATGGAATGACACTTCTGAGATCTGCTTCGTTATCGTTCAGTGGTGAGGAAAACATGGAATCTGTGCTTTTGTCCTCTGTCTCAGTGAAAGACTTGGAGGAAAAGATTTCGGCTTTGGAATCTGGAAACCTGGCTTTAGTTCCTGACCCTGCTATTTGCTACCTGTGTAACCCTGAACAAGTCTAATTGCAGCTAGAATGCCACCTTCTAGATCTTTCCCGATGCCCCTTATTTCTAGTGCCTTCCTTCTGCTGATTTCCTATTTATCCTGTAAGAGCTTGTTTGTACGGAGTTGCTTGTTTGCTGTCTCCATTATTAGATTGTAAGCTCCTTGAGGGCAGGGACTGTCTTTTGCCTTTTTTTGTATCCTAAGTGCTTAGCACAGTGCTTGGCACGTAATAGGCACTTAATTAATGTTTCATAACTGACTGGAAGATGGAGCTAATTATCCTTATGTATTCGAACCCTGCGACTTCTTTGACCCTGATCACTTTCCTGACTTCTCGACTTTTATCTTTTCCAGTCTTGTCAATTCTACTGTTGGCAGAGTCCTAGTCATGATGTGGAATAGTTCTTGTATTTGCAAAATAAAAGAGATAGGGACAGGAAACTCTTCCTGTGATTTCACTGGTATTTGAAACTTCCAGGGGAGCAAATGCCCTCTACTGATTCAGGTTGGCACCTTCTCTGCAAATAATAATCTTAGAGAGTTGTCTAGAGTGCTGTGGAAGTAAGTGACTTGACTTTGGGCAGCTGGTATCATTTCTAATGTGATAAACAAAGAGTTTTTGCTGGAATCAAATCCTATAAGCTAGAAAACAGATGCACATAGCAGAAAATACTGTTTTAGCAAGTATTGCTTTATAACAATTCATATTTCCAACATTCCATAAAAAATAATATAGGTTTTGATCACATTGCTACTTATAATTCTAGCACCAATTAAACATATTCATGGCTAAATAATACACTTTCTTGTATCTTATATAATAGAAAGAGCAGCAAACACTTTACCCAGGTTCACATCTTGGTTCTTGACAATTTGCTGTGTGGCTTTGGGTAAGACACTTGACTTTTCTGTGGCTAGATTGGACAGTGGTTAGAGAACTGGGCATCAATCTGAATCCCATCTTGGACACTAGCTGTGTGACCCTGGGCAACTTCACTTCTCCCACCTATTTCCTTATCCCTAAAATGGAGACAATAATAGCACCTCCTTAGGGTTGTTAAATGAAATAATATATGCAAAATCCTTTGCAAATCATAACTGCTATTATTATTATTGTTATTATCTTTCTCAGTTTTCTAATTTTATAAATAAGGAGGTTTGGTTAAATGATTTCTTCCAGCTCTAATGTTCTAAGTATCTTTCTTTATTCTACACCAAGTGATTCTAGAATCCATTCTCTGTACCCAAAATATTGGGACAGAAACAGCAGTCCGTGTTTTCCTAACATTTGGAGACTGTGGTTGCCGTCTGTTATTTTGACTCCTTTGCTCTGGCCTCCCTTCAATAATGGCCTCACCCCCTTTGATTTCTCTGAGGCATTTGATACTAGTGACAAATACATGTCTCTCTTCCTGTGGCTTCCATGAGATGTCGCCATCTTGGTTCTCCTCTTACCAATGAGACCACTCATTGGATGCCTTCTTTGTGTCTTGTGTTTCCTTCCACCTGACAGTGGGGATCTCCCAAAGTCTAGGAGGCAGCATAGGACAGTGGAAAGAGCACTGGCTTTGGAGCCAGGGAGCTTGGGTTCAAATCCTGCCTTTGATGTGACTTGCCCAAGGACAAGTCAGTTAACCTTGTTATATCTCAGTTTCTTCATCTGTAAAGTAAGAGGGTTGGAGCAGATAACCTTTGAAGCACCATTTGGTTCCATGTTAGAATCTTCTTTCATTCTCTTTTGTTTCTACCCATTCTCCTTCCATGAGCTTATCTATTCTCACCACTTCATCTGATATTGCTACTATGCCGATGATTACATCTGAGCTCATCTAAGCCCCAGTCCCACACATACAACTGCTTCCTGGCCATCACAGAATATCCATGTCATATCAGTTACTTTTGATCCGTACTGTATTAATAGTTTCCTCTTTTTTCCACTTTCTTGCTCTCTAGGTTCAACATTCTTTCCCAAGGTCTCACTTTCATTCTTCTTTGGCCTCAGTGCTAATTCAAGGGTCTCAGCTCTCCTTGGCAGAAGCAAGTCTAAATTTTAATAGTTCATGGTTTCTATGTCTGCCCTGATCCTGGCCTGGCATTTGGGCTGTGGGACTAGGGAAAGAAGGCCAGTAGCCTTTGGAGTGCCCAGAATGATGGGTTAGCGATTTGGTGTCTGGTTATTGTTTTGGCAAAAATTACTTTGTATCCTTTTTTTTTTTTTACTTCTTGTCATTGGTGAGTTTTCTGAACTTGGGAATTTTTGCTTGTATTGTGGTAAATTGTTATCTCAGGGCTTTTTTAATATACACTAAAAAAACCAAACCAAAACCTAAAGTGGGTGATGAGTTCTTTCTGCTTCCACATCAGTCTGTTCAGACAATTCTATTTTCCTCTTTGATCTCCTTTTGGGTTATAGCCTCATAGAGTGGAAAGGACTTTGGAGATCATGATTTTACTGAGGAGGAAACTGAGGCCCAGAGAAATAAAGTGTCTTGTCCAGTTCACTCTGAATCAGCTCTTTAAAACCCTGCTAAAATAATAGGAGATGTTCTACAAGGGTCAATTAGCCCCCACAGGGTATTAAATCGCAACTTGAGAAGGTCATCCAGCCTTGTGGGGGAAATGCTGGAGACGGATTGATGAAAAAATCTAATGTTGGATGTTAGTCTACAGATTTTGATCAAATGACTGAGGAGGGGCTGTCAGAGTCCAGAAAATTGTCATCCTCTTTTTTTAACCCCACAATACTACTGAGATCCAAGTTTCCATCCTCATTGTCCTTGGCTGAAATAATCACTGGCAAATGTGATAGTCTCAGCTTGATTTATAAGCACATTGGCTATTTGTGTAAATAGGTTTCTTTTTGTTTTTCTTTTTCTTCTCTAGAAGTACTAGATAATTTGATTCTATCCCTCTATACACACAGGTTGCTGGCTTATTAAAGAAGGTGATGGCAGCTGCGTGTGGAATGGGCCAGGGTGGTTTAAGTCATGAGGACATTTTAGTGGAGGATGGATGGTATGTTAGCTTTGGCCTAGTTTCGCTCAGGAAGCCTGGTCAAAAGTTGTTCTGGGATACATATTGCTGTTCTAAGGTTGCCAGTTCTGTGGATTTCCTGTGGAATTGGAGGAGGTTTAATCAACAGCTGTGACTGATTTTCAGGAGCCACTGATGGCCACTGGTAGTGTTTCTTCCTCTTCCTTTGCAGGGGTTTTTTAGCTGCCTGACCTGTGGAGTGTTAATTGATTAGAAGCTCAACTCTGGGGTTTTCCTTAAGCCAATCCCTGCTCTTCAGTGAGACTCCTTTCCACAATTGATGACTCTCAGATCAAGGATAGGAAGGGATCCTTGGATGGGGTTTGGGGTCAGAAGTGGATAATGATTGGTTTTTGTTCAGTCCTTATCCATCCTTGCCATTGATGCCACATGAGGAGTTGCCATGTCATGGCTGCTTGAATTTGTATGGGAAAGTGATGGATGATCCCGAATGGTGATGGGTGTGTTCGGAGATTAAACTCCGCTAGCCTTAGCTCTGCCTTATATTAATTTCTCCTTGGTTTCCATTATCGCCGTCTGATAAAGGCTAATAATTAACTTAATTCAAGTCAGTTCAATTCAATTCCATTCAATTCAATCCAACAAGCCTTTAATATGGCACAGAAGACACAAAGACAAAAATGGAAACAGTTCCTGCCCTCAAAGAGCTTACATTTTCTGGAAGTGGAGGTGGGTGAGGGAAACTACATGTATACAAATAAGGAAGTACAAAATATTGTGGGAGTACTGATAATTGGGAAGATCAAGAAAATCTTGTCTGGGGGCTTTAAGACTTCCAGGCTTTCATTGAATTTCCTAATAAAGGACCAAACCATAAACTTTTCATTCCATTTCTCATGTGTGTCCTTTCACTTTAATGATTGAAATGCAGGGGAATAAAAAAAAAGAAATTCTACAAAGTCCCAATTTGAATTCCAATGAGATAAAATTAATAGCTAGCATCTATATAGTGCTATACATTTACAAAGTGCTTTGCATGTCTTATTTCACTTGATACTCACAACCCTAATCTTGAAAAGTAGGTGTTATTCAACAACTTTGAAGGACTAATGATGAAAAATGCTATCTACTTCCAGAGAGAACTGATGGACTCTGCAGATTGAAGCATCTTTCTTTCTTTCTTTCTTTCTTTCTTTCTTTCTTTCTTTCTTTCTTTCTTTCTTTCTTTCTTTCTATTTCTTTCTCTTTCTCTCTTTCCCTCTCTCTCTTCCTTCCTTTTTTCCTTCCTTCCTTTCTTTCTTTCTATTTCTCTTTCTCTTTCTTTCTTTCCCTCTCTCTTCCTTCCTTCCTTCCTTTCTTCCTCATTCTTTTTTTTTCTGCAACATGGCTAATGCAGAAATGTTTTTCTTGACTTCATATATGTAATAGATATTGCATTTCTTGCTTTCTCAATAGGTAGAGGAAAGGGTAGAGGGAGGGAGAGAATTTGGAACTGAAAATTTAAAAAAAAAGAAAGTAGGTGCTATTACTCCATTTGATGAGGAAACTGAGACTGAGAGAGGTTAAGTGATTTGCTTAGAGTCAGCTAGTAAGGATCTGAACTTTAGTTTTCCTGCTTTCAAGTCCACCATTCTACCCACTTCATCAGCTCCTTTCAAGGCCCCAATCAAAGGCTACCTCCAATAAGACTTTCCTGGCCCATTCAGGTACTAGCCCTTCTCATCCCTTGTATTTAATTTATCAGTGTTTTGTATTGACTTATCTGTGAGTTTGAAGTTTCTCCTAGTAGAACGTAAGCTCTTTTAGGGCAGGGAAAAGTGCTTTGTGTTTGTATCCTTCAGCTACTTACTTAGATGTGACCTTGTACAAGGCACTTACCCTTAGTTTCCTCATCTATTGTGAGGATCACATGAAATATTTGTATGTAGAATATATGTATGTATATAGGTTCATATGTATATATGATTGTATGTATAGTGCTTTGGAAACCTTAGCGCCCTCTACAGATTGTCCCCAAGTCTTAGTGCAATTTTAAGCTTCAGTAACTATAAACTTTAATAGCTTAAAGCTGTATTGGCTATTATTATTATTGTTAGTAGATGTTCTGTAAAATGCTTGTTGAATTGAATTGAATTCTTACATAGAAAACTTGAGAGGAAGCTCGGAGTTGTGTAGCCCGCTTGGGTCCATCCTTCAGAGAACGTTCCCCAGAGTCCCGTAAGAGTGATTCCCAAAGAGGAGTGCACTACTTTGACATAAATGTAATATTGCCACTGGATAATTGCTGTGTATATCTCTTGTGCTTTTCACTTCACCTGTGGCAAGTCTAGCTGGACTACTCCAGCCACAAAGAGAAGCTGGTTTCCACCTTATCCCTGAACTGGAATCCCACCAAGTGCCTTTGGAGGCCCTAGGCGGTGACAGTCTATCAGACCTACCTACCGCCAATTCCACAGAGTTACATAAATTTCAAGCTCCGGCTTTTTGGCTTGTTTCTGGCCAAGGTGTGAAGAGACCCTGGGGAACTAGTAAAGTAAATCAGAAAGCGTGGTCTTGTCTTCTTTCCCTGTTGATAACTATCTCTGACCTAATCCTCAGCAGCTCCAAAGAACCCTCAGGCACATGGGGTTAGATTTCTTTTATTTTTTGGAGGTAGGTGGGAATGTTGGAGAATATGTTTTAAACTTAGCTTAAATGACTTACCCCTGTTGGATTCTGATAGCGGGGCCATTCTGTCAGTGTTGTAGCATCTCTCTCCTTGGACAGACTGTTCCAAATTACAAGAAGCCTGGGTCTTCTAGTAGTTTACTCTGCCTTTAATGGAAAGACAAGACATGATTCCCCCAGCCATAGAACTACAAAATCTCTAATACAAAACACAAATTGCCCCAGTTCATTCACTGTGCATGTCAGTATTAGTTCTTCTTTTTTGGGCTCCCCACTCCTTACAACCCCTGATACCTCCTTCCCACTCATACTCACTTCAGTGTTAGTATTCAAGAGGTGATACCTTCCATCAATAAATCAACCAGCTTCTTCCTAGGAGCCAGACACTGTGTTAGGCACACTGGGGTCTCAATTAGTGTGAACAATGAATCCTGGGAAGTGGTCGCATGTACCTGAATCTGAACTATTTGAAGGTATAATTATATAAAATGTGGTGATTGGTTCCAGCCCAATGGAAATATGTAGTACAAATTTTAATAATGTGACCACTTCTCAGGATTCATTATTCACATTAATAGGAACCTAACTGTTCAGAAAATGAAATGATCTTTGTTTGCAAGACCTTACATTCCAATGGGGAAGGCAACA
Source organism: Vombatus ursinus (assembly GCF_900497805.2). Classification (NCBI taxonomy): domain Eukaryota; kingdom Metazoa; phylum Chordata; class Mammalia; order Diprotodontia; family Vombatidae; genus Vombatus; species Vombatus ursinus. Next base: position 3,276,674 of record NW_020950239.1, on the reverse strand, counting down.
AGTTCATGCATAAATAAATACAATATACAAATATTTACAATGCTATATATGACACAATATATAAAAATATATAATACATAAATATAATATACAAATAAAGACATGTATAAATACATATATGCATATATAAATATTTATTAATATAAAGTTAATAAATACAAATATGAACAAGGTAGCTTGGGAGGCAGGATACTAATAGTTGGGGAGATGAGGAAAGGCTTCATGCTGTTGCACCCAAGCTGCGCCTGAAAGGAAGAGAGGGGTTCTCTAAAGTAGAAGTAAGGAGAGGGGGTGTATTTCAGACATGGAGGCAGCCGGTGCAAAGTCACAGAGAAAGGAGATGGCATATCATGCGTGAGGAAGAAAGAGAAGGACAATTTGACTGGATTGAAGCAAAAGCACTGGGTAGAAATGTCCAATGGTACAAAAGGAATGTAGTGAGGAGCGAGCTTGGGTCAGGTGAGACTGAAGGAGGAATGAGAGTGTCATCCTAATGGGTATTTAATTGGAACGACAAATTTGAGTTGTGTGTCTCCATTTATATAAGATGTCGTATTTGGGAAATTGTGAAATACTCTCTTTTTCTGACTTTTCCTTTTGCTAAGAACAAAAAAGGAAATTGTGTATGAAACCATGAATTTCATTTGAGTTCAAGATCTTGAACATTTTTCAAATAGCCATTAAATATAATATAGTAGTAACAAAACTTCCATCTATTTGTCTTATTCTGAATTGCTTCTTATTTTTTCTGTATATTTTATAGCATTTTATACAATGAAAAAACATATGATCCGTTATTTAAAAAAGTAATTGAGAATCAAAAATGGGAAACAGATAACAGAAATGACATCAACACTGAGCATAATAGTTTCATATTGAAAATTAACCAATGTGAATTGATTGTCACAACAAGGAGACAAAAGAGGACCAGAAAGTGTCTGAGTCAGCAAGCATTTGGCTTACTTCTGAAACAGCAGTGAGGTGGCTTTCCCCCTATTTGTATGCCAGGGGAAGGGGCTACAGGCTTCATAGGTAAGCTGCCAGGGACTAATCACATAGGGCTTTGGGATATATAATTTGTTATTAAGGAGGAAGGCACTATGTGGGATCTGGAAACGGATGGAAGACAGGCCTTTGAGAGCTTTTTTGTGCAATGAGGCTCAGGCTGGGAAAGCAGCATGTTAAGGGGGGGAGCGAGAGCAACGATAGGGAGGAGAGCAGAAGCTGTCTGAATGGGGTCCAGAGCTGCCAGATTCACCTTGAGGTTGCCAGCATCCTCCTCCATTCCAGAGTGACGATGGCATCAACAACAAAAATGGAAGAAAAGTTGTAATAGTAGAGTATGCTGTTGCCTCTGCTTGGAAGCCAAGCAGCTGTGGGGTGTCTTCTTTCTCCTCTCCTCTTTCCCCCATCTCCTTCCAGACAGAAATGTAGCCCCCAAGCCGCCTCCTCTTTCTCCTCCCTTTACACTCATATTTCACCGTTGAAATGAGTGGTTTATTTCTGTTAAGCTTGACTTTTTTTAGATAAAAAGTAAGCATTTAAGTAGCATTTTAAGGTTTGCAAAATGCTTTAGAAATATTCTCTCATTTCAACCTCATGACAACCCTGGGAGGCAGGGGTTATTATTATCCTCATTTTACAGATGGGTGAACTGAGGCAGATAGAGGTTACAGGACTTGCCCAGGGTTATATACCTATTAAGTGTCTGAGGCAGATTTGAATTTAGATTTTCCCAGCTCCAGGTCTAGTGCTCTATCCATTGGGCTACCTGGCTGTTTTTCATTATCATGCTGAGTATGACCTTCAATGTTTTCCTGAGTGTGCAATGGAGATGCACACTCCTCAGAAGGAGTGAGACTTTATATTTCATATATATGGGAAACTGTGGACAAGATTTACACAGGATGAGAAAATGTAAAAGGATTGCTGTCTGTAACCTTGGAGAAAGTAGCCACGCTGGGAAGATGACAAATCCATTGAAATGTCAACATATCTTACAGCTTTTACTGCATGTTTACATTAGGGTTAAATTGTCAGTTCCTTATATGCTTAGGTGAGCACATTCACTGGCCTATAGGAAGACTCATCTTCCTGAGTTCAAATCTGACCTCAGACATTTTCTAGCTGTGTGACCCTGGACAAGTCACTTAACCCTCTTTGCCTCAGTTCCTCATCTGCAAAATGAGCTGGAGAAGGAAATGGCAAACCACTCCATATCTTTGCCAAGAAAACCCCACATGGGATCGCAAGGAGTCAGACATGATTGAACAACAACAATTTTCATTAATGTATGCTTGATGGGCTTTTGTTGTGAATGAAACTCTCTAAGATGGTTGATTGCCTGGGATTCTGGGTTAATCATTCTTGTTCTGTTAAGTACTAATATTTATTTTGATGCAGGGATGGCTATAGTCTCCCTATCACTCACCAATGATCCATAGTCTCCAATGACCTCCACTCGTGGCTACCCCTGCTTTGATAGGAGAGCCTGTTGCCTTGTCCAGCCAGGAACCAGCCCACAACATCTCTTCTTGCCATCTCCCCACCATAGTCCCACTCTCTTCAACCCACTAGAAACCAGGATACTGCTCCGGGCTCCCTCATATTCTAATAAATAAGCCTTTTGCCTTATCTAGCATGGAACTAGGCCACCATGCAATTTCCTGCAGTCTCCCCACCAAGCTCACCTTCCTCTGCTTCCCCAAACATTTTTATACATTGTCTTCCCCAGCAGAATGTAAGATCTTTGAGGAAAGAGACTGTCTTGCTTGATATTATATGTATTCTTGGTGTTTAGCACAGTGGCTGGCACATAGGAAACACTGAACAAATTCTCTGTCTGCTATCTATCTATCCATCTATCTATCTATCTATCTATCTATCTATCTATCTATCTATCTATC